>NC_142791.1:19654166-19972083 GCF_988280905.1 Pimephales promelas
TCCGAGGAAGTGGATGTGCTCAGCATCGGGAGCGCGGAACATGAGTTATACTCGCCAGCTCATGTTCCCGCTTAAGAAGGGCTGGTAGAGGTTGTGACGCGTGCTGTGGCCAGACTCAACATCAGCTGGCCACAAGATGGATGAATCTCGTCAGAGTAAATTAGACGAGAGATTCCTGCAGCACCGTTCACAACCTCAGCACCGGGGCTTGCCTTTATTCCCAGATCTACATGAAGAAATAACTAGATCCTGGGAAAGGCCCCACTCGTCTCGCATCTCACACAGTACATCTAGCGATTATAGAAATGGGGTATGGCAGGATGTCACGGGTGGAGGAAGCTTTAGCGAGCTATCTTTCTCCCGAAGCGCCATCCTCGCTTAAAGCCCCGGCGCAGCCCAGCAAACCATGCAGGGACACCTCTGCATTGGTGAGCAGGGCTTATATGGCGGCTGGTCGGCCTGGTGCGTCCCTGCACTCGATGGCAATCTTGCAGGTGACCCAGGCCGATATTTTAAAAGATCTGGGTGAGGGGGAGGGGGACACCTGCTAATATTGCCGAACTGAGAAGAGCTGCAGATTTGTCTCTCTGTACCACTAAGGAGACGGCCCACGCTATTGGCCGCTCCATGTCAGCTTTGGTGGCCACGGAGGGGCATCTTTGGCTCAATCTGTCAGGCATGAAGGACAAAGATCGTTTGTTTTTATTGGTTGTACCAATATCGCCTTCTGGCCTGTTCGGCGCCGCAGTATCTACTGTCGTCGACAGGTTTCAGGAGGCGAAAACACAGTCGGCGGCATTTCAGCAGTACCTCCCTCGCCAATCTATATCTGGGAGGGCTGGTCCAAGAGGCCAACCTCAGCCGTCAGCCAGCTCCTCTCATCGCCTGGAGCAAAAGGAGAGCGTTTCTTCTCGAGCCCCTCCTGCGGGAGTTTGGAAACAGAGGAAACGCTCTCATTCTAAATCCTCTGGCAGAAGCGTGACCTGAGGGCTGTCATTCAGGCTAAGAGGGCTTCAGGGAAGAGGTCCTAGCCAGGGTAATAGGACCTCTAATGGCTGTCCACCCCGCTGTGAGCGCTTACGCTTAAAGTAGTATTTCTCTTAGCTATGACCTCTCTTAAGAGGGTGGGAGATCTCCAAGCCCTGGCAGTAACACCAGCTTGTTTGGAGTTTACCCCTGGCAGAGTAAAAGCCTTTTTGCACCCGAGTCCGGGCTACGTGCCTAAAGTACCAACTAATACGGCTCGGTCCACAGTCCTTCAGGCATTCCATCCTCCACCTCATGTGTCGGCAGAAGAAGAGAAGCTTCATTTGCTCTGCCCCGTCAGAGCTTTGAGTGTGTACCTCGAGAGGTCCTCTTCTTGGAGGAGTTCGGACCAATTATTAGTGTGTTTTGAGTCACCTAAGAAGGGGCTCCCGGCATCCAAGCAAACTATAAGTAATTGGATTGTTCAAGCAATTACTTCAGCTTACAAGGTGCGCGACTTGCTTTCACCATTAGCTGTTAGGGCTCATTCGACTTGAGACATGGCTTCCTCTAGGGCCCTCCTTTCGGGAGTTCCCCTCCAGGAGATCTGTGAGGCAGCCGGCTGGGCTTCCCAACACCGTTTTATTAGGTTTTACAGTTTACACCTCCCTAGTACGCCTGGCACACATGCTTTAGTCCTATTGTTGATTACTTACAAAGCTCTAAATGGTTTAGGTCCGAAGTACTTGAGCGAGCTCTTAACGCATTATAGTCCTTCATGTCTTTTGCGATCTCAAAATTCCGGCCAGTTAATAAAACCTAGAATATCAAAATCGACTGCTGGCGGTAGATCCGTTTCCTATTTAGCAACAAAAATTGTGGAATAGTCTTACTACCATTGTCCAGGAAGCAGACACACTCTGTCAGTTCAAAGTTCGATTAAAGACACATCTCTTTGCCCTAGCATACACATAATACATTATAAACTTCTATAATTCAATGTTAGGCTGCGTAGATTAGGTCAGCCGGAACTGGGAACACTTTCCTTAAATCCTGATGTACTCGTTACATCATAAGAAGAATAGCATCTATGCTAATTTGAGTCTCTTTTTTATCCCGAGGGTTTCCCGCAGTCTGCCGGATCCAGGCCGTATCCAGATCTAACGAGGACCTTAGCCTGGACCTGATGACGATTACAATGCAGTGCTGAAGTGCCAACTAGCCTCTCCCTTTGGAGGATCAGATTTATAGACAAGACAAGTAGTTTGTTCAACATGGTTTTGTAGGGAATTACAAACCTCCGCACATATATTCAAACACAAATAACTATAGAATCAATTCTTAATGCGTGAACGCCATCAGAGTTTAACACAGGTTCGCGTTTAAAGTCTGTTTAGAGACATTCATGTAAAATGTAAATGAATGTACAGACGGGAATATCTGACGGCAGACATCGCGAACAATGTTTCTATGTGCAGTTTGTCAACATATAACATGAGACGTAGTCTTCTTGTCTAATAACTGTACCTAACATTAGTCGTTTGCGGTCAAAACACTGGTATAAACACAGTTTGATGTTGCGATTTTCAATGTCCAGAGCCTGTTAAACTTGAGCCAACCAACCCCGTGACGTCAACTGCACAATGGCGGCGCCCTGGCGGCGAAAGATAAAAAGTTTTTTCTTTTTTTCTTCTAAATGTTTACATGTGTAATGTTCTTTATATAATTGTTGATTATATTGGAAATCCATCTTGTAAATCATGTAAACTTGATTCACTGCTTCATTTCCCCTTTAATATGCCAATTCTGTAATTCCGTCCACGATTCGGTGATCGCGGAAATCATAGAGCCCTATATGTGTAATGGTTGCCTTTTTTTGAGCGGGCTGGATGAAAACATTGCCCTGATGCTGGAGGATAATACTGGCTGGACCCTGACCAATATATAGATCTGGCTCTGCGGCTGTGTGGATCTTCCTTCACCGTGGGCGAAGTTGAGGAGGATCCACCCTTAAAACTTTTTTGGGGGGAAGGCTATTCAGCCAAAGCTCTGTCGGCCGTGAAGCGTAGTCCACTGCAGACCGCACCATCAGCCAGCACAATTGTGTCTGCTGGACCCGTCCGAGGGTGGAGAGGATTGGCGTCTAAGCTGACTGATCCACCACTGACATCTGTCCGATCAGCTGCTATTCCGAGTTATTCACTGGTCTCAGCATTTTCAAATCCCCACTGTTCACTGTTGACTGTTCACGTCACGTCTGCTGTTCTGTGTCTGTTCCTGAGCCTCCGCCCAGGCCACCCGAGGTGACGTCACCGCCCTGGCCGCCCGAGGTATCTTCACCGCTGTGGCCACCTGCGTAGCCTGCTCCGCCCTGGCCGCCACCTGCGCATTCTGCTCCGCCATGGTCTCCCACTCATTCTGCTACGCCCTGGTTGTCTGCAGTTCCTGCTACGCCCTGGTCGTCTGCAGTTTCTGCTTCACCCTGGTTGACTACACTGGTGGCGCCACCCACGTTCCACAGCCCAGGTCCACCCACACTCCATGACTCAGGTCCGCCATTACCATATCTTGGTCCCGTTCCCCTGCACGGGCCTGGACCTCCATCCCTCCACCAAGACCGCCACCACTCCACCACCCTCCTGGACGGATGTTAACTGAGGAGTGTCTGGAATGGTGCTGAGACTTACTAACCCGACTAACACTAACCAGTTTCAGGCCAGCACTGCTTCTCACACACACATCAGAATAAACCAAATTATCAAACAGTCTAAAAGAACATATCTGGAATATTGGGATCAGGAAACCAAAACACAAACCAAAACACAAACTACAATTCTATCAAAATCTGAAATCAAATTATGAAATGGAAGAATATTTCCAGAGTGTGAGAGACACAAAGCAGAGACGGATCAAGCCATCGAGACCGGCAGACACAAAAAGAGTTGGTTATCATGCGAGCAAAGGGAGTGTGTTCAGTGTAGGACAGGAGAGATCGAGACAGAGACGCACTTCCTCCTACATGGTCACAAATACAGCTCAATTAGAGACCTCTACTTCAATAAACTTAATAACTTAATACAGAACTTTACAGCCATGACAAAAGTAAAACAGATAAAGATCTTACTAGGAGAGGGACAGACCGTTACACTGGCTGCCAGATACGTGTGTGTGTGTGTGCCACAGCCTGAGAGACAGCAGGTAAATCTGTGTGTGTGCGTGTGTTCGTGTGTTCACAGAATGTTTAGTATTCTGTGACAAATATTCACAGAAATTATAATCTGTTACACTGTTAATTTGTACAATTAATTTAATTTGTACATTTAAAGGTGCTATATGTATTTTTTAGCAGCCTCTATCGATGATGTTTCATTTTGTAACCAATTTTTACAAGAGCGCTTGTGCTCTTGCGCGTGCTCGAACACAAAAGCAAACACTCATGGTAAACGGCCACACTGAGACTTTCAAAACAGCGAAGAAAGCATCACACAACATGCTGGAAACTCATGTAAACTCCTAGCCTGGTTCAACCAGACTCTAGTTCATTTCATTTCCACATAGAGTCTGGAACCGCTCCATTGAAAAACGTTTCCTTCCTTGTAGGCGGGTTCACTATTAAAGTTCAAATCTATTGGATCTGCCCAAAGTCACTCACGATCTGCCATAGCCAATCGCTAACGGGGTGTCGTGAGTGACATATGTCACGCGCCGAAATGGCTGGAAACAACAAGTCCGAATGATCAGAGGATTATGTTTACAATAGGATTTCAGTCAACGAGCGCCACAGGTTTTGTTAATCTAGGAACAATTATTAATTCGAAATGTATATTTGACATGAAGGACAGTGATATATTCATTCAACGGTGGAAGCTGTGTCTAATCATTACAAATACGCCGCTGTGGTCGTTTTCTGATCTGCCGCAAATGCTGTAGCAGCTACAGTGAATGATCAGTCTGTCTCTATCTGCAGATGTGTAATAAACAACAATTTTTCATATTACGTCTTATTGTTTCTTAATTACCTTAATTATGGTCTTCAAAGTATGTGTTTGTACATTTTTATGTGGCATTTAGTTTTTTAGTAAAACAAATCAACCATTGCCATCTAAAACTGAAAATCAAATATCTTCAAAGTATGGTTTTTCACATTTTTATTTATGACAATTTTTTTTTTTTAAATCACAACCAATTTGTATGATTTACAACATGTAAAACTGACACACCAACCTCCTGCATGAGTGCACAAAGGGGCTCAAAATGTTCTATTCATCACAAGAATCAGTAAATTTACAGTTGGGAATATGAGCGACTGACATGACTCCTGAGCGGATCTTCAACAATAGTTTAGCAGCCAGGACTCGGGGGTTCCGAACACCGCGAACACCAGGCTAAACCGTCCGTCCAAAATGTCACGGTCATCGTGCACGAGCTGCCCAGCACAAACTTCCAAACTTTCTGCCTTCTTCACTTGGTCCTCCGTTGTGCAACAAGAGGTGAGACGATAACAATCCGACTTTAAATTCTGTATATTTGGCAGTTTCTTTTCCAACAACGGACCGAATAGCTTTTCTCACGTCTTTCTCCGCTGCCATTACTGAACTCAAACTGACGCGCTTACATCAACGTCATCGTTCTCAGCCACTCCCTCTATTCGCTGATTGGTCCTACAAAAAATTGATTTCTGGAAACCTAAGGATACACAGCAGTGCCAGACGCAGTACTGAAGGGAAATGAAATTGAGCGGAAGTGCGTAGAAGGGCGCAGCCAGGCTAGTAAACTCCCACTGCAACGTTACAGTAATAGGCTACTTTTATAAGCTCGACTAATGCTCCATGGTCGTACCATGATAACGTTACATTTGTGGTGTTATCTAGCATAAGGCATTTCACTAACTATTCGTGTATCTTTCACAATCAGAAATGTCAATAGGTAAATGTATGATATGATAACGAAAACGGTTAGGCTGTGTTCACACTGCAGTGGCTTAATTCTCAATTCCGATTTTTAGAAAATTTAATTTCTAATTAAATGCGACCTTTTGTGATCTCCTGTGTGAACGTGAACGTAAAATGACCCAGAAGTGACCCTCATACACAGAAGAGTACTCAACAGTCAACGATGTCACATATCGGATTTGGACCACATACCAAGTGGTCTGGGTGGCATTTGAAAAAATCGGATCTGTGTCATTCAGACTGTCATGGAAAGATCAGATACTGGTCGTATAGGGGAAAAAAATTGGAATTGGGTCGTTTCAGCCTGCAATGTGAACGTAGCCTTAGTGAACTAGACTGAACAATTTCAGTGTAACAGTAAGATCATAGGAAGTAACATTACTGTACTAAACGTGTCTGGAAATGTGTATTATAAATAATATGATAGTAGTGGGATGAGTGACGTTAGACTTTAGTAGATCTAGTACATAAAATAAAAGTTACATCATAAAGCGCCTACTTTTTGTTATCCTGGAACAGTCCAAGAAAAAAATTGTTTTGTTCTTTATATTTATGTGGAGTTTGTGTTGGAGTCTGTGTTGTGCTGGAGGCAGGTTGTTTTTTTGCTTTTATTAGACACCATGTCATTAGCTGCAGTGCCGTTGCATATAAGACTGTATAAAGACTGTATATCAGTGGCGGCTGCTGGTCTTTCAAAGAGGGGAAGCTCTTTTTTCTTCTTCTTTTTTTTAAACTCGACTGTCAGGTGTGGGGATGGTGAAAAGAGCGAGGACTCGATGCAGAGTTGATGGGCTTTATTTTATTGAAAAAAAAAACAAAAACAAAAAAAACAAGGGGAATAAATTGGGAGCAAAAAAGGCAGGTAACGAGGGAGGACAGGTGGGGCAAAATAACTAATAATCAGGAAACAAGATGGGAGTCGACACAATGACAGGAAAGCACATATGGCACAACAAACACATGACAAGCACAAGCCATGTGCTCATACCAAACATGACAAAAACACATGACCAATAAAACAAATTAAAAAGCAATTGTGCTCACACAAAATGAGACCTGAAGAACGATGAGAACACTCATAAGACATGTGTTCACACAGAACATGACAACATGAAAGCACACAGCTAGTTTAAAACACAAGCTGTGTGCTACACAGCACAAGACAAAACATGACATGAAAGCACGCGGCCGATGTAAACACAAACCATGTGCCACACAATACACAACACACTGAACAGAGCGAACACGACAAGACAGAACGCTACGTTACGCATGAGTACGACCATAAGGTCATTCTGTGCACTCACAACCGAAAACAAACACGCGGAGAATGCATGTCCGAATCCCAACACAAAAGTGAAACCAAACTAAACAGATGTGCCGTGATTCAAACACCACGCCCGCACATGTAACAAGACACCTGACGTCGACGGAAGAAATGTGGGAATTAGGTTGAACTGTGAAATATCTGATGAAAATTGCAAATACTAAGAAATATGTTACAGTAGTTCGTCTTTCGAGTAAAATACACACAAAATTCGCGACGAGACTGAGCACGAAGTCTTTAAACTAGCTTCCGCGTCAGCGATTTTTTTATTGGGTGAAATCGCTGTCAATCAAAAGGAGATGCAATCCTCCAATCATCACGCGGACGCCCGGACGCCAGGCCAGCCCACTTCCCTATTAACCCCAGAGACGCCCGGCGTCCGTGGGCGGGACATAATCGCAGCATTTATCCAATGACCGTCTAATTTAACAGCACTGAAAAAAACTGTTCAAAGGAGCCCCATTGAAGTCAATGGACGCCGAGCTTCAACGGGGAAATGCCATGGGAAAACGCATGCACTGTGACGCGCTACAGGTATGCATGAGAAGGAGATCAAGTCAGCCGACCTATTTGTTGCTTATTCTGAACGAACTCGTCTTCGAGATTACCGTGTTCTAACGCATTTTTACTCATTAAAATGTTAACACAATAGTACACATTTGATCATTATTTGTTTGACATTATAGGGGAAGCTGAGCTTCCCTTGCAGTCTTAAAGAAATCTCCACTGCTGTATATAAAAAGAAGAGAGGTTTGGCAACGCGCATGCACGTCACATCCGACCCGGAGACTTCACATAGAAATAGGAATACTGGCCTTCAGAGCAGAGGTAATAGCAAAACCCGACAAGTGGATCACTGCAATGTGTAATTACAACCCCTTCACACACAGGCAATAAAAAAGGATTCATTTTAGAAGAAAAGTTACATATATAGCACCTTGAAATTTAAGTTGTTATAATACTTTATTGTTCTTTATGTCTTTATTATTATACTATGTGTTACAAGCTTTGGCAATATTGTAATATGTACAGTCATGCCAATAAAGCAATTTGAATTGAATTGAGAGAGAGAGAGAGAGAGAGAGAGAGAGAGAGAGAGAGAGAGAGAAAGAGAGAGAGAGAGAGAGCTCAGACTGTGTTCACACTGCACTGATGGGGTCGTAGAGGACGAGCTGCACTTCCTCCGATTAACATCTGATCAGAGATACTTATTTCACACAAATAGCACAGATTTGACCACAATTCCAACAGGCGAGCCTCATAAACAAACTGTCGTATATTTAGGGAGAGAAAGAAGAGTGTATTCACCGGGCAGCGATGTATGTCTTCCTGCCATCATATGAGGGAGAAGGGCTAAACCCTCTTTTCCTTAAAACTACTGCCTGTACTTATTTTTTATTTATTTATTTATTTATTTGTTTGTTTGATTGTTTGTTTGTTTGTTTGTTTATTTTTATTGTGATATATTTATGTATAATATGGAAATGTTTTTATTTTATTTATTTGGATCTATATGTTTGTACATTGCTATTGCTTTGGCAATATTTTACACAGTCATGTCAATAAAGCTAATTTGAAATTGAAATTGAGTGTGAGAGTGAGTGAGTGTGAGTGCGTGCATGTGTGTGTGTTTGTGTGCGTGTGTGTGTGTGTGCGTCTTTGTGCATGCATGCGTGCGTGTGTGTGTGTGTGTGTGTGTGTGTGTGTGTGTGTGTGTGTGTGTGTGTGTGTGTGTGTGTGTGTGTGTGTGTGTGTGTCACCTCTCCCAGTGACTGCAGACATTCGGGTCATCCAGGTTGAGTGATGATGTCACAGCAACCATACAGCATGAGACAGCCAATAGAAGAGGACTACAGGATGACATCATTACTGGAAACACCTTCATACAAACACAAAACACACTGGATATAGTTTGCATTCACTCATCACATATACACATCATATGAGCTTCATTTTCAATTGTAATAATAAAATAAATGACCTGTATTACTGAAATAGTGTATAGTCTAGTATTTGTCCAAATGTTACAGCAAGTTTAATTGAAAATGACTTTGGTTCACAACCTCACAGTGCAAATAAAGCGGTTTCCGATGACCTCTGTGGGTCTTGTGTGTGGGAAATCAAATCCAGATAGGACTGCCTGTGATTGTGGTATATTCATTTTCGTTTTTTTTTCCCCCTCATTTGTAGTGACCTTTCTCAAATATTAAAAATACTAAAGCTGATGTGCTCCATCACTATGAGTTTAGAGATTTTTGTCTTATGGGTAAATTTGGTAGTTTAAGAACTCCTGGCATCCCATCTAATGGAGAAGAAAATTAAATTTATTAGGGAGCCACAATAGAAATGGCATACTATCCTCATGTTAATTTATGTTTATACAGCACTATATACATAGATTTAATGGATTCTGCACATATAGTATATGCATGCGCTGAAGAGAGCGGATAGGCTTTATCCCTCACTCCCCCTCCAGACCCTGTGAGCAGTGCTGAATTGCAGACGTGCAGAAGTGCAAATGTGCAGAAGTGTGTGCAGACGTGCAGAAGTGCAGACGACCAGAAGTGCAGAAGTGTGTGCAGACGTGCTGACGTGCAGACGTGTTCAGAAGTGTTGACGTGCAGACCTGCAGAGACGTGCAGAGACGTGCAAACCTGCAGAGACATACAGAGGTGCTGACGTGCAGAGACATGCAGTCGTGTGGACGTGCAGATGTGCAGAGACGTGCTGACATGTGTGCAGACGTGTTGATGTGCAGAGACGTGGAGACATGTGTGCATACTTGTGTGCAGACGTGTTGAAGTGCTCCTGCCTGTGCTTCTTCTGAATCTAACTCTCCACACCTTCATCATCTGCCTTACGATCAGACTTACAGAGACCCTGGACACCATTCATTTTCATGCAAATTATACTTAAATTATGCACTTAAGAAATCCTGCCTGGAAACGCTTTATAAGCTCATAACACTCACATAAAAGAATTTCCAGCATAAGTCAATGTGCATTATGGATTTACACATATTCAATGTCCTATTTGGACCTTTTGGGAATGCTGACTATGGGCTAACGAGGAGGTAACAACTTTTTTTTTTTTTTTATAATTGACCCTTCGCTAACCCACGCCCGAAAACTGCCACTGGCCAAATGTGTCTTAACTAGGGAGGGCGGGGCTTAGCGAAGGGTCAATTAATAGAAAATCTAAACAACACAGCTGATGGTTACTGCTCTGTGACACAATAAAGATAACATGTTTCTTAGAGTGTTTTTAACCAATCCTGGTTAAATATCTCGTGCTGAGCTCTTCACAAAATCCTGCTGAATGCTTTACACACACCGAAGTCATGCTGACCGCATCATCAAACTGCGACAGATGGAGGGTTAGATCTACAGATTTTCACATGCTTCAGAATCAGGAAGGAATAAGTATGGGAAACTGCTTATAGATGTTTATATAACATCTATATAAGCATAGATGTTCACACTGAGCTCATGGATTTATCAGGAGAGTAAGAGTTATTGTACCACAGACAAAGCACAGTTGGTCAACAAGCAAGTTTAAAACAAGTACTCTAGCACTAGTCAATTACTGATGCACAGCCCAGTTCATGTGTGGATGTACAGTACAGTCTCCCAATGCAAGGCATCACACCGGGTTCAGGGTGTGTAAGAGATGTGTCAGCATGGGCACGCATCATGTCCTGACAGAGACTGGTCTCAGACCTGAGAGCTGCTTGTGCTGTAGCTCATGTTGCTGGTGGGGTGTGCACAAAATGACATTTAAAAGTGGAAAATGAATGAGACCTTTAAAAAATAAAAACTCACACAGACTAGGTCCCTCTGTCTCTAAACTCAAATATCTCCACATCTGCAGACTGACCAAACTGTAATGCACACTTATAGGGGGCTTTTACACTGGGCTGGTTTGTTTCGGTCCGAGCCCGAGCGCATTTGTTCCCTGCACCCCCCGCAGCGTCAGTCTGGTTTCACACTCAACTTGATTCTATCGAACCCTGGTGCGTTTGCGTGCATCTTACGTTATCGCAAACGTGCACGGCGCATGACAGAAAGCAGAACGTGGGTAAATATTGTGGGGTTTTTTTATTATTAATTTGCTGCTATTATGCGCAGTTGAGTGGACAATACAGGTTTACTGTGCGTGTATCACATAAGGTGGACTTCTGCTGCTTGCAAACGGACTCTTTTGATGAGACAGTGGATTTCCAAATGTGTTGCTCTGATTCCAGGCGCACTGTACGAATACACTGCAGGCTCACTCTCGCTCGTATCCAAGGTAAAACATCAACACTATCATCCCTTACAAGTGTTTTATTTAACTGTATTCATCACAATAAGCTAAAACACATGTGCAGGATACATTACTTGCTGAACAAGTGTGCGTCCAAATCCGTGTTGCTTTCACATTCACGCGAACCGCGGCACCTCAGACCACCTCCTCCAGGTAGTCTCGGGTTCGGTACCCCAGTGCGCATTCGGGTCCCATGACAGCGTTCACATTAGTGATTTTTCATGCGAACCATGCCCCGTTCTGAACTAAACTGCCAGTGTGAAAGCCCCCATAGGGAAGAGATGGAGACCACTGTTGTTCTTAGGGTCTGTACACTGTAACGGGAGATCTATATCTTGTAATTCTGACTTTATTCCACAGAATTGCATGATATAAAGTCTCAATTGCGTGTTATAAAGTCAGAATTGTGAGAAAAACTTTTCCCCTTGCAATTCTGACTTTTATAGCATGCAATTGCAACTGTTTTATTTTTTATTCTGTGGTGGAAAAAAAGCTTACATAGTTTTCTATGTGAACAAAGTTAAATGTAATTTATTCCTGTGATCAAAACTGGATTTTCAGCATCATTACTCCAGTCTTCAGTGTCATCAGTTGAAGAAGATGAAGGAGAGTTCAAACAGGTTTCTATAAACAAAATAGTTCTTAAATAATAAACAAACTCAGGTAATCCACAACAATGAAGCGAAAGAAACCACGTGTAACAGACACAAACACACAGAGTGAAGGTGAACTTTACACTTTCACACGGCTATGTTTACACGGAAACGATTCTGAAGAGAAAACGCGAAAGTGGCGTTGCGTCATCACTTTTTATTCTGCGTTTAGACGAGCGTTTTGGGTGTGAAATCCGCGTGCAGATGGTGACGCAAAAGTCTGTGAAATTTAATGTAGTATGCACTCCAGGCGGCTAAGAGTGCATACTACAACAACACCAAGCCCGCGCCTGCGTACAACCTTCACAGTCAAGCAGACTTTTCCGTTTTTACCCTTTACACGGGAACGCGGCGATTAGGGTTGGGTATCGAGAATCGAGTATCGATTGGAACCGAGACTAACTTTTCGTTTTTCCCGGAATCGATCAAAAGTTAAAATTTCAATTCCTAGTTTCGATATTCACAGTCCGCCGAGCGGAAGAAGAAACCGCTGAACAACACCAACGAAGAAGCGTCTACCGGAAGTGTTGGCATAACCACGCGAGTCGATCATGAGTACCTTACGTCGGCGATCCAAAGTGTGGATTCACTTTTCTAAGAATAACGAAATCTCGGCAAAATGCAAAATTTGTGACAAAAGGAGTATTTTTACAGAAAGAGTATTTCCTTCAGAAAGGCCGTTGGTTAGCAAGGTTAGCTAAACTTTTTTGACCCTGCCTCTTAAAAGAATCGGAGTCGAGAATCGTTAGGAACCGGAATCGAAACAAGGAATCGGAATCGGAATCAGAATCGTTCAAATTCAAACGATACCCAACCCTAGCGGCGATGGAGCATTTTTCAGATTTCCACTCTGGAGGGTGGTTTCACTTTTATGCGTTTTCAAGCCCCAAAATCGCCGTCGCCGTGTAAACGTAAAGCACTTCCGAAAAAATATTTTTACGTTTTCACCCTGAATCGTTCTCGTGTAAACAGGGCCTTAAATACACAGTGAAAATTAGGATATGAAGAACAGGTGTGATGATCTGATGAGTGTCCTTGGAAACTGATGAGTGGCGGGAAAATCAAACACAGGAACACATGTGATGAATGAAAACAAACTGAAAGTCCATGAAAGTGAAACTAAAGATGAATAAGTCCAGATAACGTCTCAGGTTACGTATGTAACCCTGGTTCCCTGATAGGAAACGAGATGCTGCGTTTGAGACGCGGCGGGAATGCTCTGCGTGATTACGTCGTGAAGCACATGTAAAATCAGTCCAATGGAAGCCCGAAACGTCATAGGTGTCGTCATAGACCAGGAAACTATAAAGTACCCCTGAAATCAGACCGCGACAGCTTCTGAAAGACCTGAAGCAAGTCGATCAGGGCATGCAGGAAGTATGGCAGATAAACGCAGCGTCTCGTTCCCTATCAGGGAACAGGGTTACAAACGAGTAGAGAATGTATTCGCGTGAATGTAACCTGAGACGTTCTCTTTCAAGGGAACTCGAGCTGCGTTTGAGATGCGGTAGAAACCCCATATCCACTATGCTATAGTGACAAATGCCCGTTCTGTGTGAAAGTCCTTGCGCACACTAAGAAGCAAGTAACCTCGCCCCTGGAGTGGAGAGGTCAAGGTCATAAAACCTGACAAATGTATGCGGAGAGGACCATCCTGCCGCATTACAAATATCAAAAAGGGAAACACCTGAAATTAAGGCCGTAGAGGCCGCCATACTCCTTGAAGAATTGGCCCGTACAGCCATAGGTGAAGGCTGACCGGCCGCTAGGGATGTAACGATTCACTCGCAACTGGTTGAAAATCGGTTGAAATGTTAAACGAATCGAGATACACGTTTTAAACAGCAGGGGCGCTGAAGCAGTAGCCTATATTTTGACCTCGCTTTACAGGCTCAAACAGCAGCGAACAAGCTGAGCTTCAAACAGTAGCAAAAATGGAAGCGGCAAGTGCAGATGACGTTGGTGTTGAGGATGCCCCACACTCGTTCAAACCAGAAGTGTGGCGGCATTTTGGCTTTCCGAAGACAAAAAATGAAAGCGGTGAGATGGTAACGGACAAAACAAAAACTGTGTGCAGATACTGCAAGAAGATATTAATATACACCAATAGCACAACAAACATGATGCAGCATATAAACCGTCACCACAGTGAGAAGCTCCAGTCACTGTCCTCTGCACGTAAAAAGCTGTTAGTGGGCCAAAAACCACACTGACCGGCGGATTTGCAGTCCCACTTGCGGCGACGAGTGCGAGAGCTAAGGAGATCACAAAGTGTATCGGTGTTTTCATGGCAAAAGATATGAGAGACACCCCTCGCTGCAGCCTGTAGCACGATGATGTAGCTGGATGGTCCAATACGTAGTGGACACTGTAATGTAATATACTGCTTTTAACAATTTAGATTGTTTCAAAGCAGCTTTACATATAATTTAATGTAACAGAGATTATCTGGGCTTTATAGCGGTTCGTGAATAATGTTATTTTCCAGCTAAAGTTAGTTTTGATTCACTTCTGTCGAAATGATAATTTTGTTATTAAATTATGGGACGACACCGTTCTCTCTAAACAGACTTGCGATCCTGTGATAAACGCTGATGGCACTTGCACATTAAGAATTGATAGTTATATTGTAGAGAGTAGAGAGTTGGTGAACAATCGCACATTGATTTTCCAAGAATACGTTTAAATATAAATGGTCACGAGTAGGCTATGGAAGCTCTTTTCAGAGCTTTCAGAATAAAACATAAAAAAAAAAATAATTGCGACTTTTTCCTTATGTCGAGTATATATTTCGCATACTGACTTTATTTCTCAGAATTGTGAGATATCAGAACTGCGTGAAATAAAGCCTCAATCGCATGTTATAAAGACAGAATTCCGTGAAATAAAGTCTAATGCGAGTTTATATCTCCCATTGCGAGTTATAAAGTCAAATTCTCAGGGAAAAAAAATTTGGCTACTTATTTTTTAACCTCAGAATAGTTCAATATCTCACAATTCTGACTTAATTGTCACAGACTAGAAGGACTCAGATGGATGAGAATAACCAGGTTTATTGACACAGGTGGTAGGAATAAACAGCAGGTGAGTATGTAATGGAGAAAGTTCGGGGATGCAGCGGGAAACAGTCTGATGAAGTATATCTTATCTTGTGAAGGACGGAGAGACGGAGAGTGGAAGCAGCGGACAGATGAACCGGAGGAGACCGGGGACCAGGAGCAGATGAGAGGCAGACGGAACTGAAGCAAGCGGGTAAGTAATCCTTTTCGTAGCGGTAAGAGTTGTGGGAGTCTGTAGCCGAAGTGTCGACGAGACCAGACGGTGAGTGACTGTGAGGAGTGAGTTTATAAAGGGAGGATGATTGGGACGGTGATTAATGCGGGCAGGTGATGGTGATTAGAAGGCTGGGGAGCTGGAACGAGTGGGCGGAGTGAAGGTGTCTGGTGCTGACGCAGATGGATCCGTGACAGTACCCCCCCCCCCCCCCACGGCCAGCTCCAGCTGGCGGACGGGACCGACGACGGGGACGACCACGGCTCCGGGGCGCTGGACGATCTGGGTGGGTGGTGTGAAAGTCCTGGAGTAATGAGGGGTCCAGAATGTCCTCCCGGTTGACCCAGCATCTCTCCTCAGCACCGAATCCCTCCCAGTCCACGAGATATTCCAAGCGGCCGCCCCGTCGTCGGGAGTCGAGGATTTCATGGACTCGATAGATGTTATCGTCTTCGGGATCCGCCGGAGGAGGGGGCACCTCCGCAGCACCAGACCCTGGGGAAGAAGGAGAGAGAGGGTTAGTGTAAGGCTTCAGCAGGGAGACATGGAAGGTGGGTGCGATGCGGTAGTGAGCGGGGAGGGCCAGCCGGTAGGTGACGGGGTTGATCTGCCTCTGTATCCCGAAAGGTCCGATGTATCTGGGACTCAGCTTCCGACAGGGCCGTCGGAGACGGATGTCCCGGGTGGAGAGCCAGACCAGTTGTCCGGGAAGGTAGTGAGGGGCGTCGGCGCGGCGAAGGTTGGCCTGGTTCTGGTGTCTCCGAACAGCCCGCTGGAGGTGAGTATGAGCTGAGTCCCAGACTCTCTCGCTCGTCTGGAACCAATGGTGGACTGCTGGGACGTCAGATGGTTCTCCTGACCAGGGGAAGAGTGGAGGCTGGTAGCCGAGTATGCACTGGAATGGGGTGAGTCCGGTGGTGGTTTGTCGGAGGGAGTTCTGTGCATACTCGGCCCAGGGCAGGTAACGACTCCAACAGTCCTGATGATCGTGGCAGTATGACCGCAGGTATCTCCTGGATCTTCCGCTCAGTCTGGCCGTTTGACTGGGGATGGTATCCCGAAGTGAGGCTGACGGTCACTCCCAGAAGGTTGAAGAAGGCCCTCCACACACGGGAGATGAATTGGGGTCCTCGATCGGAGACGACGTCCTCTGGGATACCAAAGTTTCGGAAGATGTGCTGGAACAGCGCCTCGGCTGTTTCAAGGGCTGTTGGCAGGCCTGGAAGGGGAATTAGCTTGCACGCTTTAGAGAAGCGGTCTACTACTACCAGGATGCAGGTATGATTGTCAGACACGGGCAGGTCGGTGACGAAGTCCACTCCGAGGTGGGACCAGGGCCGAGTGGGTATGGGAAGAGGGACCAGTTTGCCTTCTGGGAGATGACGGGGAACTTTGGCCATGGCACAGACTGAGCATCCTTTGACGAACCGGGAGACATCTTGGGCCATACCCGGCCACCAGTAGCGCTGTTGGACGAGCGAGAGAGTGGACTGGCTGCCTGGGTGTCCAGAGCCCGGAGAGGTGTGAACTGAGTCCATGAGGGACAGGCGTAAACGAGTTGGGACATAGACCCGTCCCTCAGGACCTCCCGGCGGAGCAGGTTCAAGCTGTGTGGCTTCGGCGATGTGGTCATCCATGCTCCACTGAATGGGGCTGACCACCACGGCTGGAGGGAGAATGGTTTCGGACTCGGAAGGAGGGACCTCGGGTTGGAACTGACGGGAGAGAGCGTCTGCTTTCACATTCTTTTCTCCGGGGCGGTAGGTGACTGAGAAATTGAAGCGTGTGAAGAACAGGGCCCAACGGGCTTGACGGGGGTTGAGTCTCTTGGCATCTCGGAGGTACTCGAGGTTACGGTGGTCCGTGATCACGGTGAAAGGGTGTTGGGCTCCCTCCAGCCAGTGCCTCCATTCCTCCAGCGCGAGTTTGATGGCCAGTAACTCCCGGTTGCCGATGTCATAATTCTGCTCCGCCGGGGACAGTTTCTTGGAGTAGAAGGCGCATGGATGGAGTTGAGGTGGGTTCCCCTGCCGCTGAGAGAGGACCGCTCCTACCCCCGAGATGGAGGCATCCACTTCGACGAGGAAGGGTATGGCAGGGTCCAGAAGGGCCAGGGTAGGAGCGGAACTGAAGGCGGATTTGAGGTCTTGGAAGGCGCGGGTGGCTCGGTCGTTCCAGGATAGAGACTTGGCCCCGCTCTTGAGAAGGTCGGTGAGGGGAGAGCTGATGGGACTGAAGTTCTGGATGAACCGGCGGTAGAAATTGGCAAACCCCAGGAAACGTTGAAGCTCCTTACGGGTGGTGGGTTGTGGCCAGTGGAGTACCGCTTCCACCTTCCTCTGGTCCATGGTGATTCCGTGGGGAGTGATGATGTAACCAAGGAATTGGATGGTGCTTTGGTGGAACTCGCATTTCTCCAGTTTGAGATAGAGGTGATAATCTCGGAGCCGGGTGAGTACTGTTTGAACGTGATGGATATGGGAGGTCAGGTCGGGGGAGTAGATGAGGATATCGTCGATATAAATGATGACAAACTGATTGAGGAGATCGCGGAATATCTCATTCATGAAACCTTGGAAGATGGCGGGTGAGTTGGACAATCCGAAGGGCATCACGAGATATTCGTAGTGCCCCGCGGGGGTGATGAAGACGGTCTTCCACTCATCTCCTTCCCGGACTCGGATGAGGTTGTAGGCACTACGAAGATCTAGCTTGGTGTAAATGGATGCCCCTCGGAGTTGTTCCAGGGCGGCTGGGACCAGAGGAAGAGGATAGCGGAATTTAACAGTCGCTTGGTTGAGGGTACGGTAGTCGATGCAGGGGCGCAAGCCTCCATCCTTTTTCCCCACGAAGAAGAAGCTCGAAGCGGCAGGGGACACTGATGGTCGGATGAATCCGTGGTCGAGAGCCTCCTGGATATACTCCTCCATGGCCTTCTGTTCCGGGATGGACAGAGGGTAGATCTTACCTCGCGGTAGGACCGCCCCGGGCAGCAGATCGATCGCGCAGTCCCATGGCCGATGTGGAGGTAGGGTGGTCGCTTGAAGTTTATCGAAGACATCCTGGAACGCCCGGTAGGGAGAGGGGATTTCGGGAGGATGTCCCACAGGTGGGCTCTCCACGGAGGTGGTGGAGAGGGGAACGGGCGGAGTGGTGGTATGAACGGAGGTCCTCGTCACAGATGGCAGGCAGTGATGGAAGCAGTCCTTACCCCACCGTAGGATCTCGCCGGTGGACCATTGTACATGCGGGGAATGGGTCTCCAACCAGGGGCGTCCCAGGATGATCTCGGCCGTGGAGCCCTCCAGCACCAGAAAAGATATCTCCTCCTTATGGAGCCAGCCGATCTCCAGCCCCAGGTCGGGACTACGATGTCCTACTCGGCCACGCCCTAGAGGTTGACCTAGGATGGTTCGTACTTGCAGTTTGTGAGGGATGGATCGTTGCCTGGTTTGCAGCCGGTTTAATGTGGACAGAGCGATGAAATTGGCCGCTGATCCGGAGTCGATCAGCGCCTGAACTGAAACGGAACGGTTCAGATAAGTGACAGTGGCCGCAGTAAATTTCAAAGAGGAAATGGGTAGTGGTAGGTGGACCGTACTCACAGCGGGTCAGGGTGGACGAACGGGGCAGGAGGCGAGCAGGTGGCCGGAGGCTCCGCAGTACAGGCAAGACCGCTGGTGATGCGACGATTTCTCTCGGACACTGGCAGTCGCGTGGAACCAATGTCCATCGGCTCTGGTGCTGGAGGACTGTGATGACGGGACGCTGGACGAGGAGGTGGAAGTGCAGGGCTGTCGAGCTGGCATGCAGTGCGTCGCTGGTCGATGCGAATGGATCGCTGGATGATGCTCTCTAGTCCGACGGTGTCGTCATAAATCGCGAGCTGGAGGCGGATGTCAGGATTCAGGCCATGACGGTATGCGGTGATGAGCGCGCTCTCGTTCCAACCGAGAGTGGCGGCGAGGGTGCGGAACTGCAGCGCATAGGAGGCGACTGACGATCTCCCTTGCCGCAACCGGTACAGCTGGTCTTGGACCGAGATGGAATGTGCAGACTGCGAGAATACTTCGATGAAATGACCGGAGAAAGCGGTAAACGTCCGAGTAACCGGACCTCGATCCTTCCACAGGGCATGAGCCCAATTGAGCGCTCGACCTCGCAGGAGTGAGATGAAGAAGGCGACTCTAGATCGTTCGGTGGGGAAGGCTGAGGGATTCATCTCCATGTAGAGCTCGCACTGCAGGAGGAAGCCGCTGCACTCCTCCTCCTCGCCAGAGAAGGGCGCTGGTTGGGCCATGGGACTGACAGAGGCAGATGGGGAAGAAGTGGTGATGGTGGATGTGGAGAGAGCTGGAGCACTAGTCCGGGGAATGGTTGGAGAAGGTGGGATCGGTGTAGCGCTGGTGCTTGGGGTAGGTTGCAGCATTTTGTTGGTCTGGTCTTCTGTCACAGACTAGAAGGACTCAGATGGATGAGAATAACCAGGTTTATTGACACAGGTGGTAGGAATAAACAGCAGGTGAGTATGTAATGGAGAAAGTTCGGGGATGCAGCGGGAAACAGTCTGATGAAGTATATCTTATCTTGTGCAGGACGGAGAGACGGAGAGTGGAAGCAGCGGACAGATGAACCGGAGGAGACCGGGGACCAGGAGCAGATGAGAGGCAGACGGAACTGAAGCAAGCGGGTAAGTAATCCTTTTCGTAGCGGTAAGAGTTGTGGGAGTCTGTAGCCGAAGTGTCGACGAGACCAGACGGTGAGTGACTGTGAGGAGTGAGTTTATAAAGGGAGGATGATTGGGACGGTGATTGATGCGGGCAGGTGACGGTGATTAGAAGGCTGGGGAGCTGGAACGAGTGGGCGGAGTGAAGGTGTCTGGTGCTGACGCAGATGGATCCGTGACATTAATAACACGCAATTGTGACTTTATATCACGCAAATCTGACTTGATAACACACATTTGGGACCTTATTTCACGAAAGTCTTACTTTAGGCTAACCTGCAATTGCGACTTTATATAAATTCTGAGATAAAAAGTCTGACTAGTAGTGAGATAAAAAGTCGCAATTACCTTTTTTATTTCTCACTCATGTGGCGAAAACAAGCTTCCAGACATGTCTCACTGAACAGCAAATTAAGAGGAACCTTATAGCTTTTATTTCGTTTTTTTTTTCCCTACATCTGACAAGATTTATTTTCCTGATGCTGTTATTTTAGCATTTTCCTTTGAATGTTTACTGGTATTTTAAGATGTTTACAGTTGTACCTTTAAAATTACGGAGAAAATTAGACAACTTTGACATTTTTTGCTTCCACTCAAAGGCAAATATGAATAAAATAAAATTGCTTTATTTTAAAATGTTCTATATACACGCATTAAAAAAAATACTTCCGGTGCACATGCTATTAATCTATCAAATGTAGGTTTAAAATCATGTGATTTAAAATGTAAAATAACTTTGCATGTAGAGTATGTAGAGTGTAGAGTGAATCTCGGATAAGCATCCCATTTATGTAAATAATTACTTATTAATCAATAATTACTTGTAATTATTTTACAGTACTATACTACACAGTTTTGAACATCATCTCAGTACAATATTGAGCTTACATATCACTTAAAACCAATGCATGCGAATTATAACCCAGAGATCGGCACTGCGCATGCGTACATGATGTCACCGAAAGACACCTCCATCCACTACGTATTGGACCATCCAGCTACGTCATTGTGCTACAGACTGCAGCGAGGACCTCTTGGGATATGAGGCCGTTCTCAGTCGTAGAAAATGAAGGATTTAGGCTGCTCGTCAACAAATTTGACCCCAAATACACCATCCCATCACGCCTGCACTTTGGCCAGACTGTCATGCCAGCGCTTTACAGGGAAATAAAATCGAAGGTAGTTGAAACCCTCAGAAAAGCAAATAGTGTATCAATTACAACCGAAGGCTGGATCTCCAGGCAGGGCTCCAGACTAACTTTTTTTACTAGGAGCGCTGTTAGCCCTAACTGAAAATTTTAGGAGCGCAATCAGAAAATTTAGGGGCACACCTTAAATCAGCTCGCAAAGCAATTATTCAAATTTCCCCCAAAACAACTGTAATACTGACAAATTCTATAATAATAAATAGACTTAACATTATGATATGCTGTTTTATTTTAAGTTCACAGGGCTCCAGACTCAAATTTGAAAGCAGCACCACCTCAACTGAGAACTCACACTCACACTCACTCAACTCTACAAAAAAAAAAAAGAAGAAAAAATCTAGTAGCACTGGGGCTGACACTAGGGTGTAGATGAAATTAACTTTAGTTATCATTTATAATGTCTTAGGCCTAATATTAAATTTAAAAAAAACTATTAATTTGAAAACATGTAAATGGATTGAAAATAGCCAATAAACATTCCTATTGTTTACAATGGTGTTATTATTTTTTAAATAAATGTTTAAATAAGAGTCTTAAAAAATCTTAAAAATGTTTATTTTAGGACAATCTTTGAAGGATGAACAAAAAATGTGTTGGTCATCACATAAAAAATACAAAAAATAAAATATTTATATATGATATTATAGTTTTGATTTTGAAGTGCTAGAAAAAGATGTGTATAGGCTACTTTTAAGTGTTTGACTATTTCTTCCACATTATCATATTTATGGTTAGAGTTAAGTTACTACATTAGCCTAAATCCATGGTGAGCTGCTGATTTAGTGGACTGAAAGCCTTCTATAAGTGTTTATCCTGGTTTCCACGTCAGCGCTGTTGATATGATAACTTATTTATAACTTACTATATATGGTTTATAACAGAACTCTGCGCCGAATCGGAATGTTTGTCACTGTATCTCGTGGTGTTGATGTTATTAATTCTGAAGCGAATTCAATGGATTCATTCACTGGATCTCCTAACAGTGTCACAAGAGCGAGATCGGCCCGCGACTGGCAAGTTCGGGGCTTTTTTTTTACTGTCAGTGGTTCGGGTCGCTGGTGCTGCTGCTCGACGGTCCTAATCACGAGTATCGTATTTTCGTTCCACTTTCATTTTGTTTGCATTCGCTGCTAGGTAACGAGTCGATAGATCGCTTATTGCTCAGATGCACGTAGCAGGTTGTGATATTTGTCTCCTTCTCCTTCCCACAGACGTTTACGCGCGCGATTCTTGTCACGGATTCATTGACGCGTCCCTTCCACGCTTAACCATGCGTTTAACGTGTGGCAAATTTACTGGTCGCACATGTGCGACTGGATGTAAAATTCAGTCGCACACTCTCAAAATTTGGTCGCAAAATGCGACCATTTGGTCGCAGTCTGGAGCCCTGGCAGGGCTACCCAGAGTTATCTTACGGTCACAGACCATGTGATAAACAGTGAGTGGGAGATGGTTAATTTTGTTCTCAAAACTTGCCCATTGTTCGAAACACACACCGGAGCTAATATTGTTGAAGTTTGAAAATCAGCAGTGAGTGAACGGGGACTTCAAAGGGCCAACCATGGAATCGCTGAGGTCAAGGACAACGCGAGGAATGGATGTTGCAGTCAGAAAGGCTGGGCTGGCCCCCCATGTCAGGTGTTTTGCACACACTTTGAACTTATCAGCCAGCCAAGCGGGTTTGAGTGTGCCCCGCGTGAGCCGTTTGTTGTTTTATTGAGGCGTATTGCCGCCTTCTTTCACCGAAGCTCCACAGCCACAGAAGCTGTTTCCAAATGTGTTCGTGTTAACTCTTGAGTAATGATACAAATTATAACAAAATAAACAAATGATATTCAAATTTTGCCTTTACAACAATGTGAAACCCCTGTCAATGTTGTGCTTAGATTTTACTTCTGCTTATTATTTCTGCTATTCCTCTGTGCAGGATGAGTGCAAAGAAGGTGCCAGTGGTCACCCCCCTGCAGCAGAGCTGCCCCTTGAACAGACAGACAGACCTCCTTCCAAGAAAACAGCATTGGAAGATCTCCTTGGAGGGACTTTTGATGAACCGGTTGCACAGCATATCAGTCAGATTGATGCAGAATTAATAAGTACAGAGCTGAAGCACCCATTTCCCTCAATAGCTGTCCTCTCAAGTGGTGGAAAGAGAATTCTAGGCTATACCCACTGCTATCCAGTATAGCAAAAGCATATCTCACCACACCAGCCACCTCTGTCCCTAGTGAAAGGGTTTTTTTTCATCACCAGGGGACATTGTGAATGTGCAGAGAGCTCAGCTTCTGCCAGATGTGCCAAAATGTGGACATGCTGATATTTCTTTAAAAAAAAAATGTAAAAAAAAAAAAAAAGAAGAAAAAAAAAGGAAAAGCTACTAGGAAAAGTCAGAGACTGAGACACACTGGAGGTGGTGTGGAGGATCCGGCATACACACACCTGTCCGTTAGAGACTGAGACACACTGGAGGAAGTGTGGAGAATCCTGCACACACACCTGTCCGTTAGAGACTGAGACACACTGGAGGAAGTGTGGAGAATCCTGCACACACACCTGTCCATTAGAGACTGAGACACACTGGAGGAGGTGTGGAGGATCCAGCACACACAGACCTGTCCATTAGTGACTCCACCGCGACTGAGACACACTGGAGGTGTGGAGGATCCTGCACTTTACTCCACTGTAATAAAGGGCATTCCTCTTTCTGTTTTCAGTTCAGAGCCCATGCAGATATGTGAGACCCGAGCTCAGGGTTCACAGCACGTAATTGTAAATCAGACTTTAAGATCACACAAAAAAGTCACATTACACAAATCAATCATACTTCAGCAAGGATGCATTAAAGTAATCAAAAAGTGAACACAGACATTTATAATGTTACAAAGATTTTTTATTTCGGATAAATCTACTTTGAATCTTCTATTCATCAAGGAATCCTGACTTTTTATAAGAAAACATTAATAATAGAATAGAACAGAAATGTTTCTTGGGCAGCAAATCACATCAGCATTTTATTACCTCGGTAATATTTAATGTTTTCTTGCGTGGCTGGATGTTGACTTTGTATGGTCTGATGCACGTGTGGGCTGTGATGGATTATGACCGGTGTCGTGATCATTCTCAAATGTCGTGTTGCTGGTGCAAAGGCAAAGCGCAGTAACTACACATTTGGTCAAAAATGAGTTAAGACTTGTAATGGGCTTTATGACATGTGTTCTGTCTTGTGAAAAAAATATCTGGGTTAAATTATGTCCCGTTTCGGAGATGCATTACCACATAATCTATCCATAACATGTTTGACTGGCTGGTATAAAAAACTTTAAAGGCCTGTTTCTCCGTTTCTTTGTTTGCGTAGTTAGTGCATTTTGCCTTTGTAGGGCAGTATTTAATCGGGACAGTTGGCATGTGATCATATGATATTAGCAACACATCTATGACAGCGTTCGGTTTTATTGTTGTCATAAATTAATTCACGTCTTAATTACATTACATTAGGCTGACGCATTTTTACATTAACACATGTTGTCAATAAATTACACTTATCTGTAAGTTTTGGCCACTGCCTGACATCATCTACCGGCGACCCAATGTAAACCAGACATTTTATTTCATAAGTAGGATCCGCTTTCATTGAAATATCATTAGAGCGCCGTCACCGTCACACTTCGCAGGCCCGCAGTAATGGCGGCAGGCAAGATGGCGGCGCCCATAGAGTTCGCGGCGGATTTGTCTATATGTATGTACTGTATGTGTGTGTGTGATGGGGGAGTAGGGCTCATTGATGTGTGTTTGCAGGAGGATAATGAGAGTACCAGCACTGGCAAACATCAGTTTCACTGAGCTAATGCCCCACAGCTGCACTCACAAAGCTCTCGACAACTGTGGCAGTGCATAAACAAGAGTGAGCTGTGGTCCGAGACAGACTTCAGGCGCCGGCGGGGAGATTCATGCATCCAAGACCATGTGGATCACTCCTGCTCGCACATGCACTAGCACTAAACCATTCATTGCTTTTTAATCAGGACTGCTTGAGTCAGAAGTACCGCTGAACAACCACACACCACTTAGATTTGAAGTCATATTTTCGTAGCCTTTTTTTTTTTTGGTAGTATAAAAATAGTACTGGTAATGGTGTGTTCACACTAAAAAAATAAAAATAAATAAACGATGATAACTAAATTAATTAACTGAATAGGCCCTTAATTAACTGACCAATATGTGTGATGTTGGACACTTCATGCTCTCAACAGTCACAGCTTTTTTTAAGTAGCATGGGGAAAAAAAAAATTGGAAACCAATACCCTCTTGGTAACACTTTACTTGAAGTGGTGTGCATAAGACTGACATGACACCTTCATAACCATGACATGACATGTCTTGAATATGAAGTAAGGTTTATGCATGTTTACAACTGACATTAAGTGTCTTTCGCTCAATAATGACATTTTGAATGCAAATATGACATTGTTTGAGATGTTTTGTTATGACATCTTGACGTAAACCATAACATTACATTTACATTTATTAATTTAGCTGACGATTTTTTCCAAAGCGACTTACAATTGCCATACATGTCAAAGGTCGCACGGCTCTGGATCAACTAGGGGTTAAGTGTCTTGCTCAGGGACACATTGGTGTGTCTCACAGTGGATTCAAACCTGGGTCTCTCGCACCAAAGGCATGTGTCTTATCCACTGAGCCATCACCACCCTCATTATAACATCATAACCTGTCAGTGTCTTTGTCATGACAACTTGACATAAAATTAAGTTAAACGGTCATGTGGTTGGCTTTGACATTGGCTGTCATGAGGCCATTATAACTGTGTCATGAATATTTTTCATGACCTCAACTACAGTGGTACAAATTAAATTTATCAATAAAATGTTATAATGGCTTAATGACAGCCAATGTCAAAAACCAACCACCTGATAGTTTAATGTAATGTTAACCAATAAAGCTAAGTGGTTTATTAAGTTTGATCATTAGTCTGCTATGTCATGTTTATGACAGGTTGTGTTGTCTTAGTAATGTCAAGTTCTCATGACAAAGACACTGACAGGTAGTGATGCTCCGATTCATCGGCCGCCGATCATGATCGGCCGATATTGGCTTTAAATAGCTCAATCGGCAACAAAAATAACTCACGCAACTTTTCTGCATGTGGTGCGCGCGGGAACACAATAGCAGAGTAGAGCTGGCTAGACAGCAGAAAAAATGACTTCTCCCTCTCCCGTCTGGAGGTTTTTCAAAGTGTCAGACAAAGACATAAACCAAACAACCAACATGATTAGGCATCTTCGAACACGCCTGTTATAATGTGGGTTTTGTGTCTTGTTATTTTGTTATCAGTTGTTCCCTGTCTATTAATTATCCCAGGTGTTTATTATTTCTCACGCCCCCCTCGTTATCTGGTTTAGCTTGTTTGTCCCTCATTATTTAAGCCCTTCTACCCTGTCTTTGTGAGTTCTTGTTTCATGTGGACTGTTAACGCCAGTGTCGGTTAATCCTGTTTTGTAGTCCAGTGGTCCGTCTATTTTGTATTATTTGTTAAATAAAGCGTGTGCTGCATATGGATCCAACGCTTTATCTGTCCTTCAACCACACTAGCATCGTAACAACGCCATACAACAGCCGAATATGCAGAGTATGAGAGACTAAACCAGCCGACGCAAACATCCCCATCCCTCAATCAGCCGACTGTGAGTGATGCCTTTAAACGACGTGAACCATACAGCCGGGATAGTAAGAGATGGAAAGACATCACGTCTAGTATCATGGAATTCATTTGCCTCGATGAACAACCTCTATCCGTTGTGGAGGATAAAGGGTTCCGTCGCCTGCTAACCTGCCTTGATCCACGATACGACCCCCCAGGCAGGAAATATCTAACTGATGTGTGTCTCCCCGCGTTGTACAAATCCGTGCACACACACATTGACAAGCTTCTGAATGATAGCGTACATATTAGCTTCACAAGCGATATATGGAGTGCAGACGCCTGTCCAATGTCCCTGCTAAGCTTAACAGCGCACTTTATTGACTCAAACTTCAAAAGACAACATTGTGCTACACTGTCAGGATTTCACGGGGTCACATTCTGCGGAGGCTTTGGTGAACGCATTTAGCGGCACGTTTCAGTCATGGGGGATCCAAAAAGAGAAAATCCACGCAATTCTAACCGACAACGCCAAAAACATGCAAAAGGCAATGAGAGACGCAGATTTCCCTGGCCTGCCGTGTATGGCACACACTCTCCAGCTTGCTGTGCATGAGGGGATATTGTCCCAGCGAAGTATTTTGGATATCACAGCCTCAGGGAGACGCATAGTTGGGCACTTTAAACATTCGCCGTTGGCTTACAGCCGGGTGGAAAATGTACAAAAGCAACTCGGCCAGCCTATTAAAAAACTTCGCCAGGATGCGTCCAATCGATGGAACAGTACATTGTACATGCTCCAGAGTCTATTAGAGCAGAAATTGGCGCTTGCAGCATATGCTGCAGAATACGAATTGCCATGCACGTTTACAATTCACCAGCGGAAATTAATCGAAAATATGATCTCCATCCTTGCCCCGTTTGAAGAGCTGACACAACAAATCAGCTCCTCAACTGCGTCAGCTGCGGATGTAATTCCGTGTATAAGAGCTCTCACCCGACTCTTGGAGAAGACGGAGTCTGAACATGGCGTGAAAACATCAAAAACAGTGCTACTGGAAGCTGTCAGAAGACGATTTGCTGACATTGATACACAGAAGCTATATGCAATTGCGACTATCCTAGATCCAAGGTAAGAGAAACTTATCACGTATCATTAGTCTTCCATTGTCTTTCAGTCTTAGGCCAACTACCTCTTTGTTTAAAATACGTAATTATGCTTTTCTTAAGCCTTATTTGAAGGAATCAAATATATTATTAAATTAATATAGTAGGCTTACTAGGCTTTAGTAATCTAAAATATTTTTAAACTATGTAATATTTTGTCATAGTTGGAAATACTATCGAGTAGGCCTATTTCATGTTTTGAGAAGTAACCTGTAGGCCTGTGCATTGCTCATATTGACCGTTTAACCGTTAACCTAAATTTTTTTTGGACCGATTAATAGCCTTTTTTTTTGCTGCATGGTTAAAAAAAAACTATATGGCTATGCCTATATTTGTTAACTCAATGTGGCGCATCGATACGCAACTATAGCCTACAGACATATTTCAAAAAAATAAATAAATCCGGTTTTCAGCTGAAAACTGATTCAGTGGGGTTTTTTTGTCATCATAATTTAATTGTTTAAGTTAAAACAATATTTATTTTAGGCCTATTTTATGTTTTTATTTATATTATTCTGTTTTTCTCAGTTGACACTGTCAGAAATGCTGCAGGTGTGTGAACATTTTATATGAATCCAGATTCTGTTGTTGATCTGTTTGCACAAACCCGTGATTTTTTTGTATTTATTTTTTACGGGTCACAGACAAACGTAAATTAAATTTTGTCTGTCTAAAATTAACCGAAATGAGCATTCTGACACAAATGGATGTGTGGATGTGTGCATGGCATGTCACTCTAATTGATTTTACATAGTTTTCAATTTTTACATTATTTCATTTCAGGTACAAAAACAGATACTTTCCAGAGGCACTCAAACCAATTGTGCATGATCTGTTTCGGGAAGCCGTTGGAGCCCATTGCAGCACTGAACTGCCAAGCAGCGTGGAGGTGCCCGGTTCCAGCAGGTCAACAGACAAAACCCCACCAGCTTGCTCTTTACGGGCAATGTTTGCTGAACTGGTGGAGGAGGATACAGGACAAACTGATGAGGAAATCACAATAGTCTCACAGATCAACCAATATCTAGCAGAGCCTGTAATGTCACACAGTGGACATCCACTTGCTTATTGGCAGGCGAATAAAGGCCGCTTCGCAGCATTTGCACAGGCAGCAAGAGCATATCTTTGTTCACCGTGCACAAGTGTGGATAGTGAGCGACTATTTAGCACGGCTGCAAACGTTATTGATGACAAAAGAAACCGTCTGACATCAAAAAATGCAGAGATGCTCATAGTCATCAAGAGAAACTTGCCTTTAGTTTATGATTGAGACCTGAATGATTTTGTCCTTTGTGAGGCCAAGCAAGTTTTCGTTTGAAACATTTTGTGGCCAATTGTTTAATTTTATTACATTAAAAAACACTACATTTTACAAGTAGCCTGGGCCTAAGTGTGACCTCATCCTATCCCAAGTTCATGTGGGTTGGTAACTATCTGCTTGGCCTCCTTTTGTTTCTCTGCCTTGTTATTTATGAAGGATGGCATTGGCATACAGTAGCTAATCTAGCTATAAATTATTTTATTTTTTGGATCTGATGTAGTTAGTTCCTCAACTACAACCATTGTAGTCTGCCTGACCCCTCTTTGTTTTGAAAAATGTTACCCTGCATTATTTGGAAAAGATGGCATACAGTAGTCTTATGTAAACTTGTTTTCTAACAACAATCAAATAAACATTGGTGGTTCTTTAAGATTTTCTTGACTCTAGCATATTTCTACTGATAAAAGATTCCCATTCCCCTGCCATTCTGTGATCGGCAGTGATCGGCAATCGTCAGATCATGATTTTGGTGATCGGTAATCGGTGATCGGCCCCAAAAATGCTGATCGGAGCATCACTACTGGCAGGTTATGATGTATTGGTTTATGTCAAGGTGTCATAACAAAAACATCTCAAACAATGTCATACTTGCATTAAAAATGTCATAACTGAGCGAATGACACTTAATGACAGTTTACATTTACATTTATTCATTTTTAGCTGACGCTTTTATCCAAAGCAACTTACAATTGCTATATATATCAGAGGTTGCACGCCTCTGGAGCAACTAGGGGTTAAGTGTCTTGCTCAGGGACACATTGGTGTCTCGTGGTGGATTTGAACCCGGGTCTCTCACACCAAAGGTATGCGTCTTATCCACTGCACCATCACCACCCTACAGTTGTCGCAAACATGCATAAAACTTCCTTCATATTCATAACACATTCATAACCACGAAGGTGTCAGGTTAGTCTTATGCACACCCCTTCAAGTAAAGTGTTACCAAGTCTTTTTTGATGGATAAGCCAATAATAAGAAATGGCTGTGCAAAACTGAGAAATAAGAAAGAACTAGATCTGGAACAAATTTGCTTCAATTTAGAGCCAAAGAAAGCCAATCTCTGTGTGCAGAGGAGACTAAGAGCCTCATGTTGTTCAGCACGAGCATGTCTGAAACTTTTTATCAGGTTTCTGCAAGATATAGGACCCAGCCGCAAATGAGCAGATAAGGGGTTTTATTGACAAGACTGTAGACTGGACACAACAAAGAGAGTGAGGTGTGAAACAGTTCAGGCTGAAGACGCGAAGACAGGGAAGGGGGGAGACCACTGAGACCAGTCCAGGGAGACACGGGCTTGAGGTTAGCAGAAGAGAAGGTGGCACCAGGTGGAGTAATGGTGAGGAAGACCAGGCAGGAACACTAGGAACCAGAGGCTTGACGATCTGTAGCTGAAACACCGGTCAAACTGCCATGAAGTGAACGTCAGTGGTCTGGAAGCAGGGCAGGAACAAACACAAGACTCACAATGAACAAGACAAGACACAACAAGAATACAGGTAGAAAGTCAAGAGGGAAAAGGCACAATATAAAGGGACCAGAGCACATGAGGATCAGGTGAGCACAATTAGTGAAACGAGGACAAGACGTGGACTAAACAAGGGGGCGGGTTAACAGGAAAAAAGTAGGCGGGACATGAGGTGCACATGGCAAACACAGACCAAGACAGAGCCATGTGCTCAAACACAAGACAAACACAGAAACATGAAACCACAACAAAACAGACAAGGCTGCCAGGGGCGAACCCTGACACTTTCATTATCACCTCAGTTCATCACAGCTCATCACTTTGTGGGCGGGTCTTGGGCGCTGTTGCTATTTAACCGGCTATATAAATGGGATAAATGACTCTTGCGCTCAACGCAAATCTAAAAGGGGTTGGTCTGAATGTAGCTTCATTATTCATAGGTGTGGTTTGGGCGTAACGGGAAACGTCTCGGTTACGTATGTAACCCTCGTTCCCTGAGTACAGGGAACGGAGACGTGTCGTCGGGGATTCCCTGACGAATTGGGATCACACTAGGGAGCCTTATTACCTCTGATAGAATTAACAACGAGCCAATAATCATTGGCATGCAATCTTTGCATTCCGCGAGCCGCCTACAAACGCAGATATAGAAGCGGAAGCAAACATTGCATAGACGCTTCTCGCTGAGGAGCCGAACAGAGTCCAGCCCTCCGCGAAGGTACAACAACATGGCGAAGGGATGACACGTCTCCGTTCCCTGTACTTAGGGAACGAGGGTTACATACGTAACCGAGACATTCCCTTTCATCCTGGGAACTCCGACGTGTCGTCGGGGATTCCCTGACGAATTGGGATCCCTAATAAAACGCCATGGTGCTGGCCCCTTCCAGCGCCCAGCGACGCTACCCATGCAGTTTCAGAAATAAAGGTAGCTAGCTAGGAAGTCACACTGCTGTTCTGCAAGACCCAACCAGTGGACATTGGATAACACTGAAAAAGCGTGCCCAACTCGAAGAAGGGGAAGGGAACGCTGCGGAAGCCAGTCGCCTGATGAAGGCCTGGAATACACATATGTACTAGCCCAGGGGGATAGTGAAACATATGGCAGTCCCTAAGGTAGTCCCAACCCAAGGGGAAATGGGAGCGAACGCAACAGGTACGACAGAACGAGTCTGTCAAGGGGAAGACATGCTGGGCTGCACGTGGCATAATGGGTCACCGAAGAGACCACTGGACATAACACCCAGTCTAACAACGACTCCCTTAGAGGTAGTAGACCTGGCGCCTGGCAGTCCGCCACATCAGGCACCGGAGGGGTGATGGAGGAACTCCCAAAGCTAACCGATGTAGGGTGCCAAAGGAGCAGAAGACGCATGTATTCGGCTGAGGCACGGAGTGGTGTAGCAAGCCGACACAACCTATTCCCTCGCACCACTTGCCGTAGCGAGTACTCGGGAGGAAACAGGTTCCACATGTAGGCTATAGAATCTAGCGAACGTGTTCGGTGTCGCCCAGCCCGCAGCTCTACAGATGTCTGTCAGCGAGGCGCCTTGAGCCAAAGCCCAAGAGGCGGCAACACCTCTCGTGGAGTGAGCACGCAACCTGGGGGGACAAGGCTCACCTGTAGCTTCATACGGTCGGGTGATAGCATCCACTAACCAGTGGGCTAACCTCTGCTTGGAGACAGCCTTCCCCTTCTGCTGGCCTCCGTAACAGACAAAGAGCTGGTCTGAGGTCCTGAAGCTTTGCGTTCTGTCAATGTAAACCCGCAGGGCGCGGACTGGACAGAGAAAAGCTATGGCTGGGTCTGCCTCCTCCTCCAGCGCTTACAGGTCCACTACCTGGTCCGCGAAGGGAGTGGTAGGAACCTTGGGCATATATCCGGGGCGGGGTCTCAATATGACCCGGCCCGAACTCTAGGCACGATTCGTCGACCGAAAAAGCCTGCAGATCCCCGACCCTCTTGAAAGAGGCCAATGCCAACAGGAGCGCTGTCTTAATGGACAGGATATTCAGCTCTACTGTCAGCAAAGGCTCAAAGGGAGGACTTTGGAGAGCTCTTATTACCAGAGCTAGGTCCCAAGAGGGTACAGAGTGCAAAGTACGAGGCGGATTTAGCCTCCTAGCACCCTTGAGGAATCTGATGACCAGGTCGTGCTTCCCCACGGACTTACCTTCTACTACATCGTGATGTGCAGCTATTACTGCCACATACACCTTGAGGGTGGAAGGGGACAGCCTACGCTCCAAACCATCTTGTAGGAAAGAAAGCACGACTCTGATCAGGCAAGTTCAGGGGTCCTCCTGGCGGGAGAAACACCACTCGACGAACAGGTTCCACTTCAACGCGTAGAGGCGCCTCGTAGAGGTAGCTCTAGTAGAAGTGATGGTGTTCACCACAGCCTGTGGTAGATCACCTAGAACCTCCGCGTCCCGTCCAGGGACCAGACATGGAGTTTCCAGAGGTCTGGACGCGGGTGCCATAGAGTGCCCTGTCTCTGAGAAAGAAGGTCCTTCCTCAGAGGAATCGGCCACGGAGGGGCTGTCGCGAGGAGCATGAGTTCCGTGAACCAAGTCCTGGTGGGCCAATACGGCGCCACTAACAGGACCTGCTTCTCGTCCTCCCTGACCTTGCACAGTGTCTGTGCAAGAAGGCTCACTGGGGGAAACGCATACTTGCGCAGGTCCCGTGGCCAGCTGTGGGCCAGGGCGTCTGTGCCGAGTGTCCCCTCGGACAGGGAGTAAAACCACCGGCAGTGGGTCGTGTCCGGAGAAGCGAACAGGTCTACCTGTGTGACTCCGAAAACACTCCAGATCAGCTGGACCACCTGGGGGTGGAGTTGCCATTTTCCCGGCAGGGGAGGCAACCGTGAAAGCTCGTCTGCCACACAGTTGAGCACCCCTGGAACATGAGTGGCACGAAGCGACCTCAGATGCTTCTGACTCCACAGGAGGAGGTGGGAGGCGAGTCGCGACATGCGGCGGGAGCGTAGACCACCTTGGCGGTTGATATATGCACCGGTCGCAGTGCTGTCCGTACGAACCAATACATGCTTGTCTTTGAGAAACCGCCTGAGGCGGCACAAAGCCAAGCGTACTGCTTGCAACTCCAGGCAGTTGATATGCCAATGCAGTTTGGCCCCCGTCCACAGACCCGAAAATGCATGCCCTTTGTACGTGGCCCCCCACCCCATGGCAGAGGCATCCGTGAAAACCACAGCATGCCTGGAAACCTGGACTAGGGGCACTCCGGCCCGAAGAAACGCAGGATCCGACCACGGGGAGAAGGTTTGGCGACAGTGCGGGGTTACTTTGACCCTGAACGTGCCACTCTGCCACGCCCACCTCGGGACTCGATCGTGAAGCCAGTGCTGGAGCGGTCTCATATGTAACAGGCCGAGCGGCGTTACTGCGGCTGCGGCTGCCATATGCCCCAGGAGCCTCTGAAAAAGTTTCAGTGGAACCGCTGTCCTGCCTCGAAAGGACCTGAGGCAGGTTAGCACCGCCCTTCTTCCGTGAGGCGCGCCGTCTGGGCGACCGAGTCCAACTCCATTCTGAGATAAGACATCCTCTGCACGGGGCAAAGTTTGCTCTTGTCCCAGTTGACCTGAAGCCCCAACCGGCTGAGGTGCCGTAGCATCATGTCCCTGTGATCGCACAACACCTCTCGCAAGTGAGCCAGAATGAGCCAATCGTCGAGATAGTTGAGGATGCGAACGCCTTGTTCTCTCATGGGAACAATGGCCGCCTCCGTGACTTTCATGAAGACGCAAACCAATCCTGGGGACGGATGCACTCGAAAATGCGCTTCTGCGTGAGCATCTTGAACGGGAGTTTGTGCAGGGCCCGATTCAAAACTCGCAGGTCCAGGATTGGCCGTAACCCACCGCCTTTCTTGGGTACAATGAAGTAGGGGCTGTAAAACCCGGGGCTTAGAGAAAATCCCCATTGGTATTTACGTCATTGTGGTGGCGTCTTCCGCATCGGCTTCGAGAAACGCTGTCGTGTGTAGCGTTCACTTCAGATCGGAGGATTATCATCCCTGCGATATGATGGAGTTTAACATGGGATGCCGAAGCAAGAATATTGATCGTCGTATACTGTACCAATGGCATCAAATAGTGTGATATGTAGGTAGTCATGCCCTAAATAGAGGCAACTTGTAATTGAAAAACAAAATTACTAGGTTGTTTAAATATTCAAATAATGTTCTGTTTATGTTATAACCTAGGTGAAAAATATGTATTGAATATGTACTTGCGAATGTTTTTAGTACAATAGAAATATATGCAAGTATAGTTTTTATACATTTAATAGTATAAATCTACCCTAAACATATTAATGTCTGCTGGCCTGATATATGATGGTAATAATCTGTACAATATTGTGAGCACAGTGTATATCGGTAGCGAACGTGTATCTATAAGCACATCTCACCAAGACACCTGTCCTGTTCTCCACTGGTTATCCTCACACCACAACTCAAATTGTCTCTTCGTTCTGTCTAACAATATCCTGGCCTGTGCCTGCTCTCTTGGCAGCATAGCAGGCTCATAATTGTATGGCTGTGATTCGTCATACGAGTAAGTATTTCCTCAGTGTCCGAATTGTCATTGCGATCCATTTTTTTCTTCTGTTGTTTGAATCGACCGCTCTCTCACCCGTTACACCCATTTTCAGACTTGGAAGTAAAATTTTCTCACAAAAACGACTCCAGAAGCTTCTGTAGCATATTTATAAATTTTAAAGAAAATCTAGTTCCTAAATTATTTTTCTATACATTGACTCGTTGGGTCCTCTAACCTGCAATATGCCCTTTAATACCCATGTGCATGCCATCAGCGTTCTCACAGGTTCGCGTTTTTAAAGTTTTCAATAGAGTTTTCTGTTAGAGCAGTGTCGTGTTAGCGGCCCCTATGTTAATAACCAATGATCTTTGTGATGGAAGTGAATCAATCAAAACTAACTTTAGCTGGACAAACTAACTTTATACTGGACATAACTTTATTCTAGAGCTGCTGTAAAGCCAAAACAATCTCTGTTACTTTAATTTCTTATTATCAGTGTAAAGCCACTTTGGAACAATCTACATAAATGAAGATGGGTTGACTTAATTATTTGTCTCATACATGGTCTAATTGAGAGAGAGGGGCTTTTGTTCCCAAAATCAGGAGCATGGACTGCAAATTTATTTATATGGTATTACAATATGAAGGTTCGGGACCCAACCCCAATATGAGTTTTCTCCAGTGATGTCCTTCTCCATCAGTCACAGACTCTAATATGTTTGCATTATGGAAGTTTCTAGAATTTTCAAACAAACAAATGCAGTTCATATGTCATAAGTTATATTTTGAATCAAAATTAAGTCATTTAAATAGTCTAAAAAGTGATCATAAAAGCGCATTTCCGCACATTTTTGAAACAGAGTACATAACCAATCCAAAAAAAACGAGGATCGAGAAGGACAAGCCCTGTCTCTAGTGGACGGGAACAGGTGTGGAGAGCAGCGCAGCAAGCGTCTGTTTCATTCATCTGGAGCTGCGCACTCAACAACTAATCCTGCATTTAAGGGAAGCATTTTAATGTGCACAGGTGTGAGGTGAGCAGATGTTCAGGCCATCATGTGATCAGCTCCATGAAGCCCTGCAGACACGTGTGTGTGTGTGTGTGTGTGTGTGTGTGTGTGTGTGTGTGTGTGTGTGTGTGTGTGTGTGTGTGTGTGTGTGTGTGTGTGTGTGTGTGTGTGTGTGTGTGTGTGTGTGTGTGTGTGTGTGTGTGTGTGTGTGTGTGTGTGTGAAGGAGGGAAACGAGTGTTATGTCTACCAGACTAATACATGTCTACTGCCACTTAAAAGGCCCTCAAACAAAAACTTAACATTACACTTTACATTTGTGAGGAGGAACAGGACGAAACTTTTCTCACACACACACAAAGGACTGATTCTGAAATCTGGTGGAAAGGAGTGTAATTTATTAACTGAATAGTTTATTTAAAATGTTAATGTGGACACTGGTTTATGGAGTAAGACTAAGCCAATACCATAACATTACTCGAAATGATGAACGACTCGAGAAGAGGTACTTGAAGTACATGTCCTTCAATGAACAATGTGTATTATAAGGGATAATCAATGGCTAAGTGTACATTACACAATTTTAATGCAAAGAACCACCTGAAGCAAAGAAATATAATGTAGCTTTTCAGTAGCGGCTTTAGAGATGAGACGGACCCCGCTCGGTGGATCCCAACAGGCCCTGTTTACTGTCTGTGTGTGTGGTTGTTGTGTCTGTGTGTGTGTGTGTGTGTGTGTGTGTGTGTGTGTGTGTGTGTGTGTGTGTGTGTGTGTGTGTGTGTGTGTGTGTGTGTGTGTGTGTGTGTGTGCGTGTGCGTGTGCGTGTGCGTGTGTGTGTGTGTTAAATGTTTAAATGTTAAAATACAGCAACAACAGCCTGATGCTGACTGGCAGATTATATCACAAGACTCTATCATGTGTCTGTAATATGTGACGTGTTTGGAAAAAAAATTTAGCTTTGGTTTTGATTTTGGCTTCAAATGATTATTAAAACGTGATAATCAAGATAAAATGCTCACGTCCAAATCAGTCACATCACATCATATAGCATGCTAAATGCAGCCTGTGTGCTGTGAGATGGAGCAGAACAGGAACAAGCGAAGTATACTTGGACGCCAAAACTTCAAATATACACAAATACATGTCAAAATTTCTGTCTTATGTCTTAAAGGAGTAGTTCACGTTTAAAAAAACTTTTGCTGAAAATTTACTCACCCCCATGTCATTCTTTCTTCAGTCGAAAAGAAATAAAGGTTTTTGATGAAAACATTCCAGGATTTTTCTCCATATAATGCACTTTACAATACAGTTTCAGTGCAAACTGCAAACTGTTCAAAGGGCTTTAAACGATTCCAGACGATGAATAAGGGTCTTATCAAGCGAAATGATCGCTCATTTAAAAAAAAAAGTTTTATAAGCTCAAATGGTCGCCTTGCAAACTCTCCTGTTCGAACTTGTTTATCTAAATGAACGAATGTTTTTTCGTGTCATTTGGTTCATTCAACGAACGAAATGAACGAATTGACTCAGGAAAAGAACCCATCACAGAACAGAGCAAGGCGACCCTTTGAGCTTATAAAACTTATAAAAACTTTGTTTTTGATTTTTTAATAAGCGATCGTTTCGCTTGATAAGACCCTTATTCATCGTCTGGAATCGTTTAAAGCCCTTTGAACAGTTTGCAGTTTGCACTGAAACTGTCTTTTGGACCTTGAACCGTTTGGTTACCAGTAAAGAGCATTATAAGGAAAAAAATCCTGCAATGTTTTCATCAAAAACCTTAATTTCTTTTCGATTGAAGAAAGAAAGATATGGACATCTTGGATGACATGGGGGTGAGTAAATTATCAGCAAAAGTTTTTTTTTTTAAGTGAACTACTCCTTTAAGGGAATAAACAGTTAGAAAAGAAATAGGATGAGTGTCATTATTATAAGACCGATCCATGCATTCGTTCTTAAAGGCTAATGCAAATACCTGATGCTGTCAGTCAATAATGCTCAAATAAACACAAGGACAAAATCACTGCTCTTGACTAAATAACTTTAGTAGTTTTATTACGAATCAATATATATTTAAATCATACAATGAAGACTATGCATTGCTTTAATAATAATTTGTTACAGGTATAAACATGTCTTTGAAGTATAACTTATTGTTTGATGCAATACTGTACTATATACTATAACTTATTGTTTGATGCAATACTGTACTTTAAATTGTCCATTGGCTTGTTCCAGTCTGGATATTCTCAATAGTACATCTCACTAGATGTAGAAGTGTAAGAAATACACAAAAGCTCAACTGCATCATAAAGCAGACGGAGGAAATCATAGCATCAGGGTTTTGGGATAGAGTCTCTGAAATCACAGCCACTTTCTCAAACTAGCCAATAAACACACACATGTCCCTGTCAATCAACACATGTCTCAGTGCAACTCCCAACACTTGTTCTTTTCAGCAGGGAACAAACACACTTATGTTCATTATTTTTCTTAGTACCAACAAGACATTAAATGGCACTGAACAAACACAACAGCACATAACAGCACGAACTGGATCTTTAGACAGAGTCGAAAGTTAGACTCAAGCTATGTCTGTGTCTCAGTGTGACGTGTTCAAGCATTACTGTGTGTCTCCAGCAGATTGAGAGCCGTCCACTGTTTCACAGCGTGTGTGAGGATGATGGAAATAATCAGCAACTTATTTTTGTCTCTCAGAAACATTGGTCTATGTAAACCCCTGAAATTATGATAGGAATAATGCTGTTTTTATTGCAAGCAGATGGAGCATCGGACCACTTGCCAAACAAACAGACGCGTAATATGATAGTCACACAGTCAGATTCACAGCACAGTAGCATACATTAGACAGACACTTAAGCGTAGGGTTGGAAATTTTTCAGTGATACATTAGGGAGAGTTAGCTTTGAAAGAGCAGAGTCTCCAAAGTCACGCCTCCTCCAACACACACACCCAGAGCAGAGTCTGCAAAGCCATACCTCCTCCGACACACACAGCCAGAGGAAAGTCTGCAAAGCCACGCTTCCTCCAACACACACAGCCAGAGCAGATTCTTCAAAGCCACGGTTCCTCTAACACACACACCCAGAGCAGTCTCCAAAGCCACGCCTCCTCCAACACACACAGCCAAAGCAGAGTCTGCCAAGCCACGCCTACTCCAACACACATAGCCAGAGTAGTCTTCACAAAATCCTGTGGGAAATACTGTCTCTTCTTTCAGACGAACACAATCAGTTATATTAAAAAATGTCCTGGCTCTTCCAAGCTTTATAATGGCAGTGAATGGCCGTTTCTGATAAAAGTGCATCTATCCATCATAAAAGTGCCATCATAAAAGTGCAACTATCTATGGTTAAAGTGCATCTATCCATGGATAAAGTGCATTTATCCATCATAAAATTGCATCTATCCATGATAAATGTGCTTCTATCCATCATAAAAGTGTATCTCTCCATCATAAATGTACATCTATCTATCGTAAAAGTGCATCTTTCCATCATGAAAGTGCTTCTATCCATGGTTTAAGTGCATCTATCCATCATAAAAGTGAATCTCTCCATCATAAAGTGCAACTATCCATCATGAAAGTGCATCTATCCATCATAAAAGTGCATATCCATCATAAAAGTGCACTGCATAAGCATATCCATCATAAAAGTGCATCTCTCCATCATAAAAGTGCATCTATCCATCATTAAAGTGCATCTATCCATCATTAAAGTGCATCTATCATCATAAAAGTGCATCTATATCCATCATAAAAGTACATTCTATCCATCTTAAAAGTACATCTATCCATCATAAAAGTGCATCTATCCATCATAAAAGTGCATCTATCCATCATAAAAGTGCAACTATGCATGATAAAAGTGCAACTATCCATGATAAAAGTGCATCTCTCCATCTTAAAAGTGCATCTATCCATCATAAAAGAGCAACTATCCTTGATAAAAGTGCACCTCTCCATCATAAAAGTGCATCTATCCATCATAAAAGTGCATATCCATCATAAAAGTGCATCTCTCCATCATAAAAGTGCATCTCTCCATCATAAACGTGCATATCCATCATAAATGTGCATCTATCCATCCATCATAAAAGTGCATCCATGATAAAAGTGCATCTCTCCATCATAAAAGTGCATATATCCATCATAAAAGTGCATATCCATCATAAAAGTGCATCTCTCCATCATAATATTGCATATCCATCATAAATGTGCATCTATCCATGGTTAAAGTGCATCTATCCACAGTTAAAGTGTATCTATCTATCATAAAAGTGCATCTATCCATGGTTAAAGTGCATTCATCTTTAACATGCTCCACCCAGCTCTGCGGGGTTCATAAAGACCATCTGAAGCGAAGCGACGTGTTTTTGATAGAAAAATATCCATATTTATAACTTTATAAAGTAAAATAACTCGGTCGTCTGTCAGAGCAGAGTTATTATACTTTATAAAGTTTTAAATATGGATATTTTTCTTACACAAACGCATTGCAGCGCTAGATGCACTTTTATGATGGATAGATGCACTTTTATCATGGATAGATGCACTTCAAAATCTCATCCTTCATTCACTGCGATTATAAAGCTGGGAAGAGCCAGGACATGTTTGATATAACTCCAATTGACTTTATGTTTCCTGTATGCCATTATTGGCCAAACTTAATTAATTCAGGTGTGACTGACCTCAGTAGTCACGGCAACAATAATCAGACACAACCGAATTAATCAAGTTTGGCCAATAATGGCAGACAGGAAACAAGGAGCTGGCTTAAGTTCAGGAAGTAGTGCAGCTGTGCATAAAGCCAACTGTATTCGTATGAAAGATGAAAGTCATTACACCTAGGATGACTTGAGGGCGAGTAAATCATGGGATAATGGTTCTTTTTTTTTTGGGGGGGGGGGGGGGCAAACTCCCCCTTTAAGTGTGTGTTTAAATTAGAAGATGTGAAGAGAGGCTCATCATGAGTCACATGAGCATGAACAGAGAGGGACAGACAAACACACACACACACACACACACTCAGCAGGGGATACACACTTTCTATCAGGGCTACACAGAAGAGTTTCAGCAGCAACACTGACACTGTGATATAGTTAGTGCAAGTCTGAGATAAACACATCATCCACCAAGACATATTAAAAAACACACGCGTGTCTTACTATACAATCTTACTATAAATCTTTAAGACGTGTGTGATCAACACTTTAAAGATCATTGCTGACACTTGAAAAAATGGCAGAATATTAATCCTATTCATCTAAGATTAAATCATACCTATTTGATCTTAAGGTATTTAATTTGCCTACATTAAACCCGATTAAGTCCGCAAAACAGAATACAGAATAGTAATATTCTACGTTGTTAATACGTAATGCAGTTATAGTGTGAAGTGATTCGCAAAAGAAAAACTTACCACTTTTAAATGAGAGTTTTCGTCCGCTCCAAACACATCGGATCCGCTTAAATGAGCGTCTCTTTTGTTGAAATATTCTCACAGAAGCGCGCAAAGACTCGAGTGATGAAGTGACTCCTTCAACTCCGCAAAAGACGCGACGCGAACACAACGCAGCTTCGCCGTGACGTCACCGGGTAACAGCCAATAGGGGCTGCTGCTCTGAGTGAATTAACTTGAGCTACAGTGTTTCCCACACTCCTCCTTCTCATAAACATCCTGAATCACACAGGTGTGGCGCTGTTAATGTATGTGTAACACTGATCTTGAGTTGCCAGTTATTATTTTAGCTACTACTGATCAAAGATGAAGATTAGCTGATATGAACTGCACTGTTCACTGGTCGGTTATTTCTGTGGAAGGAAGCCATGTGTTTGATGAGATGAAGTGGCGCCATCTTGAGCTCAAGACGATCCTCAAACACCCACAGAAATCATTCAACTTTTCATTTAGCCTATATTATCCTTACCCCATATTTGAACGAAATAGTACCAGCTCATGATGGTGCTTGATTTTGCAAACATAGGCCTCACGATCTTTTTGGCTTTTTGGGTTTTAAGCAGGAGGTGTCAGAAAAGTTACGATCATAAACACTATTTTCTATCACAAATTTACCACATTTACTGGGCTTCGTGATTTTTAATCTAGATATAAGAACAAAACATACATTGACATAGCTATAAGTAGCCTACATAGAGCCTACTCTGTTCAGGAAATATCTCAATTATTTATCCCATCTGAAAGTGTTTCTTCTCCTATTAATTATGCGTAGCCAATATTTATAGAAGAAATTACAGAACCAGATGTGGCTTTCATCATTGATGAATTGAATAGTTCCAAAGCTAAGGATGATTTGGATTGGACACAAATTTCATTAAATTGCACAAAGAGTCTTTAGTATGCCCTATTACACATATAGGGCATACTAAAGACACAATCTATCTTTACAATCTATCTATTAAACACTCTGTTGTTCCACCACATTGGAAGATTGGCCACAATTTGGCTACACCAATTTTTAAATCAGGGAGCAGATCAGACATCAATAATTATAGACCAATCAGTATTTTTATGTTATATCCAAAATTATTGAAAAATGGATAGTAAATCAATTAGTAATTAAGAGCTTAAATATTTGTGGCTCTCCTCTGTGCAATTTGGCTTCTGTGCCCATCATTCTACTGAAACAGCTGTTACTGTATTTATTGAAAAGGTCAAACACTCTTTAGACACTCATTCTGTAGTTGTTGCTGTTTTTTTGGATTTGAAAAGGGAATTTGACACCGTCAATCATCAAATGCTCTTGTCTAGATTGACAAACTTACTTTGTTAGAATTACTTAACCAAACGCACTGTCTGTTAACAATATTAAATCTCCTCACCTTGAATGTTCAGAAGGAGTCCCTCAAGGCTCTGTACTTGCACCAGTTTTATTTTCCTTATACATAACGACCTGCCTGCAGCGTGCCAAAACATCAATATTTTAATGCAGACGATGCAGTAATTTTTACACAGGTCAAAACTGCTCAAGGCGCCTCTCAGTCACTTACATCTGCACTGACTCGTGTACAGGAGTGGCTTACAATATCATGTCTACTATTGAATCCTAAAAAAAAACTGTTTGTATAATGTTTTCTAAGCGGCAGATTGAAATGACACGTTCAAATATATTTTTAAAACAAGAAGAAATACAGATAGTAAATGAATTTAAATATATTGGCGTTGTATTAGATCCTACACTGTCCTTTAAAAATCATGTCAATTGTCTTTCAAAAACTGTTAAATTTAATCTTGCAAACTTCAAATATATCAGACCATCACTTTCATGTAAAGCAGCCAGAATGTTTCTTCATTCAATGATTTTTTCTCATATTGAATGTTGTTTTATAAATTGGTCACTCACAAATGCCACAACGCTTAAACCAATTGAGTCACTTTTCAAACGAGCCTTAAAAATATTTGATAGAAATATTACAATATTACTGTTCAATATTACAGAAATATAACTTACTAAATTTTGAAAATTTTCTAAAGCTAAAATATGCCTGTGCTGTATATAAGATCTTCACGGACTTGCCCCACCCCCACTGAGAGAATACATTACATTAAAAAAACAGGGAGAGGGAAGAAGTGTACCAGGGCTTCCATCAGGGGTGATTGTGTGGTGCCTTACAGGCGTACAACATTTGGACAATATGTGTTGTCAATTAAGGGGTCAGAGATCTGGAACAAATTACCAGTTGTTATTAGAGAATGTCCGACCCCCAGTTTTAAGAACCAACTTAAATAATGGCTCAAGACACATCAAAATTGTGACCATTAACTAATTTTTTTTTTCTTTGCAAATCGAGGTATGGATAAGATAACTGTAGTATTGTTTAAGTATTTGTATATATACCAAACTGCAGCACTTTATTGTAATTTTAGTATTTTAGCATATTGCAATGTACTTAAAGTACATAGCACTTCATGTGTATGTGTAACCTGTCTGAAAACAGTGGTGTCTCTTGTAATATATTATTTGAATATTAAGGTGTTCTTTAAACTGTGTAGCATCTTATGTTAGCCTTGCTATTTGATATTGTGATGACCTGACGGGGGACTGCAGATGTAAAGTAGCCCCGGGGCTAATTCTGGCATATTTACATTGCTGAAAAGCTAAGATGTTCATTAATATGCATGGTCCCTTTTAAATAAATAAATAAATAAATAAAATAAAATAGGCCTAACCATAAATGTCAGGGCCAGGGGTACATGTAATACTCCTGAAAAAGAAGTATAAAAAGATTGACAAAGAAATAACACGAGCACTGCAGTTATGGCTTCGTCGTATTTTCTCTGAATGAACAATATATTATCAGTGCATGTATCACTTTTCATTCACAGTAATGATGACTGGTTGTAATTGTAAGAGACTTTAAGCATGTCCCATCAAGATAAGTGTGGCATTTACAATTGACACTCAAATCTCATATCTCATTATCTTACAAAATAAAACTTTTTCAGACTGAATATCTACTCAAACACTAAATGACAGTATGAAATTAATGACAACAATGCAGCTGACATATTAATCACACACTGTAAAAAATATTTTCAAGATTTGTTATCACAACATATTTTCTTTTGTCAAATCAACTTTATAATAATTTATTTAGTTGAGATAACTTATTATTTTGAGTTTCTGATGATTAAATTAATCTCCATTGTATTAACTCACTTTTTCCAGTTCAATCAACTTAAAATTTTAAGGCAACCCAGGTTTTAAGTTAAACCAACAATATTTTTTTACAGTGTAGTAATCACAACATTTTTTCCTTTGTCAAAATAACTTAAATAATCTATTTAGTTCAGATAACATATAATTTTGAGTTTCTGATGATTAAATGAATCTCCTTCATTATATTAACTCACTTTTTCCAGTTCAATCAACTTAAAATTTTAAGGCAACCCAGGTTACTTACTTTTTTAAGTTAAACCAACAATATTTTTTACAGTGTAGTAATCACAACATTTTTTCTATTGTCAAATCAACTTTATAATAATTTATTTAGTTGAGATAACTTATTATTTTGAGTTTCTGATGATTAAATTGATCTCCTTCATTGTATTAACTCACCTTTTCCAGTTCAATCAACTTAAAATTTTAAGGCAACCAGGTTACTTACTTTTTTCAGTTAAACCTACAATATTTTTTACAGTGTATGCTCACTCATCAAATTTACCGTTTTTCATCTATCTTTGCCAATAGCAAAATATGCAATGTCATAAATATTTATGGAATATAACATGTCTGACAGATTTTGATAACTAAATTGATCATTCATGTGATGGCTCACACGATGAAAGAATGTTTAGAAATTGTGAAGAGTTTGACAATTTAACTAAGATTCAACTCATCAGTGACCAGTGTTGGGAGTAACGCATTACAAAAGTAATACATTACAGTAACATATTACTTTTTGCTGTAACGCAGTAGTGTAAGGCATTTCTAATCAATTTTCAGTAATATTTTACTCTTTACATGTTCAGTGAGGCTTGTATTACAGTTGTCTTACAGTGTATTGTCTGCTTTTACTTCTTAAAGGCAACAACTGAAAGTTTTAAAGCAGTCTTTTAGTGCCGGTCGCGTCTGTAACATTGTTTTTCTTCATAAATGCGAACACAAAAACTAAAATAAAATGAATATTTTAAGTTCTATGGAGACTGGAGAGCCAACCCTTCCTCGTCCGATTTGCGCAGTGTAATTAACAGAATTACAAAAAATATATTTTGCCTCCTATTTTTTTGTCACGCATGAATGCGTGTCTTTTCCCTAATATTAAAAATAAAACATAGACTGATATTTGTCTAATGTCTAGAGTCCTTTAAGGAAGTAGCCTATATACGTTTCAATACATGTATTTTCTGAGAATTTTTATTTCAAGTTTTGACTGCAAATGTCATGTCCACAATACTGGACTTCCCCAATTTTAAATAATTTATCCTCAACTAGTTTTGTGGTGTAGGTCTACGTATTTTATAATGTTAACTTCAAATAATACTAATAGCCTAATTTAAAGATAAGGCAGCATTGGATATGGACGGTAAGGAGAATAACGCTCCTGAGCCTGAGCCCTCCTCACCGCTGGTTCCATCCAGCCCTGCCGAGCCTGAACCCTCCTCATCACTGGTTCCGTCCAGCCCTGCCGAGCCTGAACCCTCCTCATCACTGGTTCCGTCCAGCCCTGCCGAGCCTGAGCCCTCCTCACCGCTGGTTCCGTCCAGCCCCGCCAAGCCTGAGCCCTCCTCACCGCTGGTTCCGTCCAGCCCTGCCGAGCCTGAACCCTCCTCATCACTGGTTCCGTCCAGCCCCGCCGAGCCTGAACCCTCCTCATCGCTGGTTCCGTCCAGCCCCGCCAAGCCTGAGCCCTCCTCACCGCTGGTTCCGTCCAGCCCTGCCGAGCCTGAACCCTCCTCATCACTGGTTCCGTCCAGCCCTGCCGAGCCTGAACCCTCCTCATCGCTGGTTCCGTCCAGCCCCGCCAAGCCTGAGCCCTCCTCACCGCTGGTTCCGTCCAGCCCTGCCGAGCCTGAACCCTCCTCATCACTGGTTCCGTCCAGCCCTGCCGAGCCTGAACCCTCCTCATCGCTGGTTCCGTCCAGCCCCGCCAAGCCTGAACCCTCCTCATCGCTGGTTCCGTCCAGCCCCGCCGAGCCTGAGCCCTCCTCGCCGCTGGTTCCGTCCAGCCCCACCGACTCCTCATCGCTGGTTCCGTCCAGCCCCGCCGAGCCTGAGCCCTCCTCACCGCTGGTTCCGTCCAGCCCTGCCGAGCCTGAACCCTCCTCATCACTGGTTCCGTCCAGCCCTGCCGAGCCTGAACCCTCCTCATCACTGGTTCCGTCCAGCCCTGACGAGACCGCTTCACTGCTGGTCTCGTCCAGCCCTGCCCAGCCCCAGCATGAGACCGCCCAGCCCGAGACCGCCCAGCCCGAGACCGCCCAGCCCGAGACCGCCCAGCCCGAGACCGTCCAGCCCGAGACCGTCCCGTCTGCCCAGCGAGAGACTGTCCACGTCCCGTCTGCCCCTAATCCGGGGATTCAGCCCAAATATTTTTTTTGGGGAGGGCCCTATGTCCCAGCCGTGGCCGCCCGAAGGGTCTTCACCGCCGTGGCCGCCCGAAGGGTCTTCACCGCCGTGGCCGCCCAAAGGGTCTTCTCCGCCATGGCCGCTCTAAGGGTCCTCACCGCCATGGCCACCCGAACGGCCTGCCCCACCCTGGACACCCGAGGGTCCAACAGCTCCGCCCTGGATGTCCGAGGGTTCATCTGCTCCGCCCTGGCCACGCCCTCAGCCTGCTCCGCCACGCCCTCAGCCTGCTCCGCCCTGGCCACGCCTTCAGCCTGCTCCGCCCTGGAGGCTTCCTGCTCCAGATCGGCCTCGCCCTTGTCAGCCTCCAGGACACCCACCCCTTTGATGTCCTACGGCGCGAGGTTGCGCCTTTGTAAAGAGGGGCGCTCTGTCTCAGTCTTCATCTGCACCAGTCTGTCTTTGTCATCTGCACTACACTTCCCGGGATCCTCTTGTCTCCACACCTGAACTCACTCCCTCCATCAGCCACCTGTTCATCGTCTTGTTCATCTGTATCACCTGTTTTCACCTTGTTATGTTTTGATTCTTGCTTGTATTTAGTTGTCTTCAGTTCAGTCTTTGCTTGTCGGTCGATGTAGATGTTAACGTTCAATGAGTGTGTGTTTAATCTTCTGCCTGAACAACTCCAAACGGGTACAAGGAAGACAGGCAGAAGATTATACACACACTCATTGAACGTTAACATCGACTGACAAGCAAAGACTGAACTGAAGACAACTAAATACAAGCAAGAATCAAAACATAACAAGGTGAAAACAGGTGATACAGATGAACAAGACAATAAACAGGTGGCTGATGGAGGGAGTGAGTTCAGGTGTGGATCCTGGGAAGTGTAGTGCAGATGACGAAGACAGACTGGTGCAGACGAAGACTGTGACACAATGAGCAATACATTTGTTACAGTATTTATTAATCTTTGTTAACGTTAGTTAATAAAAAATAAAGCTGTTCATTGTTTGTTCATGTTAGTTCACAGTGCATGAACTAATGTTAACAATATTGTAATAAAGTAGTAAATGTTGAAATTAGCATTACAGTAACAAAGATTCATAAATTCTGTATAAATGCAGTTAATAGTTCAGAACTAATGTAGTACTAATGTGTTAACTAATTAACCTTATAGTAAAGTGTTACCACTTATTGTTTTGAGAAAGAAAAAAAAGTTTAAGGGACTGTTCTGTATTTATGGAAAGGTCCACCGGAGGAAAATAGGAGAGGGTCATGTCTTTTTATTGTTTGATGAGGGGAGGGTCACCCAACTTTTGTATTCATCAAAACAGGTAAATTTCAAAGTGGCTTGTTTGGTGCATATTTTTCCATGTAGCTCCATGTAGCTCTGTCGGTCTCGGCCCCCGGGCCATCGCTGTCAGATGGGTCTGACCCAACAAAAATCCGAGTGGAGCTGTTTGACAGAAATGAGAGTTGGCCTGCAGGAGTTGGCCTGAAATGAGACTTCCTTAGATTTCCACGACGCATGCGCGAGAACTGAACTGAAGTAGTTAAAGGAGATCGCAATTCTCGCGCATGCGTCGTGGAAATCTAAGGAAGTCTCGTTTCAGGCCAACAAGGAAGAAAAGGAATAGTCGAATAAAGTCGTTATTTTTGTTTGTTTTTTTGCAAAAAAAGTATTCTCGTTGCTTGATAAACATACGGTAGTCACTTGGGATATTTAAACATTTTCTTCATTGACTTTCTAGGCCGTCAAGAGGCAGTCCCTTAGGCAGCCAATGTGGTTGTTATACAGCTCTCAAATTTAAAAAAAAATATTTTCATTTGTGTTCCGAAGACGAACAAAGGTCTTACGGGGTTGGTACAGCATGGGGGTGAGTAATTAATGACTTAATTTTCATTTTTGGGTGAACTAACCCTTTAAGATGGCGAAATACCCTGTCCACTTCGCAGTCCACTTACGGTCGAATGGAACGCACCTAAAGATGGCAACGAATGTGGGAAACATGAATTAAGTGTAGAAATATACGCAATTCAACCAAAAGTGGGGGAAAAGAGGTACTTGGGTGAAAGTAGGAGGGAGGAAAACATATTATCAAGAATAGGACATACAAGACTTAATAAAACGCTGAAATTAATATCCAAGCATCCAACAGGACTTTGTGATTGGTGGGGAGAGGAAGAAACAGTAGAGCATGTAATGTAACCATGTATTGTGAAAGATATAAAGAGGATAGAGATACATTATTTGAAGAGATTCAGAGAAAAGAGGAAACTGATATAACTTTGAGAATCATATTAAAACCAGAACGGGAAAATGATAATGGAGAAGCTTTATTTGGATATTTGGAAAATACAGGATTAATTGACAGAATTTGAAAGTTTTTTTTATTTATTTATTTTTATTTTTATTTTTGAGCCAGAGGAGCTGAACACGCAGCGCTGGCTATAAATGTTCATAAAGTGGGTAAGGATGGGAAATGGGTTCTTGAAGTCTCTGGTGCAAGTTCACAGTAGGTGGCGGTAATGCACGAAATCGATGGGAATCGTCAAAAAAGGAAGAAGAAGAAGGATAAGAAGAAGAAGAAGAGAGGGGAGAAGAACACACTAGTGAGCAATTTCTGTTCTGTCGGTGAGCGTGTAAGTTAATAGCTGGTTTGTCAGATAATAAAAAGAACGACAATCTAGCGGAAACTCTTAAAATTCCATAAGGAAAAATTACGAACAGTATTTGTTTACAATATAACACGATGCTTAGTCATCGTCGACTGTGCCTCATATCTGAGTGAGCTGTCGAAACATAAGCGCCCGTACCAACACACTGGTTACAGAAACATTTAAGTCGATTAACACACGGTGGCCTCTGTTGTGCGCTATTTAAAAAAACTGAAATAAAAACTAACAGTCATGTTTCACAACTTTTTATCAACATCTAGTCTATTTAAAATATTTAATAAACCATCGACAGCTTTTGGCTTAACTGACACAATTAAACAATATAACTCAAGAACAGCAAGAATTTAAACGGAAAGATACTAAAGCGAGTAACACTTTACAATAAGCTCACTTACAATGAGTAATATGTTTTTGCCAGAAGCAAGCAATATTAACATTAGTTTACCGTGTATTGACTAATGTTACAATTTTGATCGAAAAAAATGCATTAGTAGCCTAACACTTGATGATGAAGTGCATGTTCACAGGGTGATGATAACACTGTTGATGATGAAACATGGATGTTCCAAGAGTGATTATAGCACTGCTGTTGATGATGAAGCATGTATGTTCTCAGGGTGATGATAACACTGTTGATGAAGCATGCATGTTCTCAGGGTGATGATAACATTGTTGATGATGAAGCATTGCATGTTCTCAGTGATCCAGTGTGATGATAACACTGTTGATGAAGCATGCATGTTCTCAGTGATCCAGTGTGATAACACTGTTGAGGATAAAGCATGGATGTTCTCAGTGATCCTAGGGTGATGATAACACTGTTGATGATGAAGTATGGATTTTCTCAGAGTGATGATATAACACTGTTGATGATGAAGCATGCAGGTTCTCAGTGATCTCAGGGTGATGATAACACTGTTGATGGGTGTCGTTCACAGTCATGCTGCCCTCCAGTGTCTTCAGACGGCTCTGCACCAGCACTCAGCGGCCCATCCTTCTGCTCTTCACCAAGGTACAGGTGCTGTCCATCACACACTCACACACACACATCTGTCACGCTCACACACTGCTCAGAGAAGGTACAGGTGCAGTCCATCACACACACACACACACCTGTCACGCTCACACACTGTTCAGAAAAGGTACAGGTCTTGTCTATCACACACACACACACACACACACACACACACACACTCCTGTCACGCTCACACACTGCTCAGAGTAGGTTCAGGTGCTGTCCATCTCACACACACATACACACACACACACACATCTGTCACGCTCACACACTGCTCAGACAAGGTACAGGTGCTGTCCATCACACACACACACACACACACATCTGTCACGCTCACACAATGCTCGGTTTCATATCGCATTTCGTTACAGCCCTTTTTAGAACGTTAAGTTCAACTCAGGGCTCCAGACTAACTTTTTTTACTAGGAGCGCTGTTGCCCCTGACTGAAAATTTTAGGAGCGCAAACAGAAAATTTAGGTGCACACCTTAAATCAGCTTGCAATGCAATTATTCAAATTTCCCCCAAAATAACTGTAATACTGACAAATTCTTTAATAATAAATAGACTTAACATTATGATATGCTGTTTTATTTTAAGTTCACAGGGCTCCAGACTCAAATTTGAGGGCAGCACCACCTCAAATGAGAACTCACACCAAGTTATACAAAAAAAAAAAAAAAAAAAAAAATGGTAGCACTGGGGCTGACAATAAATCACTTAGATTAATTTAGGGTGTAGATGAAGTTAACTTTAGTTATCACTTATAATGTCTTAATATTAATTAAAAACAAAAGGAGAGAAAACATGCATGTATAAGGACTTGGAGTGAAAATAGCCAATAAACATCCTACTGTTTACAATTTTTTTTTAAAATTTTTAATAAAAATAATAATAATAATTTTAATGTTTAAATAAGAGTTTTCCAACATCTTAAAATTTTTCGTTTTAGGACAATCTTTGAAGGATGAACAAAAAAATGTGTTGATCATCACAAAAAAAAAAAAAAAAACCCAAAAAACATTTAACTTTATATGATATTATAGTTTTGAAGAGCAGGACAAAGATGTGTTGTAAGTGTTTGACTACCGTATTTCGGTCACATCATATTTATGGTTAGAGTTAACTTACTATTTGCCATGCTGATAAGTTGCTGATTTGTGGACTGAAAGCCTTCAGTAAGTGTTTCTCCTGGTTTCCACGTCAGCGCTGTTGATCTGATATGGTTTATCACAGAACTCTGCGCCGAATCGGAGTGTTTCTCACTGGATCTCGTAGCGATGATGTTAATAGGGACTTTAAGCAACAGCCTCTGGTGGAACGGCAACGGCATTCTGGCGTTCTATTGCGCATGCGTGCCATTAACTGCTACTTCTTGACGTTCTACTGTAACCGTCTACTACGGGAGAACAGCTGATTTGCCGTAGTCGTTACTACGTGACAGGTTAAGACAGTTAATGTTTTGTTTTAGGTTATGTGGCATTGAAATCGTTTCTGTATATCATTAAGTGCTAAAATCAACCCTTCTCTTTCTTTTTAAAACCACTTTCTTTTTGTATTTTGTCTGATGATTAAATTATTCCCTATGCCGTCCTCTTTACTGTTGCTTAGTGATTTTTGCGCTCTTTAACTACGGCAGTTAACTGTTTATTTCCGGCTGCCGTCGCCGTTCTATCAGCAGCTGTTGCTTAAAGTCCCTATTAATTCTGAGGCGAATTCAATGGATTTATTCACTGGATCTGCTAGTAACAGTGTCGCGTGATCGAGATCGGCCAGCGACTGGCAAGTTCGGGGCTTTATTACTGTCGGTGGTTCGGGGGGCTCCACTATGCGCTGCTCTGTCTATTATTGGTCCAACCTAATAAAAACGCCAACGGTCCGTGAAGCATAGCCTATATGAGTTGCGTATTTTAGTTCCACTTTCATTTTGTTTGTATTGGCTGCTAGGTAACGTGTCGATAGATCGCTTATTGCTCAGACGCACATCAGGTTGTGATATTTGTCTCCGTCTCACTCCGTCTCTCATGTTCCCACAGACGTTTATTCGCGCTATTCTTGTCACGGATTCATTGACGCGCCCATTCGACGCTTACCATGCGTTTAACGTGTGGCAAATTTACCGGTCGCACATGTGCGACTGGATGTAAAATTCAGTCGCACACTCTCAAATTTTGGTCGCAAAATGCGACTATTTGGTCGCAGTCTGGAGCCCTGCAACTTCTTAATAGTTATTTTAAAGTAACTCAAAAGTAAAACAGGAGTAATGTAAGCATTACAATTCTGAGACAGGCCGGAGACACACTGGTTGTGTGGCGTAAGCGGGGCGTTTCTGTAGTGTGGCGGCTGCGTCGCGTTTTCTGTGTCTTTGCACACCAGAAACGTGTCTGACGCGGCGCTGCTGCTAGGTGACGTACAGGGAATGAGACATATGGGAGAGAGTTGTGGAAGACCTATACTTCATGTTAAGCACAAATTTTTATCATATTTCTTTCCTCCTGTGGAAGTTAATGGCTCCATCAACTCTTGGGTTACCAACATTATTTCAGATATCTTCTTTTGTGTTCAGCAGAAGAGAGAAACTCATACAGTCTTGAAACAACTTGAGGGCGAGTAAATGAAGACAGAATTTCATTTTGAAGTGTTGAAGTGAACCTCCATGGCACTGTGTTTGAGCAGTTCCTCATCTGCAATCCTCGGGACCCTCCTCCTGAAAGTTTTAGATGTCAGACTCATGTGTGCTGTATAGGAGACATGTAGAGCGCTGTGGGGGACCTTAGTGTAGGAACCCTGCTAACAACGCTCACAGAGTGGATCAGATGGAGATCTTGAACCTACTGCATTTTGGAAGAAAGAGATTGGTACAATATGCAGAATAAATGGTAAAGAAACGTGCGTAAAGAAACGTTGAAATTTATTTTTCAATTGTCTTTCTGAACTCCCACACACTGTACTTCATCTGTACTTGCAAATAAAATTTTAATTTAGCAGCAACGTTTCGGTCTTACGACCTTCATCAGTTTTATTTGTAAGTACTGATAGTGTGCAGGAGTTCCTAATTGTAGATTGTTGACCAATCTTGGTCTTCCTTTCCTACGCACCTATCACCTACAGGTGTGCGATGGCATTTGTTTATCAATTGTCTTTCCGAAAAGAAAAAGAAAACTTTCTGTAGATGTTGAAAATTACGTGCATAAAAAAAACTTCTGGATGGAAATGGCAAGATCCACAAAAATCCTTAAAATTTGCGTAGAAAAACTTTGATCAAATTTCACTTTTTATCAGATTCACTGACATTAACAGAATAAACTCCTCGTTGGGCATAAGACTGATCGCGGGCCGACCTCAGCACCTGAAATGCTGATTTAGTCTTTCTTGTTCTGAAATGCCTCATGTGAAGTGTATGACGTTACTGCGCTCCGAGAGCTGCATCTGTTAGTGGGTTTCATCTGTGCTCTGATGCGCAAGCCATTTATTATACAGAAATTATTACAGTGGCTTCTTCTACTTTTCTTATTGATATTCAGCACCAGTTTATCAGAAGGTGATGTTTTTGTTCTCTTCGACTCACTGGATGGAAACGCTTCTTTATTTGCAAATGTTTAATGCGATATTCCAATTTTGGCAATAAGTTAAATGGACAGCTTTGGATAGAAACATAGCGATAGTAAAGACTCAAGTCTATCCCTTAAAGCCTCGCTTTCATCTGTTACATGCAGTCTAACCTACCTGACTGAGGTCTGTTGCCTACTTCTGTTGGCCTGACACAAGCTGATCTAATATATCAGCTGCTGCTTCTTCTTCCAAGACCAAAACAACTATTTAAAAAAACCTTTCTAGCTATTACCACCAAACTTTCTTTGGTTTGACCTTCGGCCTGCTCTGACTCTGGTTGCTTTTTCTTTTCTAACCGATCAGACCTATGGTTTTCCTAAACCGTCAGATCAAAACATCCCATAGACTTTGGAATGAGCCAAGACTGTTCAAACTCCAGCTGTCAAAAATTCTAATCTATATAGCCCAGCAACTAGAACATGCTAGCAACATTTTACCAATGTGCTAGATAAACTAGCTACTTGGTAAAATAAGTTTGAAACATGCTAAAACAAGCCGGCAATGTGTTAAAACCAAGCGTACAGCACAAGCGCGCGCGTGTGTGTGTGTGTGAGAGTATGTCTCATGCTGTGAGCTCTGGTACTGCTGCACATGTTTGTTAATGTAGGTCTTCCAAACTGCAATAAGTTCACTAACACATGCATGACGTGATCAGATCTCTGTTCTGTGTCCAGGACCCATGTCCTCTGTGTGATGAAGCGAAGGCAGCCCTCGAGCCGTATGCACACCGGGTAAGACTGTGTAAAATGTGTGTGTGAGTGTCACTCACTCAGTCTGTTCACTCTCAGTGTTCCTCTGCTCTCCTCTGTCTAATGTGTGTGTGTGTGTGTGTGTGTGTCCTCCACTGTTTCAGGTCCAGCTGCAGGAGGTGGACATCACTCTCCCAGAGAACAGAGTCTGGTTCGACAGGTACAGATATCACATCCCCGTCTTTCATTTAAATGGACAGTTTCTGATGATGCACCGTGTGAACTCAACACTCCTGGAAAAGCGTCTGGATGAAGCCACTGCAACTGGACAATGATATCAGGAGATGTTATGCAGTTCATTGTAAATAAAGCGTTTGTACCTTTCTGATTTTAAAAAGCCTTTGGGTGCCACCCTTTGGATAGCTGTATCCTGGTAAGGCTGGATATCCCGGCTGCCACATCATCAAGATTGAGTTTGTCTGTGGGGAGTTAATTGATTGGTTGTGGTTTGCTATTGGCTGATCTCATGTGAGTGACAGGTTATTTGCCCCACCCTCATCATCAGAGAAGAGATGCTGCAAGAGGAAGTTATTCTGACTCGATTACAGAGCACATGAATTTAAAAAAAGCATGGATAAATCATTTATAAGAAACAATCACCATGAAATCAAATGTTACAATTCTTATTTTTTTTTTAATATTGCTTAAGTTGAGAGGTTTGGATAAAAGGGGTTTAAGTGAAAAATACAACGTAAACTTTTCATGATGATGCATTTGATTATCCTTATGCAATCAATCGAGGAGAGTCTCCACATAAAAGACACATGACTGGCAGATCAACTCCCAGCTTCAGTTCAAACAGGATTAAATCAAATTAAATTGAATGTGGAGGATTTTTTTTTTTTTAGTTTAACTCTTTTTATTGATTTTTTTTTTCAATCAGAGAGATAAGAGAAAGACAATACAGTGTTTGTTACCAAAAAAATACGGATTTTATATACAAATATAAAATACGGAAATTAAGCAGAGGTATTTCTTACTCTCTGATTGAACAAAAAAAAACAATGAAACATTTTTTTTTGTATGTTTTTGTTTCATTGTTTTTTTGTTCAATCAGAGAGTATGTAGTAGGCATGTACAGTGTGGTAGCAATATAGATAAAATTAAAATACAGCAAAAACTGTAAATATTACTAAAAAAACAAACAAAACAACTTTGCACCTTTTTTTAAATGATCACTGCCAGCTGTCAAGAAAACCAAATACTATTTATTTCCCTTTTTTATGTACTCTGTTTCTTAATCAGACGGACGAGAGAGAGGACAATAGTAAGGGTAAGGGTCAAAAGCATAGGAGTGGTTAACCAAAGGGTAATATATAAGAAAATGATTATTTTCATTTTTTAAGTACAAAAGAAATGGTTGCCAAGTCATGTGAAATTGTTCTGTAAATCAATTGTGAATCAATTTTTTTGTATTTGAATAATTTGCAACAGGTCATGCATCCAATAAAAGTAGCTTTTGGTGGAAGAGAATTTTTCCAGTTCATCAGTATAAGCCTTTAAAATGTGGAGGATTTTAACTGTGATGATTAACAGGACAGGACACACAGATCTAAGAGACATAGCTGTCTGTTACAGACGGTTATGATGAAGTAGTGTCCCAAAGCTCGTCTATTCTTCTGCTACACACTCAAGTGTAATTTTCTTAACAAGAACACTACATACTTTTAGGGCAGAGGTGTATAACCCTGCTTTTGGAGATCTGCCTTCCTGCCGAGTTTATCTCCTTGCTTGATCAAACACACCTGAAGCAGGGAATGAAGATCTCCAGGAGCAGTGCAGGTGTGTGGGATCAGGACAGGTAGATCTCTTGAAGCAGTGCAGGTGTGTGGGATCAGGACAGGTAGATCTCCAGAGCAGTGCAGGCGTGTGGGATCAGGACAGGTAGATCTCCTGGAGCAGAGCAGCTGTGTGGGATCCGGACAGGTAGATCTCCAGTAGCAGTGCAGGTGTGTGGGATCAGGACAGGTAGATCTCCAAGACCAGTGCAGGCGTCTAGGATCAGGACAGGTAGATATCTGGGAGCAGTGCAGGTGTGTGGGATCAGGATGGGTAGATCTCCAGGAACAGTGCAGGCTTGTGGGATCAGGACAGGTAGATCTCCAGTAGCTGTACAGGTGTGAAGGATCAGGACAGGTAGATCTCCAGGAGCAGTGCAGGTGTGTGGGATCAGGACAGGTAGATCTCCAGGAACAGTGCAGGTGTGTGGGATCAGGACAGGTAGATCTCCGGGAGCAGTGCAGGCGTGTGGGATCAGGACAGGTAGATCTCCTGGAGCAGAGCAGCTGTGTGTGATCCGGACAGGTAGATCTCCAGTAGCAGTGCAGGTGTGTGGGATCAGGACAGGTAGATCTCCAAGACCAGTGCAGGCGTCTAGGATCAGGACAGGTAGATATCTGGGAGCAGTGCAGGTGTGTGGGATCAGGATGGGTAGATCTCCAGGAACAGTGCAGGCTTGTGGGATCAGGACAGGTAGATCTCCAGTAGCTGTACAGGTGTGAAGGATCAGGACAGGTAGATCTCCAGGAGCAGTGCAGGTGTGTGGGATCAGGACAGGTAGATCTCCAGAGCAGTGCAGGCGTGTGGGATCAGGACAGGTAGATCTCCGGGAGCAGTGCAGGCGTGTGGGATCAGGACAGGTAGATCTCCTGGAGCAGAGCAGCTGTGTGTGATCCGGACAGGTAGATCTCCAGTAGCAGTGCAGGTGTGTGGGATCAGGACAGGTAGATCTCCAGGACCAGTGCAGGTGTGCGGGATCAGGACAGGTAGATCTCCAGGACCAGTGCAGGCATCTAGGATCAGGACAGGTAGATATCTGGGAGCAGTGCAGGTGTGTGGGATCAGGACGGGTAGATCTCCAGGAGCAGTGCAGGTGTGTGGGATCAGGACGGGTAGATCTCCAGGAACAGTGCAGGCATGTGGGATCAGGACAGGTAGATCTCCAGTAGCTGTGCAGGTGTGAAGGATCAGGACAGGTAGATCTCCAGGAGCAGTGCTGGTGTGTGGGATCAGGACAGGTAGATCTCCAGGAACAGTGCAGGTGTGTGGGATCAGGACAGGTAGATCTCCAGTAGCTGTGCAGGTGTGAAGGATCAGGACAGGTAGATCTCCTGGAGCAGAGCAGCTGTGTGTGATCCGGACAGGTAGATCTCCAGTAGCAGTGCAGGTGTGTGGGATCAGGACAGGTAGATCTCCAGGACCAGTGCAGGCATCTGGGATCAGGACAGGTAGATCTCCTGGAGCAGAGCAGCTGTGTGTGATCCGGACAGGTAGATCTCCAGTAGCAGTGCAGGTGTGTGGGATCAGGACAGGTAGATCTCCAGGACCAGTGCAGGCGTCTGGGATCAGGACAGGTAGATCTCCTGGAGCAGAGCAGCTGAGTGTGATCCGGACAGGTAGATCTCCAGTAGCAGTGCAGGTGTATGGGATCAGGACAGGTAGATCTCCAGGACCAGTGCAGGTGTGCGGGATCAGGACAGGTAGATCTCCAGGACCAGTGCAGGCGTCTAGGATCAGGACAGGTAGATATCTGGGAGCAGTGCAGGTGTGTGGGATCAGGACGGGTAGATCTCCAGGAGCAGTGCAGGTGTGTGGGATCAGGACGGCTAGATCTCCAGGAACAGTGCAGGCATGTGGGATCAGGACAGGTAGATCTCCAGTAGCTGTGCAGGTGTGAAGGATCAGGACAGGTAGATCTCCAGGAGCAGTGCTGGTGTGTGGGATCAGGACAGGTAGATCTCCAGTAGCAGTGCAGGTGTGTGGGATCAGGACATGTAGATCTCCAGTAGCTGTGCAGGTGTGAAGGATCAGGACAGGTAGATCTCCAGTAGCAGTGCAGGTGTGTGGGATCAGGACAGGTAGATCTCCAGGAGCAGTGCAGGTGTGTGGGATCCGGACAGGTAGATCTCCAGTAGCAGTGCAGGTGTGTGGGATCAGGACAGGTAGATCTCCAGGACCAGTGCAGGCGTCTGGGATCAGGACAGGTAGATATCTGGGAGCAGTGCAGGTGTGTGGGATCAGGACAGGTAGATCTCCAGGAGCAGTGCAGGTGTGTGGGATCCGGACAGGTAGATCTCCAGTAGCAGTGCAGGTGTGTGGGATCAGGACAGGTAGATCTCCAGGACCAGTGCAGGCGTCTGGGATCAGGACAGGTAGATATCTGGGAGCAGTGCGGGTGTGTGGGATCAGGACAGGTAGATCTCCAGGAGCAGTGCAGGCTTGTGGGACCCTTTTATACATGTTGTATATGTTAACATCTGCTCAGTTATATATTATACTATTATATATTATACTATTATACTAATGTTCTGGGAGCAAACACCAACACCAAAACAATTGCAAAAATTATAATTATTTTGCTGGGAGCAAAAAAATCCTGGTCCACCATCTGATCTGGATCCGGCTGATTACAGTAAACCTTGAAATAAACAGAAAGGCTAATGTTAGCATAGATATATTAATTATAATAATATAATAATTTAATTAATAATAATAATAATTTAATAATTGTATTTATTATAATTTAATAATTATAATAAATATAATTTAACTGATTTGAATAATAGGAATGTACAATGCAATGCATACATTTAGGGGTTGTGGTCCTGGTCAAGACAATCTCCTGAACTCCAAACTGAATGTCAGAATGGGGTTGAAATGTGATTTAAGCAATTTTGAGTGTGGCATTGTTGTTGGTGCCAGACGGGCCGGTCTGAGTATTTCACAATCTTCTCAGTTACTGGGATTTTCACGCACAACCATTTCTAGGGTTTACAAAATATTTAAAAGGGAAAAACATCCCGTGAAAAGGGAAAAACATCCAGTATGTGGCAGTCCTGTGGGCGAAAATGTCTTGTTGATGCGAGAGGTCAGAGGAGAATGGGCCGACTGATTCAAGCTGATAGAAGAGCAACTTTGATTGAATAACCACTTGTTACAACCAAGGTATGCAGCAAAGCATTTGTAAAAGCAACCACAACACGTTGTGGTTCAAAGCAACCACAACATGCACAACCTTGAGGCGGATGGGCTACAACAGCAGAAGACCCCACCAGTTACCACTAATCTCCACTACAAATAGAAAAAAGAGGCTACAATTTGCAAGAGCTGACCAAAATTGGACAGTTGAAGACTGAGAAAATGTTGCCTGGTCTGATGAGTCTCGATTTCTGTTGAGACATTCAGATGGTAGAGTCAGAATTTGTCGTGAAACAGAATGAGAACATGGATCAATCATGCCTTGTTACTACTGTGCAGGTTGGTGGTGGTGTAATGGTGTCAGGGATGTTTTCTTGGCACACTTTAGGCCCCTTAGTGCGAATCGGGCATTGTTTAAATGCCACGGCCTACCTGAGCATTGTTTCTGACCATGTCCATCCCTTTGCCTTGTTCACACTACATGATTTTAAAACGCCGGGCTGAACTGTGCGGTTCACACTACATGACTTGCTCCTAGTGAAATCAGGAGTGTTCAAGTTTTTTAGCTGTTCACACCACACAACACAACGTGATTGATCCACAACAGGAGGTAACTCACTACACGAGTTGACAATGCACTACATAGAGATACAACCACGATCGGATGATAAGAGCAAATCATTTGTGACTCTAATGAGAGCTGTTTCAGTACTATGGTATGGTCTAAATCCTGAAAATGATCAACTAAATAACGAGTTGACAACAACTCTGTCACCCAACGATTCTATCTTGTCTACAAACAATGTTTTGTCACGAAAAACCAAGCAATAAAATGAACCAGAAATGACGCGAAACTGCAAGTGCGCCAATACCCAGCTAAGAAGAGAAGAACACAACACGCGAATATGGACGTCAGACAGAAACTAGTGCTGCACACTGCTTGCGCGACAATCTGCTCTGAGAAAAAAATGCAAAAAAGAAAAGAAAAACTAAGATTTACCTGGTGTCCTCAACCCATGCATTGCTATGATTGGCTGTACTCATGACATCACTGAGGTTGAGTCGCGCGACGGCTCTGGATATCTAGCATGCTAGATATTTTTCTGGGCTCGGCGACGCGTCTGCGAGCGTTTTCGCTGCGTTGTTGGCTCTTTCATACTAACAGATTGGCAAGCGTTCATCGTCCACTAATCCCCCGGGATTTGCACGCGATAACACCCTGACCTGTCGGCAAGCTCAACGATTAGCAAATCGGGCATAAATTGGGCTTAAAATCCTGTAGTGTGAACTTGGCTTGGGCAGCATGTAAGACTGGAAAACTGGAACTGGTTGATGGAATCAGTCTGACCAGAGTCCTCTAAAGACAATGACAAAATTAACATTTGACACCCTACCCCCTTGCTCTGAGCTATATCTCTCTCTCTCTCAGTAACACTGAAAACTCACAAGAATATGGTTTTAATGTGAGTGTGATAATCCTTAAAGGGTTAGTTCACCCAAAAATAAAAATTAAGTCATTAATTACTCACCCCCATGCTGTACCAACCCCGTCAGACCTTCGTTCGTCTTCGGAACACAAATGAAGATATTTTTGATTAAATTTGAGAGCTGGATCACTCCTCCATAGGGTTCCTAAGGGACTGCCACTTGATGGCCCAGAAAGTCATTAAAGAAAATGTTTAAATATTCCATGTACCTACAGCTGCTCAATTATAAGTTTACCAAGCGACGAGACTACTTTTTGTGCGAAAAAATAAATAAATAACGACTTTATTCGACTATTCCATTACTTCCTTATGCCTTGAGACGAGAATTGAAGAGATTTCCAGAACGCATGCGCGAGAACTGAGATGAGGACGTTCTTCTTCCACTACTTCTTGTTACCGGCTGCTCACCGCTAGTTTTACCGCCACCTACAGTATAAGATGACGTGCTGATATAGCTGGAAGCGCGAAACTTTCTGTTTACAAGCAGAGGAAGACGCGCACTGTACATACGCGTTTCAATTACCGTATTTTCCGCACTATAAGGCGTACTTAAAAGCCTTTAATCTTCTCAAATACGACAGTGCTGTGCGCCTTATAATCCAGACCGGAGCGCCTTATATATGGATCATCATCTTATACGGTAGGTGGCGGTAATACTCCTAAGCCGGTAACAAGAAGTAGTAGAAGAAGAACGTCCTCGTCTCAGTTCTCGCGCATGCTTTCTGGAAATCTCTTCAGTTCTCATCTCAAGGCCCATTAGGAAGTAATGGAATAGTCAAATAAAGTCGTTATTTATGTTTTTTTCGCACAAAAAGTATTCTCGTCGCTTGATAAACTTATAATTGAGCCACTGTAGGCACATGGAATATTTAAACATTTTCTTTAATGACTTATGGGCCGTCAAGAGCCAGTCCCTTAGGAACCCTATGGAGGAGTGATCCAGCTCTCAAATTTAATCAAAAATATCTTTATTTGTGTTCCGAAGATGAACGAAGGTCTTACAGGGTTGGTACAGCATGGGGGTGAGTAATTAATGACTTAATTTTCATTTTTGGGTGAACTAACCCTTTAAAGAGTGTTTGATATCATTTTGAAAGTCTCAGGGTGACTGGTAATAATGTCTCATTCCCAAAGAAGTAAAAGAAAAGGTAATAAGGTTTTTAAGAATATAGAAATAACCAGTAGCCTGACTTCGTCATACTCATTTTCTAATAAGAAAATGAGTCTGATACCCCTCCGTTGGGCTTTGATTATGAGGCGTGTCTTAACCGAACCAGGAAAAAAAAACCTCTGCACTCAATTGGATAGTCGGTAAACCTACAACCAATCAGAGCAACGCAGTAAGTCAACTCCTTTGCATAGCGCAGTTTTCAACTACCATCAGAGCCAGCCGATAAGTTACACTTTTCCCGAATCATGTTGAAAAGACGCCAAAAATATCTTTCCGATCGACAAATGCCTTGATTGCAGTTCTCTGTTTGTCTATCAAAATTAATGCACGATTGATTTATTTTACAACAGACGCGACAGCGGAATCTATACGTATCAATTCTCCAGCTGCAATCATCTCTGAGGGAGACCAGTAAGCGCCCTTTGATAACGTGATGATTATGTCCTTGCAGATCATCTGTCCATCATCGTTTAAAGCCCGCCCTGGCAATTTGATAGGCCCCTTCATTTCTTGCCTGATCATAATTACTCCTCAATGGATCGAGTCCAGACCGAACCAGAGCCCGTCTAACGGAGAGCCTTGGCACTTCCTATTAGCCCTATTGTGTATCATCTTGGTTGCAGTTCCATTAGAATTCCACTGGAGGTGATCGCGGGCGAGTGCAGAATGAATGGGAGTCTATGGGGCTAAACGGCTAAATGTGTCTTTTTCACCTGCATGTCGTTAAATCAACATAGATTTTATTGTTGATTACGCAAGTTCAATATAGATTATAGGCTAAAAGTCGAATGAACGAATACTTATGTCCTTTTGATTTCTTACAGGTTAGGCCATTGTTGGTTCTGCTATTGTGTGACGTCATCACAGTTTTGAACGGATTTTTAGAACAGATAAGTGAACTTAAAAATGCATTTTTCAGCTGAGTGTATTCTTAGCCCTCCCCTTTGAATGCAACTTTAAAATTACTTGACAAAAAATTACATCCTGAGAAAAGTGGATTTCTGGGTATGAAACCCCATTGACTCCCATTCATTCTGCACTCGACCGCGAGCGCCCCCGCATGGACAGAGACGCGTTACTGCAGCCAGTCCACAACCCGGGAGTAGTATGAAGACCTGCATCTACAGTCCCCCTGCACCCAGAGTCCCGCATTCTCAGACCCCTCGTTTTTCGAGACAGCGCCTCCTATCAAATTGTATCGGATAAACATAAACGTGAGTAGGCTATCTTCAATTTTATTTAGCGAATCGTAGTAGCCTACTCGTTTGATTCATTTTTTTAATAAAACTAATTTAGCTCATCGATACAACATATGAATAGTCCATTGAATATTTGTAAAGTTAGTTTGTAACAAGATTTGAGCCGTTAATGTAGGCTATGTTTTATCGCCCTTTTCCCCCGAAAATATTTAGATAGCTAACGTTTATAATTTAGCTTTGAAACATCATAAGACATGTGCTATCGTCCTATGTTGTAGGCAGGGTACACCATACATCGATGGAGTTGCCCCTGCCTAACCCAGCAACATCATTTTAGGATTATGCAAAGCGACTTATGAGTTTTTTAATGCAATTGAAGACGAAAAGTAAAGTCACGAACACATTTTTTCCTTCCTTTTTTCTTTACAGCAAGATGATGTTTAGGTGATCATTATCTTAAATAAAGTAGGAATTGTTTATTTTATTGGTGTTTTGTCTATTCTGATTTGTTTTGCTTCGCATTCAAAATATCAAATAACAGATTTTGTAATCTTAGCATCGTAATGTTAATTAGACCATTATAGGTTGAACTGAAAGAAAAATTGGAATTTGAATAAAAAAATATAAAAAAAACAATATAATATCACATACTATTTTTCTGAAGATAGTTCAATCTGTAATTTTATCCCTTCCATCAGTAACAATTAGTTTTTTTCTGCACATAGGGAACGCAAATATTTATTGGATAATTTATTTGGAGACCGTAATATTGCATCCTATTGTTTTTAATTGCATTTGGATAATCGTACGCTGTACTCTGTGTGTGGGTGTTATTCGACCTTTTGAACAGCAGGCGCTGTGTTCGAAAAACGAGGGGTCTGAGAATGCGGGACTCTCGGTGGGGGACTGTAGATGCAGGCTCCGAGTCTGCAGCTTCATAATATTGCAACCCGGAAGTAACCAGCCAGTGCCAATTCTCTTCAATTAGACATTGACCGAACTTCCCGACCAAAACATTTTGTGGGCGGAGTTCGGGCTGGCATCCAGGCTAAATATCCAGTGGTGGTGAGTAACAAAGTAAAAATACGTTACTCTTCGTTACTCTAACGTTACTTAAGTATTTTTTTGGGGGGATCTGTACTTTACTTGAGTATGTTTTATTTGCATCTACTTTCACTCTTACTCCACTACAATATTAAAGGCAAAATTTACTTTTTACTCCGATACATTTCCCCGTGCCTGCTCCGAGTATTTATTACACGACTTGGCTAAACCAAAAGAAAACCATGTTTTTCATTGGTTTGGAAAAGCTTTCCAAACCAAACCAATGAAAAACATGGTTTCCTGAGCGCATACCCCCGATGCTCACAGGCATTAGAAGTCTGTCAAACAGCGCCTGAATACTAGCCTGGTTCAACCAGGGTCCGTGTACGTTTTGATAGTTTGTTTTTTCGTTTGAAACAAAAAACAAAATAATGAGAAACCACCCTTTTTTCGTTTTTTATTTCAAACCAAAAACAAAGAAACCGTAAAAAAAGAGCCGTTTTCCCGTTTTTGGTTCTGAATCCAAAAATGAAAAACGAAAAAACCAAAATCAAATAACGGTCCGATTTTGGTTTTTTGAAATTCCTTTTTCCATTTTTCCTTTTGAAGATCTACATTAAAACACCGACAGGTTGGTCACGTGACCCGGAAGTAATAGTAAATATGGCCTATCAAAATAAAAGCCAAGCTATTAGAACGGTCATAATATGCAGCACTAACGTTATACCAGAGTAACGTTAGAAGAAGAAAAATCATTAAATAAATAGGCTTATATAAATCTGGACCGGAATAAATATGTTAGCAACAGTAGTTTATTACAGCTATTTACTATCATGCCTATCCAGCCATCACCAGTCACGTTTAATGAGCGCATTGTTTGGCAAAATACAGTTGGTAATATAGGTTAACCTAAGAACTTATAGTGTGTGCAGAGTTGTTACTGTTAGCGCTATATTATATAATTATATTTAATGTGTTTCCCACCGTAATGGACCACTGTTCCCCCTTTCTACCAGCAGGTGGCAGTATTTAAATGACTGACTGTATGGTGTCTTTGGTAACTGTTTTAAATCAAGACTACTGATACAGATATATTTATTGTTGTTCATTTTATTTGGTTTTTGATTTTATTTGCCTAGTTATCATCATCATCATTCATCCAGACCAGAGTTAAACCTGCTTCTGTTTTAACCTGATTTTAACTATGATTCTAACACTGCTATCAGCTTTTTAGCAGCTCAGACAACAAACTCACATCAGAAATGTCCTAATGTAGGCCATCTGGCCAAAAGAATGATTTACCAGTGTGCTGGGTGAATCTTTCTTCTCTATACACATTCCAGTGTGTATAAAATACAAAACTCTGATAGTGTCATGCAAGTGAAGAGAATCCATACAAGTCTTAAAACTTTATATAGCACATTCATGCTTTCAAAGGCATTGGATGTACAATCAATGGCTGCAGAATATTTGTTAAGCCCTAAGGTAAGAAGATTTTACAAGGTCCTCAAAAGAAATAACAAAAACATAATTACATTACAAAAAAAAAAAAAAAAACAGGCTGTCAACGCTGATTACATCAGCAATAACCGCAACAAAATGTTTCCAGTAACTTTTGAACAGTCATGTCATGTCCATACTTTAATGTCCTTACTTATGATCAGACTTGCAGCACTGTCTTTATATTTCAATGAAAGTTTAAATATTAACATAAAAATGTTTTAGAATGGCAGAAAATTAAGAAATGAGAATGTGTCTGTACACCTAGCCCTATGTCTCTTAATCAGCTTAAGCTTTAAACTTCTGTTTGCTTACAGTCCCTCTTACTGCAGCTCAGGATATCATTTGGACTGTGCAATGACAGATATCACAATAGATGATGGAGAAGTGAACTGTGCATCACCACGCTGCATGAACTTTATCTGAAAAAAGTAGGCTATTTTAAAGTAGAATTCCATAAATTATATTCAATAAATATTATCAAAACTTTAGGTGTTCTCAAGTGGTCTTGTATCAAATAATGATGGCAGTTGTTAAGTATAGGTTATTCTGCTGAATCTGCTCATTAAAGGTAAATTGTCTTTTTTAAGAGTATTTGGAAACCCTTTATTTCAAAATCTAATTTCAATAATAAAATAAATGAGGTAGAAAGAGATAAAATAACTTGATTCTCAACCTATTCTCACCTCATGTTATTACTAGTAAATCATTAATCATCTAATCATTTACTATTTAATAGTCCCTCTCATGTCATGATTTGCTTCTCTTGTAAGCCTGATTACTTCTAACTAATGTGTAGCTATCCTATTTGACCCATGCCTGTTTTTTTTATTTTATATACATGTAAACATATTATTTTTTTGTTACAATTATTATTCTTTTTTATTTTGCCTTATTTTCTATTTTATTTATTATTACTATTTATTTATTATTATTATTTTTATTATGTAAAAGAGATCCAACCTTTTAATGTACATTATTGTTGTATTATACTGGCATAAGTTGTTGGTATCTCAATAAACAAAGTATTACGACAACAGCCTGCCTGATAAGCATCTCATCACTCTGGCAAATTAATATTATTCAACATATCCCAGCCTTTTTACAGAAAATATTCCAAAATTTTCAAAACCCCCCTTTGTAATTGAAAACATTTTCTTAAGCAACTAATTTAATTAACATTTTTTGTCAGTAACTAATAACTAACGGATTACAGTTCATTCACAGATGATCATTTCACAGATGATTGCAATTATAATGAAAGAGAACACCCTGAAAATACATTCAATCAACACTTTATTCAATCATTTGAAATATAAAGGCTGCAGCAAAACAAAGCATGCAAGTGACAATTCTTAAAAGGTTAAATCAACGTATGTGTAAAGCTAGTGTTTGTTAGATAATACATACAAAAGCAGTACAAATACAACTTCAGCATCTTAGCTCCGACCACCTAATCTGTAAAAAAACTAAACAAAAAAAAACAAAAAAAAAAAAATTATACAGTGCTGAATCTTGAGGTTTAATAGCTTGCACACTGTGATAACTGATCATATCAGCAGGCAGTGTTTTCAGGGTCCGCTGGACACCCTCCTCTATGGGGGAGATGAGCTGCGCCCAAGTGAAAGAGGAGCGCTTCAGACACAAAACTGCAGCACTTTGAGACTAGGCTGGTACATATCCCATAAACACCCATAACCTCACATACAGAAAACATTCACTGATCCTACATTGGAGGACAAAAGTCACCTCCTCTCATAAAAAAAATAATGTGACAAAAATAAAGACTTGTTGTTAAGGAATTTTTCAGTTGACAGGTTAGCTGTCAACTGAACTTGTGATTGCGTAGTGAATTACTTTCAAAGAGCTGCTTTAAATACAATGAAAAACTTCAACATTATTCAAAGTACCATGCAAATGTGTCTACGGTCTGTAATAACTTTACTAAAACTATTAGCCATTATAAAAAACTGTCTATAAAAATACCAAAAATGCCATCTTATAAAATATAAACATGATAAAAAAGAAAAGGGTTAGTCACAGAATCTGATGTGGACGAGTTCAGAAAAGCATCCTCACTCACATGAAAAGAAAAGCATTTGGTTCATTCAGTTTAAGCTGAAACATTCACAATAACAAACTGAAGTGAGAGATTTTACAGGGAAAAAAAAAAAAATTTCACTCGATCACACAGGAAGCTTTATGGTGGGTAAACTGGCAGCTCTGATTGGCTGAAAAGTTGATCACATGACCAAACAGCCTCTCTTGGCAGCACGTGGATCTCCCTGTGAAAACAGTGTAACATTGAGCAGAACCTCACACAACACAATGACGAGGAGGTAATGGATGAAGCTGATGTGTGCTTAATATCAGACCTGCTGGTGAAAGAAGCGCTCCTCGATGACATCAGCGTCCTCCTCCTCCTCTTCCTCCTCCACTGTGGTGTTGAAAGCTGTGCTCCTCACAGCCACTTCCTATAGGGACAGGGATACTTCAGAACACACCGCGCCCTGTACAGGCCAGCGATGAACAATGCCTCCTGTAATAAGAGCTAGGCTGTGGTCATAAACCTCACCTCTCCATCTGGGCTCAGCAGAAGCACTTTAATGTCCTCGCCACTTCCCCATGAGCTCTGGCTCTTCCAGATCAGGTCAGCAGGAGGACTGGAGCTCACGCCTGCATCACACGCCCAGATCTGATCAGACCAAAACAAGACCCAAAAGAGAGTGTTTGAAGGCACATGCTGATATCTCAGGTGACAGGGCTTTACTTGTATATAGATGTGATGCGTACCGTCACTTTCTGTCCAGCCTTCAGGGTGTATTTAGCAGTGAATTTATACACCGCAGAAACATCACCGACAGTTTGAATCAGCTGAAATCCTGCCATGGGTTGATCCTGAAATATTAAAATCAAAAACTATCAATTTACTTTCCACCAACTTCAAAAGCGTAGGAGCATTAAAGTTAATTTAGAGTCCTGAATGAGTTTGCACGCGAGATTGCAGTGAGTCGAACGCACCTGCTCAGAGTTGTTGTGTAAGCGCATGAACTTCCCGTCCACGTCCAGCTCATCGATGCAGATGTTTCCAGTGGCAGATGCCGAGTGAGCGATGCGCACGCTGCTGCTAGCCTCGGACTTCTCCATGTCCACACGCTTCCTCTTCCCGTGCGTGGTCCGAACACTGCGGCTGGAGGACGCCCGCGACACCGTCACGTGAGACGAGGGGCTGGGAGACAGCTTCAACCTGACACCGGAGACATTGCGCTCAAGCAAATCAACATCCATGCAGGCAAACAAGAACTTCAGCCAAGATAAGAGCCAATGGCCAATGCAGCGGTGACAGAAACATCCGTTCAGAAGAGTCTCTGACACCGTGTCCTAACTACACGCGACGCGATAAAATTCCAGCGACAGCAAGTGTGTCTGTCCACACTAGACGCGACGCGACTGTGAGACGCCACACATTCAGAACAGCGTGTGAGCCTATGGTGTGAGCAGAGTCTCTCTGTGAAAGCGCACTGTTGGCCCGCACTCCCATTGGAAATGGGTAAGGACATAATCATATCAAGAAATAACATTATTAAAAATCAAAACATTAACAAAATATACTCATTGACTAATTGAAAAAAAAAAAAAAATCAAGTAGAATTTCTATAACTGTTTGTTGAACTGATAATCACTCTTTTGTGTGTTAAACACAATCTATACTTAATACAGACAACTTCCTTATAAAGAAAAAAAATGATCATAACCTATGACAAAATTATATTATAAACTAGATTAGTGGGTAACTAATTTAAAATTTCATAATTTTATAAAATCAGAACATTAAGTGGAAAAAAAATTAGTGGGGAACAAATAAGAGACAATAAGTGTAGTAATAAATCTGGTAAAACGTTACACATTGCTCTTTGTATTGTTGTAAAATACATTCATGAAAAACAAGATAAAAATCAAAAAGATCAATTATTTTATAGTCTTCTATAAAATTAACAATATATATATATATATATATATATATATATATATATATATATATATAAATATATATATATATATATATATATATATATATATATATATATATATATATAACACAAATGTATAGCACAGCTGTTTAATGAGGCTGCAACATATGATAGATAGGACAGAACAGAACAAAAAAAATACTATTAATCTTTCATTTCGCAAAAGTATTATGATATGATTAAGACCCCAATAGAGCAATAGAGTGCTCCACACAGCGCTTATGCGCATCCCGAACACTGAATGATGCGCCTGAGGCAACATGAGTCACAACGCACAGCTCTGTTTAGATTAGTTACGCATTGAAAAGTTCAAAGCACAAAGGAAATACATATTGATGCACAGTGTATTATAGAGTTATCTATCTATTAGATAATTATACATTATCTATCTATGGAATAGTTTATTGAGCCTTTTCTTTTAACAGTTTTACATTTCAGTTACTGTGTGCGTGAAGAACAATAGTGCTCTCCAATGTTGTGATAGACACGCGGTAAAGGAACATGATTGACGTAATACTGCAAGATAGTCAATTTATGTGAAACCAAAGAGCTTTATCTACAGATTAAGTATAATATTAACATTTAATCATCTTGGAGAGAGTTTCATCGTTGCCGAACGCGACGCGCTGTGCTGTTTGAATGTTGAATGACTGACGGCGCGCTGTGCTGTTTGCTGAATGGAGAATGACTGACAGCTGCAGCGGAGGGAAAAGTTTACGTGATCTTGAATTGAATGACTTAAATATTAATTTCTATCTCACATTATACTACAGTATGGCTTCATATTATACCCCCCCTCCCCCTCCCTCCAAACATTTTCTCATAGAATCTACACGATTCACGTAGGTCACCTATTTTGGTTTCAAAACGGCGAATTTCGCCGAAAGGCGAGTAGTTTTCATCTCTGCAAAAAATTAGCATATTGTGAGAGTTCATTATTTTCCATAATGTACTGATAAAAATTAAACTTTCATATATTTTAGATTTATTGCACACCAACTGAAATATGTCAGGTCTTTTATTGTTTCAATACTGATTATTTTGGCATACAGCTCATGAAAACCCAAAATTCCTATCTCAAAAAATTAGCATATTTCATCCGACCAATAAAATAAGTGTTTTTAATACCAAAAAAAAGTCAACCTTCAAATAATTATGTTCAGTTATGCACTCAATACTTGGTCAGGAATCCTTTTGCAGAAATGACTGCTTCAATGCGGCGTGGCATGGGGGCAATCAGCCTGTGCCATTGCTGAGGTGTTATGGAGGCCCAGGATGCTTCGATAGCAGCCTTAAGCTCATCCAGAGTGCTGGGTCTTGCATCTCTCAACTTTCTCTTCACAATATCCCACAGATTCTCTATGGGGTTCAGGTCAGGAGAGTTGGCAGGCCAATTGAGCACAGTAATACCATGGTCAGTAAACCATTTACCAGTGGTTTTGGCACTGTGAGCAGGTGCCAGGTCGTGCTGAAAAATGAAATCTTCATCTCCATAAAGCTTCTCAGCAGATGGAAGCATGAAGTGCTCCAAAATCTCCTGATAGCTAGCTGCATTGACCCTGCCCTTAATAAAACACAGTGGACCAACACCAGTAGCTGACATGGCACCCCAGACCATCACTGACTGTGGGTACTTGACACTGGACTTCAGGCATTTTGCCATTTCCTTCTCCCCAGTCTTCCTCCAGACTCTGGCACCTTGATTTACGAATGACATGCAACCACTGAGCAACAGTCCAGTGCTGCTTCTCTGTAGCCCAGGTCAGGCGCTTCTGCCGCTGTTCCTGGTTCAAAAGTGGCTTGACCTGGGGAATGCGGCACCTGTAGCCCATTTCCTGCACACGCCTGTGCACGGTGGCTCTGGATGTTTCTACTACAGACTCAGTCCACTGCTTCCGCAGGTCCCCCAAGGTCTGGAATTAGTCCTTCTCCACAATCTTCCTCAGGGTCCGGTCACCTCTTCTCATTGTGCAGCGTTTTTTGCCACACTTTTTCCTTCCCACTGAGGTGCCTTGACTCTGGGAACAGCCTATTTGTTCAGAAATTTCTTTCTGTGTCCTACCCTCTTGCTTGAGGGAGTCAATGATGGCTTTCTGGACAGCAGTCAGGTCAGCAGTCTTACCCATGATTGCGGTTTTGAGTAATGAAACAGGCTGGGAGTTTTTAAAAGCCTCAGGAAACTTTTGCAGGTGTTTAGAGTTAATTTAATTTAATTTAGCCAGCAGCCATATCACCCTGTAGCCCAAGACTGGTTGCCCACTGAAGCTAAGCAGGGCTGAGCCTGGTTAGTACCTGGATGGGAGACCTTCTGAGAAAGCCAGGTTGCTGCTGGAAGAGGTGTTAGTGAGGCCAGCAGGGGGTGCTCACCCTGTGGTCCGTGTGGGTCCTAACGCCCCAGTATAGTAATGGGGATACTATACTGTCAAAGAGCACCGTCCTTCGGATGAGACGTTAAACCGAGGTCCTGACTCTCTGTGGTCATTAAAAATCCCAGGATGTCTTTCGAAAGAGTAGGGGTGTAACCCCGGCATCCTGGCCAAATTTGCCCAGTTTGCCCATCCTGGCCAAATTTGCCCAAATCTGTCCATAATGGCCTCCTAATCATCCCCATATATACCAATTGGCTTCATCACTGTCTCCTCTCCACCAGTAAGCTGGTGTGTGGTGAGCGTTCTGGCGCACTATGGCAGCCGTCGCATCATCCAGGTGGATGCTGCACACTGGTGGTGGTTGAGGAGATTCCCCCCTCTATGTGAAGCGCTTTGAGTGTCCAGAAAGGCGCTATATAAATGTGATGAATTATTATTATTATTAATTAGTTGATTCAGATGATTAGGGTAATAGCTCGTTTAGAGAACCTTTTCATGATATGATTGGGGCAGCAGTGGCTCAGTGGTTCATGTGTGTTGTCTACGAACCGAAAAGTTGGTGGTTCAATCCTCGGTTCAAGTGTCGAGGTGTCCATGAGCAAGACACCTAACCCCAGCTGCTCCTAACAGCTAGCTGGCGCCTTGGATGGCTGACACCGCTGTCGGTGTATGAATGGGTGAATGTGAGGAAAATGTTAAGCGCTTTGGTGGCAATTAGGTCTATGAAGTCGCTGTATAAATGCAGTCCATTTACCATATATGCTAATTTTTTGAGACAGGAATTTTGGGTTTTCATGAGCTGTATGCCAAAATCATCAGTAAAAAAATAAAAGACCTGACATATTTCAGTTGGGGTGCAATGAATCTAAAATATATGAAAGTTTAATTTTTATCAGTACATTATGGAAAATAATTAACTTTATCACAATATGCTAATTTTTTGAGAAGGACCTGTATTATGGTAGCCCTGTTTGTGCTAAATAGTGTAATTTCACCTGTGCCGTTAATATGTTTATAAGCAACTGAAAAAAGCACAAATGTCAGGGCATTTCAAATCATCAAGGATCCCAAAAACACCTTAGACCCCAGAGAGTTTAAAATACTAGGCACATTACACCAGGGAAGGAAATTAGCATCAGCCAAACGCAGGTGATTTTGTGTTGTGGTTGGTAAACTCGCTTCACCTACCAGCCACCGTGCCGGGTAAATAAAAGTAGCATGCTGTTTCACCCGGACACTTTTAGATGAGGCACACCTTCAGACTTTACCCTATGGAATAAGCGATTTATTGTAGATCTTGTAGTATTAAAACATTAAACGTTAAAACATTGTCGGTTAAAAAAAAAGAAAGTGGCTGGTAAAAACATTGAGTGTGGACAAAAATTTCCATTGGTTAAATTTCCATCCCTGCGTTACACCCAGGGACGTTCTCGTGCTGTTAACGGCCACATGCTGACTGACTGCTCTTGATGACTGAGGGATTTTAAAATTCATTACTGTTGCCCATGAATCTGCACGAGCAGTGCTGGCATATTGACTATGTGCACGAGAAAAATGCTAACTTCCGCCTTGAGGGCGGATGTTGGGTACTTCGGTTCCGGTTGCCGTTGTTTACATCCTACATCAGTGGACCGGCTATCTAAAGCTTAGCTATCTAAATATATTTGTCTAAAACTATGTTCGTTTGTTCATTGTCAAGTCAACCAACACAGTTTTCACTCATATTTGGGTGGAGCCAGGCGCTGCTGCATTGTGAAAAGTAAACGATATTTCACATTTTGTCACCGCACCCAAGCAGTCGCTTCACAGAGTGGAGCGTTGCGTATCCATGACAACTAGAAGGAAGTTTTTAGGCTACTAATTATTTATTATATTATACCCTTTAACCAGGAGAAGCCCCTGGGTTTAGAACCTATTTTGAAAGGGAGACCTGTTTAGAAATATGTGTGAACAGCCTAATATGTGTTAAACAGCCTAACTTGATAACGAACGAACCAACGTCGGATACCTTTACTCCCTGTATGACATGTATAGTGGTTGTCAACACTGATCTATATGACGATAGTGGCTGTCAACAACATAGCCTCTGAACATCATAAACAAAACAATGGCCAACACAAACTGTTCTGGAAAATGCACTTTCTAACGCATGATTTCGCATTTTATAATGTATAGAGAGATATAACAGTTACCAAATCGCATAGCTTGAGCACGTAGCATGGCAACATTAATGTCCGAGTGATTCCACGTGTACCGCGTATGTACACGCCGTCAAATGTCCGCGAGCGAAACAAAACAAAATGTAGATCTACATCTGGGGAGCGATATTTATTTTTTCCTAGGATGGTAGGAGTGACGGGTAGGTTGGGGTTGAGGTAGGTCATATGCTATATATATATACAATAATAACGTTAAGTCAACGGTATTTATAAACACGCTGAAAAGAGATTATGAGTGTTGATAGCATGCCAAAAATACGTGATACGTGTCATACATACAATTTCATGAGATCAGTCTGAGCATGGATGTTGTTGTGACTTAACGTTCCCTTCAAAATGATGCAAATACTGAGAAATGTAATATTTAAACCCCTTCTCTCTTGCTCTGGGGAGCTGGAGGAAAATCATTAGCCAGTCGATGAACATAATCGACTGTAATATTCGGCAAATGTTCAAGACATCTGGAGAAACATACATCCTCTACGTCGTCCATCAGGCTACCGGAAACTAGACACCCCATATCGGTTTCGCAGCCGGAACTAGCATATGCTAACGTGCACATAGTCCATTCACCTCTCCTCCTCTCCCTCCAGCAACTTCCTGTAAGCGTTGATCTCCATGTCCAGCGCCAGCTTGACGTCCAGGAGCTGCTCATAGTCGTCCAGTTGCTGCTGCATCTTGGCCCTGATCTCAGCGATCTCGCGCTCCTTCTCAGCCAGTAACCGGCGGCTCACATATTTCTCTTGGCTCAGAGCCGCTTCCAGCTCACTGATGTGATCCTGCCACGCACGTGCCTGTTAAAGACACACAGCAAGGTAATCAAAACTAACGAACATCAAGTAGGAACATTTTGATTAGGATTACTTAATGGGTTTTTCATTTTTGGTAAACTCTTCCTTTATCATTTACTCATTTACTGAGGAAACCAGACAGAACTGCCAGTGGAAACCAAGCATGCCACACCTGTAAAAGTGAAGCCAAAACGTCTCGATCGCCCCCAGGTGTCCGGTCCTAGTATAGGTCATAAACCCCGAAGTTAAATTACACTTCAAAAATCCAATCCAAAAATGGTTTGTCATTTACTGTAGTTTTTATCACGCTGATGTAATTTCAAGTGTTAGCTTTAAATTTAAAATCAAAATTTCTATAATTAATTTTGAAAAAGTGCAGGAGCTTGTTCTTGCGATTGATTCTGCGAGAGTGAGGGCGGGGCCTTGATTTCATGGCTTCGCTTCCTGCTCACTACTGCGTATGTCTGGTCCCGAAATCGCGTCCGCACAGACTCAAGTTCCAAGATGTCAGCGCCATATCAGGATACTGGCGGCTTCACTTCTGACCCAGGGTATATGCAGGAATCATAGAGATGAATTTACTACCTTTTTTACTACCTCCACAATATTTTTTACTACCAACACGACATGTATTCTATGTAACGTTACGATGTTCTCAATATAATTCATAATCCCATGTTTATAATGAACAACGCGCTATGGTTATTGTGTTATTAAAACTGTGTACGCAGAGGGGCGGGGTGACCAAAGCTCATTATCATTTAAAGGCATGTGCACTGAAACGGCATGCTATACTAATGAGAATTTTTTTAATAAAAGTATATTACAAAGTTTTCATTTAGACCCTAAAGATTCATAATTAACTTGTATAAAAATGGCATTATATGACACTTTTAACCCTAGACCTTTAGTTATCCTAACCATTACGTTAGCCCTTAGCCCTAATAAGGTGAATAATAACCTTGGCACTTAAAAACAAATAACACTTAACAGGCATAAACATTAATAAAGATTAATGATAGTGTGTCACATAACACACACTTACTCACAAACACACATTCTCACACACGCAGACTTAAGCAGTGAAATTACTATCCCAAAACAGCAATTTATTTCATCGCATCTCTAAATGTGCTTCAAATATGGCACTGGTTTGCTCCCCCATTTTCAATTAGGGATGCACGACACCACTTTTTGCAGAACGAGACAGAGACCAATACTTTCATTTTTGGTACTCGCCAATATTACCGTAACCGATCCCTGAATTTTCACTGCATTTGTAATTTTAAAATGTATTAGTAGATAAACCAAAAGTTATGTCATATTAGTTGGCTTAATTTGTACATCAAATATATATTTCCTTCAGATATTTTCATGCTTAATTAATGCTGCTAAAAAGCATGCTTCTGTTTGTCACTGTTCATTCTATTGCTATATTTAATATTGCATATTTTACCTTTCATTTAGCACAGCACATGTTTAGAGCCGCTCCAGAAGAGTCAGTGCTGAGGATTGGGTCAGTGGTAATGTTTAGACACCAGTGAAATACCAATTATTTAATCCAATTTTGATACTACAACAAAAACTACCAGCCCAATTAATATGAATTTAAAACATTATTAAAAGTAAGCAGTCAGTAACAAAATAAGAACAAATAATTGAATTACAAAGCGGACAAATAAATACAATAGAACAAATAAAAGCTACAAATGAAATAGTGTGTTTAGAGTGTTTTTCGGATAGATTGGTACATTCATTTGAATAAAGTAATCAAATGAGAAAAAATTGCATATTCATTACTGTATAAATTAAATATAGATGGATATTTTTGTAAATTTGAAAAAGGGTAGACTATTTAGTCAAGAGCAGTGAGTAATTTATTTGTCCTTGACAATTTGTATTTGATTAACATGAAACCACAGTAGCAGGTTTATTAAAGTGCTGCCCCTTTAAAGAGATACTCCACTTTTTTTTGGAAATAGGCTCATTTTACAACTCCCCCAGAGTTAAAGAGTTGAGTTTTACCGTTTTCGAATCCATTCAGCAGATTTTCTGATACTTATAAGAATATCAGTAACCAGACAATTTCTGGTCTCATTGACTACCATAGAAGGAAAAAAATATACTATGGTAGTCAATGAGACCAGAAACTGCGTGGTTACTGATTTTCTTCTAAATATCAGAAAATCGGCTGAATGGATTCAAAAACGGTTAAACTCAACTTTTTAACTCTGGGGGAGTTGTAAAATGAGTCTATTACCAAAAAAGTGGAGTATCCCTTCTAAAACCGAACGCACGGGCCCCATTTGAACATGGCTAACTTACGTTCACTTGAGATATAACTGACTTTTTTTTACTAGGATACTCGCCAAGACGGCCGCTTATACATCATTTTGTGTGAATTTGTCCGTACAAGCGCAAGACAATTTTCAGCAACGTTATTCGAGGCGCTGGTTTGCGGGGCTGCGCGCTTTGGATGTTTGCATTCATTGAACTTCTGACCTGCACACGTCCAGTAATAATGTAGGGAACCACTTGTTATACATAAATCAGGTAACAGGTCATGTTTTACTTTACTTACATATAATACGACTTAGTTTTCATCCAAATAACATGTGCTGAGTGAACGATCAGGAGCATTCAACAGAAGTGTGCGTGCGATCTCTCGCTCTCATCAGTTAACTTTAATAATAAGCTAGATGATAAGTTTTAATTTTCTTTGCCATTGACATCCGACTGAACTACAAACATTCCACTGATGTCTGTTTGAAGGGATGTGCTCGACCAGCTCGCGCGTCTGTGCTGCTGCTGCGTGCTCAATCTACTGCACGTTTCCAGTGCTCGCGCACCACAGCTAAGTTATGTGTTACTATATTGCGTTTAATATTCCACTAATAAGACACATTTACTTCATAGACAGCCTTATTTTTTGGGAAAAAATGGAAACTCATATATTGAGGCGGTGATGAAAAATTTACTACCAAGTCAAATTGCGTTTGTTACCTTTTACTACGTTTCAAGGGCCGTAATTTTGGTAGATTCTTTTTACTACCGCACGGAAACCCTGTGACCAATGGAAGAGAGCAAAGGGACATCATCCATCTTTTTTACAGTCTATGGTGGAAACCAAACAGTTTCGGTTCACTTTGATTTCTGTTGTATTTTTTGACCCTACAACGGAAGTCAATGGGAATTTAAAACCAACATTCTTTTCTATACATGTTTGTCCATAGAAAAGTGTTATTCACTACTGTAAAGTAACACTGGCAGACAATCAAATTCGTAGTTTTATTATTTTCATTATCAATTAGTTGTTGCAGCTCTGACTATAATACACCCAAAAAAGAGGAATTTAAATCATGCTTAGTTTCACTTCAACAGCACAGCATGTGCAAACTCTGTAACAGCGTGTTAAGGATAGCTAGAGTAACAGTGCGGATCTCTCAATAATCAGAAACGTCACTTCTTGAAGACTGTCTGACAGGATTAAACAAAATCGAGTTTAGAGTGAACAAGCACTATAAAAAGAGAACAAGGTATAATGAGCAACAACAATTAGAAGGACCTTGAGTGAGTTCAATTGTGTGGGAAAGTGCAGATGATACATGGATATATATATATAGACCATTTCACAAGATGTAAACAACACTGGTCCAGAAGCACTTCCTGTTTCAGTTTTTTAACACTACAAAAAAGCTGGGATAAAATACAACCAACAGAACATTTAAAACTGAATCAAAACATTAAACAAACATCTTTAAGATGTTTTCTTTACATGTGAAATAAAGAAAACAGTTACAAACTGAAACAGGAAGTGCTTCTGGACCAGTCTTGTTTACATCTTGTGAAATGGTCATATAAATATATATATATATATATATATATATATAAATATATATATATATATATATATATATATATATATATATATATATATATACACACACACACACACACATATACATATCTATCTATCTATCTATCTATCTATCTATATCTATATATATCTATATATATATATATATATGTGTGTGTGTGTGGTGGGGTCAGACGCATACCTCTTTCTGCAGGTTAGTGAGCTGAGCAGCCAGACTCTCGACTCTCAGCGTGGACTCGCGCAGCTCCTCACGGGCCATACTGGCTGAAGAGCTATTCATCTCGGATGACAAACGCACGTTCTCCAGCTGAAACGCACACACAAGTCAGAGAAATGCAAAGAGGAACTAAACAAGCTTTCAGAGGAAGTCAGAAACTTGACGAAACACTTCTTCACACATGTGCAGAGATGTCACAAGACATCCGCTTGGACATGCTATAGACCATTTCAAAAGATGTAAACAACACTGGTCCAGAAGCACTTCCTGTTTCAGTTTGTAACTGTTTTCTTTATTTCACATGTAAAGAAAACATCTTAAAGATGTTTGTTTAACTTTTTGATTCAGTTTTAAATGTTCTGTTGGTTTTATTTTATCACAGCTTTTATGTAGTGTTAAAAAACTGAAACAGGAAGTGCTTCTGGACCAGTGTTGTTTACATCTAGTGAAACGGTCTATTGAAACGCCTGCGATCACCTTGGCCATGTATGTCTGCTCCATCTCCTCCTTGTAGAGTTTGATCTGGTCATCGTGTTGCTGTCTCATGTCTGCAAATGCCTGAGCCAGTTTTAAGTCGAACTCCATCTGCCGGCCCGAGTCCACCTCCACCAGACGGGTCTCGTGTCTGTGGCGTGTGTCCTTGATCTCCTGTCAACAATCACAGAACTATTAGCTGCAGTTCAAAGCACTTCACTGGGAAATATTCTGTTCAGTTAATAGATGAAGATAACTGATTATGCTCTCTTCCCTGTGACCTTTTCAAAAAAATGAAACCACATGACTGCAAACATTTCTCATGTAAAAAGTCTATTAGCAGCTAAAATTTCATTAGCTAAAATGACATATAACCGGGTCTTAAAGTGACTCATTCCATACTCTGTACACTACTTTTCTTTTTGAAAAATACTTCTCAGTAAGCATTCAATTGATCAATAGTGACAGTCAATATATGTTACAATAGACTTTCATTTCAAATAAATGCTGTTCTTCTGAACTTTCTATTCAAGAACAAACAACAGGTTTCAATTGTGATAAGAAAATATTCCTTCACCAAATCAGTATATTAAGGCCTGTTCAAAACAAGACGAATACCGTAAAACTTCAAATAGCCAAATAGGCGCCTGTCTCTTTTACACGCCTGGTGAAGCTGCAGGTTTGGGTAAATAAAGGCCGGCCTAAAATAGAGGCCGGGTCTGTTTTTTAGTTTCGGGTTGCATTTAATCTAAGACCCGTCAGATCGTCCGCTATTTGGTGGCTGCCAAAGCAAATTTTTGTCCCATCAAAGCCTTTTATCGGTGAGTAATGTAGAATAGAATAAATGCTGCGCTTGACAAGGCGCATAACGAGCAGAGAGAGAGAGAGAAAGTGCCCCGGCCACACGCGCACTCTCACATTTTCAAACACCACAAGCGCTGTCTTGCTTGACACATTAGTAAATGGTCGGAAGAAATCAGCCAAATGCTCCACATGAAGGCATGTTCATGTGGAGTAGTTGGCATTTTTAGAGATTAGAGACTCTGGGCCTACACTCAATGAACAACATAACACTAAATTATAAACGCCTGTCTCAAATACAATACTGTTCATAAACTAGATTTTTGCCTAGTCACCTTTGGCTTGCTTAGTTGGGGACAACAGTATTGTTCTGCCTGCATTGACACCATTTTACAAGAACTGAGCTGGATGATGACATCACTGTTTTCTCTAAAGCAGCTATAATATATAAATACATATACACACCCACACACACATATATATATATATATACATATATATATATATATATATATATATTAGGGGTTGAACGACTTCAGATTTTTTGAAGTCGACTGTTATGACATCAAAGTCGAGTCGACGTCGACTAGTCGCTGACGTCACTCATAAAAACACAAGAGATGAGACAGATTTGCAACATGCCACAATTTGCAATTAATTAACAGAAAATTATACAGACGCTGACAGCTCATAATGGGGCCGTTTACACCTGGACACTTCATGTTTTTACTGATCTGATTTATCAAAACGATTCCATTTACACCTGGTCACATGTTTTCGCATCCGATCTTCAAACAACTTGCTATATGCAGACATAACGGAGTTCACGTCACCGAAAGCAACAGTAATGAGCTGCATTTTATTGATCATCAGCTAATTTTACAATCAAAGATCGCACTGAGAGACTGGTAAGATCATTTAGTTTCTTTACTTTTAACAAAGATGATTGTGTGTGTTAAGCGTCTGTGACTTACTTTCACTTTGATTTACGATAGTTTGCACGTTGGCTTTATGAATGCTCAACTGCGATGCGTGTTATAGCTTCGTCATATAATGAATATAATAATAGCACAGGCTGCTCTCACACGTTTTATTTCAGCATTTTCAGCCTCCTCATGAAGTGGTTTGAGCGATCGGATTTAAATATCCGTCTCCAATGCGTTTCGGAGGGTATTTAGCTTACACCTGGTGTTTTCACGATCGGATAGCAATCAGATCACAGAAACACGTGAAGTGGCCAGATGTAGCTAAACAGCCCGCTGTTTACATCATCATTTGAAAAGGAAAAAAACAACAACTATAAATTCACATCTGCACGTTAGTGATGGATCCAAGTAATATTCCAATTGGTTGCGGGTGAATTAGAGATGCATTAATATGTTTAAATAAATATATGAAAAAAATAGGCTAATATTTGAATGATTTTAAAAGAGACTGCTCTCATTTCCCGGTAAAACAGTGAACGTGCGTCATGCTTTTACTTTCGTTTTCAACAATATAGTGGTGCTACGTTAGTAAAGTATTTCCATACGCTTTATGTGCTGCTGCTTTCTTGCTGCAATGATCCTCTGGGCTCTTTAATGTCTTTAATGCAGCCATACTATTAAAATTAGCGCAATCATATAGTGTCACATGATCAACGCGACTAGTCGACGTCAAGCTTAAAGCGTCACGGCATTGCATTAAGGTCGACTAGTCGGTTCAACCCCTAATATATATATATATTAGGGCTGTGCAAAAGTTAATTGCGATTAATCGCATCCAAAATAAAAGTCTGTGTTTACATAATATATTTGTGTGTGCTGTATATAATTATTTTGTATATATAAATACCTATGCATGCATGTATATATTTAAGAATTATTTGCGGTTAAATTCTGTATATATTTATAAATACATAATCTATATTATATAAATATTTTATATATGAATAACATATTTTCTTAAATATATACATGCATGTGTGTGTATTTATATATACAAAATAATCATATACAGCACACACAAATATATTATGTAAACAGAGACTTTTATTTTGGATGCGATTAATCGTAATTAACTTTTGCACAGCCCTAATATATATATATATATATATATATATATATATATATATATATATATATATATATATACATATATATATATATATATATATATATATATATATATATATATATATACATATATATATATATATATATATATATATATATATATATACATATATATATATATATATATATATATATATATATATATATACATATATATATGAACTAAATGAATAACTTTACAACAAAAATTAACCATCAATGAACTTAAGCTGGACTGTGTGCTATTTTCTTCTATAAACAAACTTTGTTGCATGGTGCTTTATGTTTTTGTGCCTAAACGTTTGTAAAGTTTGTGTGAGGCTTAACAATCACACAATACTATACGCACAATGTCAGATTCGGATCGATCCTCTTTGACCAATACCCAACGAAGAATGGCGGTCTCGGAGGATCGGATCGGCGCATTAGTATTTGTTGCTGCTTTATTAAAGCCATCTACTGCCAGAGAGTGAACCTGCAATGTCATTCAACTCATCTGAATTATTTAATGCTTGTTTGTTCAGACCAATTTGCATGCCAAACATATTCAGTGTCTTTTGGCAAAATATTTTGTTGCAGCCGATTTCCATGAACAAAATTCAGCGCTATCTGAATACTCTCATCTACTAGTCTCTCTAGTCACTCAATGCTCTCAAGGCGGGCTTTGGTAAATCCTCTCCCCAAGGTGACGCATTGTAGGGGAAAGGAGAAACGCTGCAAACCACTGTAAGATAGTACCCACTAGTGTTGTCAAAAAAATCGGTACTTCGGTACCAAGTCGGTACTAAAAAAAAAAAATGTTACGGTACCAGCTTTTCTAGGTACCGAGTACCAGGTTAATCCAGTTCTAGACGCGCTGTCTGAAAGGTGCACAGTTGCGTCCTCTTCATAACGCTGATATGGCTCTCTCTGAATCCACTTGTTGACACGAAAGGAGGAAAGAGCCACATATGGAAATATTTTGGATTAGGCTAATGTCACGTTGCCATAAGAGGGCGATTACATGCAAATTCGCAATTTCAAATATAGGCGCGAGGCAAGCGCGCTCATAATAAAAACTCGTTGCATAGCAACGACAGACGCCGCGTGAGAGCAAGCGCTTTGGAAAGAATAAGGACGCGCAAAAATATAATAAAAAAACACGCGCGATATGTGAACGGCCTCTAAAGTGCTTTCGGGGTAGTTTTACGAGTACATGAACACAGTAGTATCCACCCGATACCAGAGTACTACTGGTATTAGTATCGACGCATCCCTATTATGTCATTTAATGTCAGTGCCAGTTCTAGGCGTATTCTTGCCTTTATAACTCAGCAGGTTTAAAAAGCCTTTTCAAAATTAAATATGAATGCAGTTTTAGATTAAATAAAAGTACAGTCAAATCAAATAAAACATGTTTTTTTCTCCTGTAGCCTATAGTTTGGTGATGCTACAATAAGATACCATTTATCAACATTAGCTACTTCACGTCAACACATTGAGTGAACAATATATTTTTACAACATTATTTAATGTTTGTAAATGTTATTTAATAGAAACACTTGATTGTTCATGTTTGTTCACTTCATTCATTGTGCATTAAATAAATGTTAACGGATTAGAACTTTACAAACAACTTTAAAAATGTGTTCGTGTATACTATTGTTTAGTTTAGGTCATTTTATCTAATTTTTTTCTAAAGTGTTTATAATACAAATGTACAGTTTCCATACTTGTAACCGTGATAAACACTTAAATATATGTAAATTTAAACTAAGCTTTGGTACCGAAATTGGTACCGAGAACCGTGAATTTTTACTGGTATTGGTACCGAATGCTGAAATTTTGGTACCGTGACAACACTATTACCCACTTTCGTAATCTATTCCATTTTGTGACTGCTGTGATGGCGTGTCTGCTGTGGGATTCAATGTAACCGCCCACTGCTGTGATTGGCTGACATGCTTGCATATGAAATAGTTACATATTACATGTGAAACTCTCTTGAATATGTTTTACTACAGCTATTATACGCTTTTACTATTACAGATATCAAGATTACTGATTCGTGAGATGTTTTTCAAGTATTTAGATTCTCATCACATAAAATATTGCTGTGATGAGCATTGAGCAGCAGCAGATGACAGTCTGTCGATCGCGAGAATGAAGATCTTATCATTGTAATGCAGTTTCTGCACTCTCTGCTTTCCCCAATGCAGACCCGATGATGTACAAACAGTAAGAGCTTCGTTGTGCAGTGTAACGCAGTTTCTGTTCTCTCTAAAGCCCGTAACTCGTCCGCTCTCGTCGAGGTAAAAAGCTGCACTTGAACTCACCGAGAGAACAGCAGCCGACTGTCAGCTAGAATGTGCGTTCTGCACCTGAGTTTAATAAGCCAACTGTCTATTTCTGCAGATATATTAGTCTACACTCACCGGCCACTTTATTAGGTACCCCATGCTAATAACGGGTTGGACCCCCTTTTGCCTTCAGAACTGCCTCAATTCTTCGTGGCATAGATTCAACAAGGTGCTGGAAGCATTCCTCAGGGAGTTTGGTCCATATTGACATGATGGCATCACACAGTTGCCGCAGATTTGTCGGCTGCACATCCATGATGCGAATCTCCCGTTCCACCACATCCCAAAGATGCTCTATAGGATTGAGATCTGATGACTGTGGAGGCCATTTGAGTACAGCGAACTCATTGTCATGTTCAAGAAACCAGTCTGAGATGATTCCAGCTTTATGACATGGCGCATTATCCTGATGAAAGTAGCCATCAGAAGTTGGGTACATTGTGGTCATAAAGGGATGGACATGGTCAGCAACAATACTCAGGTAGGCTGTGGCGTTGCAACGATGCTTAATTGGTACCAAGGGGCCCAAAGAGTGCCAAGAAAATATTCCCCACACCATGACACCACCACCACCAGCCTGAACCGTTGATACAAGGCAGGATGGATCCATGCTTTCATGTTGTAGACGCCAAATTCTGACCCTACCATCCGAATGTCGCAGCAGAAATCGAGACTCATCAGACCAGGCAACGTTTTTCCAATCTTCTATTGTCCAATTTCGATGAGCTTGTGCAAATTGTAGCCTCAGTTTCCTGTTCTTAGCTGAAAGGAGTGGCACCCGGTGTGGTCTTCTGCTGCTGTAGCCCATCTGCCTCAAAGTTCGACGTACTGTGCGTTCAGAGATGCTCTTCTGCCCACCTTGGTTGTAACGGGTGGTTATTTGAGTCACTGTTGCCCTTCTATCAGCTCGAACCAGTCTGGCCATTCTCCTCTGACCTCTGGCATCAACAAGGCATTTCCGCCCACAGAACTGCCGCTCACTGGATGTTTTTTCTTTTTCGGAACATTCTCTGTAAACCCTAGAGATGGTTGTGCGTGAAAATCCCAGTAGATTAGCAGTTTCTGAAATACTCAGACCAGCCCTTCTGGCACCAACAATCATGCCACGTTCAAAGTCACTCAAATCACCTTTCTTCCCCATACTGATGCTCGGTTTGAACTGCAGGAGATTGTCTTGACCATGTCTACATGCCTAAATGCACTGAGTTGCCGCCATGTGATTGGCTGCTTAGAAATTAAGTGTTAACGAGCAGTTGGACAGGTGTACCTAATAAAGCGGCCGGTGAGTGTATATTCGTCATTCAAAAAGGAAAACCGACGCTGCCGGCTGCAGATACACATAACGTAAACAAAGCAGCGCGTGCTTACTGCTTAGAATATCAATCCTAAACACTTTCTTTAAATAAGATTATTTTCATCCTACTCAAAGAAACGATGTGAAGTTGATAATAGTCTGGCTCGACTTGATGCATAAACCGTATCGAACGATTTTGAGAGAAAGATTAACTTACCTGTCTCCTAGCCATTCAAAACTTTGGGAGTTGAGTCGCCGCATTTCCAGAGAAAATAAAATTAACCCACTGTTTCTTCAGAGGCGCAGATGAAGGAACTAAAAAATACTTTTGTGTTCATTTGTACATCCGAACACTGAGCAACTGCCATGCTTCGCTCGTTTGCAAGCCATGATTGAAGATTCAAAATCTCTTCATTTAATGTTGTTTTTAGTACTATTATTATTTTGTATTAATATTCATAATATGTATCTGTTTTATTACATGTATACACACATTATTATTTGTAATCTTTGCATTTTGTGATTATGATGTTTTGAGGATGTAGGAGAGAGAGAGACTTTAGGAGACTTTGGGATAAGTTAAACTGTATGAGAGAATGTATGTTGGAGTGAGACAGAAAGTTTATGTAGTGTATAGTTTCCATCAGGGATGGATATACATAGTAAATGGAAACCATATGTTCTTGTGGTAAGGTATGTGTTACTATGGTGATGCAGTTTTTTTTCTTGGTCAGTGGTATAAAGACTGAGACCCTTTGTTCGAAAAGTAGGAAGAGATGGTAACGATGCAGAATGAAGACCTCTGTTTCTCTTCCTCCTATGTCTTATAAATATTATAAATAAATTCGAGAGATCTCTTGGCAAAATCACTGGTGTCTCTTTTCATGGGGAAAGTAAAAGAAGTTTTTTAGATCTACAATGATATTTCGAGGAAAAACTCAAATCTCAAAGCTATTTCTCTAGGAAAAAAAAAACAAACAAAAAAAAACACACCTGCGCGTGTTCGTACTTCCTGTTCCTAGCTCGTTTTCTCATGTTCGGTCTCTGGGCGGGCCAAAGCAGAGAACGGGGAGTAACTTTTCCCCTATATGACGTTATATAGGGGGAGATTCTAGATCAGCGCGTCTTAGATGCAGACGGATGCAGAGAAGAGAAAAATAGCCAAAGCTCTGTTTACACCATACCTGTCAAGTATCCCGTTTTGGCCGGGAAAGTCCCGTATTTACCCTTCTTTCCCGCCGTCCTCCCGTATTAGTATTTTCCCGTAAATCTCCCGTATTTTAACCTGCGTTATTAAAATATAATAATACCCCCGAGCGGATTAAAAAAAAAAACATTCCCAATCCAGAGCCCAATCTGAGCTCTGTCACTTGCCTCGCGATAACAAGTACTGTAGGTGAGGTGACCGTTGTCGCGAGGTCAGATGATGAGTGACAACTCTATGGTGACAACACGGAAACGGGAAACAAAGAGGACACACGTTTTGTAACTGTGACTTTTGCATCTCACAAGGGGGAAGGAATGATGTGTTAGCACGAGAAATGGTGTTTAGCATGGTACGAAAGATTGTTGCCGAGAATAGTATGACGCTAGACAACACAGAGATAGACAACAGAACTGCTCTACTCTCATGTAAAAATTAACCACTGTGGCCCAGCCTACAAATACACTCCTTCCAAAACAGTCTTAAAGAATGCAAAGTCTGCAACATATTTGTACAATAACTCACTAAGAGTGAGTTACTGAGTTATTGCTTTTCTTTTACTCACTAAGTAAAAGAAAAGCAATATGAAATGATAAGATTGTGTGGAATGAAAATAAAATGTAAATGTAAAGACAAGCAATGTTAAATGAAAAGTGTGTGTGTGTGTGTATTCATTTAAGCTATAACACCTGTCTTAAAATGTAAGGGATACTGGGTTGGTGGGAGTGGGACTGTTCGCGGTGGGCGCCGGAAAATTTCCCTTATTTTCAAATCCAAAACTTGACAGGTATGGTTTACACCAATTGAAAATTCTAGACACGAGGGGACCAAATACAGTCTAGGGGGAACTCATATTAATGTTAAAAAACCTCAGAAAATGAAAATTTCATGTCAGGGGACCTTTAAGGTTGTTTTTCCTTCACTGATACGAGTGCCCAGGTCTTGGGCTTGTGTCTTTCACTAATGAAGCTCTTAATGTAGGACTTCTGTGTGTTGTATTTATTGAGTTCATCACAGAGTGCTCCATCTTCCAAATCAGAAATGCACATGCTCACTGAGGACAAATTAGACGGTTTGTGAATCTCTCAGGCGTTGGTCATCTTCAGACCTATAACACTGTAGAGAACCTGGACCCTGTCAGGTGGGACTCCTCAAACTCACAGTTGAAAAGCTTTTAACCTTTGACTTCCACGTTGGCAGTAAAATGTATGATTCTATGTGCACCAGCTTTTTGGGACAGTGAGGACCAAAACTGACATCACTGTCACAACAACCTGGTGTTTCTTACAGAAAACATTAACATTGATAAAGTTCACGACCTCCCAAAGGAATGGTCAGTGAAGTGTTGGCTCACTCTGAATTCTAACCAAGTAGGAGAAATGAATCCTGTAATCATATATATTCTATTAGAGATCCACTTGAGAATTGTATGAACAATGTATCTAATTTCCCCATCTCATGATTTGCCTTTTGTGTGGTTTGGTCTATGTTTCTCAAAACCTCTAATGGGATAATGTTTCAAACTTTGCAAACTGTGGTTAACCAAATCAATGTGTGGCAAGTTTGGTCTCTCTAAACCCAATCTTCATTCCCCATTTGTTAATTTACATTACATTTTGTTAAACTTTGCGACACATTAGGACTATAAGAATTGTGAGGATTCTTTTCTTAAACATGAACAAAGTTAGAAGACTATAAATCCCCTAATCACATTTACCATTTACAATAACCACATTTACAATCCCCTTACAAACATTTACCATGAATGTAATAATTTACCATGGTTTGGGCAGAAATGTGGAATATTTATATTGAATACTATGTTACAGTTATAGTCATTTATATTGCATTAGATTTATTAGGGGGGTAGAGGAATATTTAATTCATTGTGTGTATAGTTTTTACCTGTTTAGGCATTTTTTATACAGTGGTAGTAAGCCATGCATGGTTTTACATATGGTTACAAAGTCTCACTGTCAGGATATTTTAATTTAAGCCTATAATAATTATTAATAAAATAATTATTACCAATGGCTGTGATATTGTATAATTCATATATTTGTACATAGCTGTAAATAAGTTATTTATTTTGGTCTGCATACTGTTGGGTACCACATTTCCAAGTAAATGCAATACTTTTTTTATGTTAACTTTAGCTTACTTATTGATACTGTTATGTTTCAATAAATAAGCTAAACCCACTGGCCCACCTCAACTTTTCGATTTAATAATCTGTCCCTGGAATGAAACGAATTGAATAGCCCTGGTCTATACAATTAATGAATCAATTTGTGGTTGATTGTCAAGGTACACATGAATGCAGATGCAGGTAACATCTCTTCTCGGGAGATTTAATAAAATGTACAGTGATCTGGTCCAAACCTGTATGAATAATTATTAATTATCAATTATTAATTATTGTATACAAATTCCCCATATCGATCGGTTCAGACTCTATAACACTGACCTCCTCAAACATGTTCTTCCTGAAGTGCAGCTCCTCCATGAGGCTCTGGCAGCGGTTCTCCAAATCCACGCGCAGCAGAGTTTCATCTGACAGCTGCTTCTTAGCCGACCCCAGCCCACCTTCCAGCTGAACACACACAGACACAAAATCACTGACTGGCTCACACACTCACACACACACACACACACACACACACACACACACACACACACACACACACACACACACACACACACACACACACACACACACACACACACACACACACACTACACTGGCATTGGAAACATGCATGCTGGAAACATCATGAAACATTAGACATTCTGAAGTGCAGACAACTCACATGTGTTTACATGCGCTGAAGTTGTTCTGAAAACATGTATAATGCATATGCTCAGTGGCAATGCTCAGATCCAATGTAGAGCCCAATCGATATATTGGCGGGCCGATATTAGGCATTTTCCTAATTATTGGAATCGGCATTTATAATGGCCGATAAATGAATATTTTTTTTAAAATGTGGGTGCGGTGATTCATGTTAGGGTGGCGATGCCAATAAAAGCACTCTCGATCTTTAGTGAACACTCCAGAGAGAAATGCACATTTCATACGGATTACAGCAGAGAGCCGTCTGTCTTTTGTTTTGAATAGTTCCGTTTAAAACTAGACATTTCAATATAGATATTTCTTAGGTCTATGCGCTGAATTTCGGTTCATTTATGAAACGATTTGCAGTTCACAAGCTGGCGCCTCCGTGTCTAGATTATCTATCGTCTGCTATAATTTACAATCCAGGCAAATGGTTGATGAAACATTGATTAAAATCATCATCGACACAACAGCCATCGGCACTGATCCTCAACATCTCGTCTCCAAACTGGCATGATTACTTCAACTTACAGACCGATGGAAATGGACAAATTCTCTGTTTCGATCCAATTTGTTTTGTAATCACTGTTCTTTCGTTGGCCAGAGGAGAACTGGCCCCCGACTGAGCCAGGGTTCTCCCAAGGTTTTTTACTCCATTCAATCACCTGATGGAGTTTTGGTTCCTTGCCACTGTTGCCTTGCTTTTGGCTTGCTTAGTTGGGGACATTTAATATTAAACAATATTATTAATCTGTTTTGTATTATTTTCATGTTATCACTGTGAAGCTGCTTTGATACAATCTGTATAAAGGAGGAGCGACGACGGCAGATCAAGAGAGAAACAGGCCTGATTTTATGTTGTGTTTTGTTTCTGTTGTGTGTGGTAGAGGTCTTCACAGTGCACCCGAGACCTGTCGGCCTGGGACACGTACGGGTTCGGGTCTATATTTTAAATGATCAGCCGGGTCCGGGTAGGGTCCGAATTTATTACTTCGGGTCCCGGGTCTGTTTAACATTGTGTGTAATACCAAGGCATTCTCATCCTTTAGCGTCATATAGGACGCTATATGACAAAACGGCAAAATACTACGCACATGGCACCCATTATCGTTAATATAACACGCGCTGAGAACGGGCTGGTAATACCCGTGCGATCGGAGTGCAATCTCAAGCGCGTATCATGTTTCTATGGCAACCAGAGCAGGGGGGTATTGCACAAAAGCAAGATAAGGGATTTAGCTGGGATTGTCCAGTTATCCTGGCTGAATTTAGCCCTGACTCGGTTGCACGAATGGAGGCTAAATTAATCTACATTAAGTTACTATGGAGATTTACACTTTGCAGCTAGCCTGCTCTAGAGCAGGCTAACAACCAGGCTAAGATTAATCCTAGTGATTTATCGACTAGTTCCTCCCTAAATCCTACTAGATATTAATGTTTTAGTTACTTTATGCTCCTGCATTAAAATACTAGATATACTGTCATTCATCTAAGAATGCGTACTGATATTTTAGTTATTATTAAAAACTGCTGTTCATTTCACTGTCAGAGGTTTGATGAATATATTATTTGAGATTCAAAGCGTTTATTGGCATACACCTGCAGTGAGGAAAGCAGATTTTCCTGAGCAATTATAACTTTGCTGTTCACAATAAATGCCAACACAATGCAAAAGAACTATACTATACAATATGAGAAATAGAAAGACTATGTATATCTATGCAAATATAGAGTAGAAATGTATAGTTGAATGATAAAAAAAATTATAGGCTATTTTATTGCAGTTGATGAGATAATAAGAAATGGCTCATTAAGTCGTAAATGTGGTTTCATGTAACAACAAGGTCAATATATAGTATATATAGACTAAAGATTTGTTTTTCCTATTCACAATGGCTTGCCCTTTGTTGGATGATGTAGTTGATGAAGTTTTAATACTCAGACAAGCATTCAGCCATGAAAAAGTCATCCGAGATAGGGCAGACCCATTGGAATCACTGGCTTCCCTTTATAGGCCTGTGGTGCTGTGCTGTGGTGAAGTCTTGGGTTGGAGGGCCACCCCCGTACCAGATATATGACTTTTTTTTATTGCTAAAATCAGCACAGACGATTAAATGTCAGCAAACATGTCACCATGTTCTCTGCAGACAAGTCACTTACCAGCCTGCAAAATATTCTTGTATTTAATCTAGACTTTCTGCCAAGACCTTTTTTGGCCAGACATGTTTGTTCTTTAAGAGGAATAGATACAAATGATAAAATAGATTAGATGGATAAAAATAGTGCAAAATATCTGATTATAGATTACATTAAATCAATTAGAAACAAAACCTATACATAGAAATAGATAAGAGTAAAAAGATTAAAGAGATAATAGATATAAAATAAACTAAATATATAAAATATACACATAGTAGGTAAGTGTTTGCAATTATTCTTCATGTTAAATGTATGTCCACTGGTCACATTTAAGGCAAAATATACAATTATTTTTTTAAATGACAAGTAACTCCTCAAATTGTAATTATGAGGGTTACAATGGAGCACTGCACACTCAAATGCTCGGTTGTTTTAAACCAATTTTGGGTCAAATATGGACAAACCCAACTGTTGGATTGAATTTATTAATTGCATTTTTAAATCCAACATTAGGGTTTGTCCATATTTGACCCAAAATTGGCTTAAAACAACCCAGCATTTTTTTTAGAGTGTGGTTATTTATGGACTTAGCATTCAATCGGTCTGCTATTGTTTGCCAGGCATTCTCTCTTTGTTTTATTACAGCATCTGTATTGGCTTTTTTACATATTATATGTTTCATTATATGTTTCACTTCTTCATACGTTTCCATAACAAGCTGTTGCTCATTAGGTGAAAAGTATGCCGCACGCGTTTTGTCCATTTTTGGATCGGTGATTCTGTGATCGATTTCGCGCTCTTTTTAAGAATGCCGTGAACGTGCATTTATCCAAACTATATACACCTGGCTTGACATATCCGCGCGTTCTCATCCTGGCTCAGCAAACGTGCAACGGATTAAGCCAGGATGCACTGATCAGACTAGGTCAAACCGCGACTGTTCAGTTATCCTGGCTTTCTTAATTCTACTTTTGTGCAATACCCCCCAGAGCTTCCGCCAAACCGCGCTTTACATTTTCTCCAATGTTTATAATAATATAAATGAACCATCTTGTTTAATCTTAAAAGTTTTGGTGGTCAGATTCACACTCAATGAAGAGCAGAGAGCACAGATATGATCAAGCTGAACAAGCAACAAGCAATCGTTATTATAGTTCAAAAGGGCAAACAGTTAAAGTTATTATGCGAGTTAACTCGAGTCAGAATGTACATGTGCAAGGTTGCATTTGTCATCCATCACCGTGACATCAAGTGGACATTTAAAGCTGAAATAATGAGTGGATTAGGCCGTGTGTCCACCAAAGCGTTTTTCCACGCGCCTGGCGTATGTTTTCAATTGTTTTCAATGGGAGCGCCGCGTTTTTAAACGCCATGAGCGTACCGAGGCGCTGAGCGTTTTTTTTAACGCTGAAGCGCCGAGCACCCAGCGTTTTTTACTGGTCGCTGGGAGTTGAAAAATTTTCAACTTTGGATAAAACACAGTGCTCATCACTGCCACTTTTTACCCAGCCGTCCAATCACAGTGGAGGAGGGGCGGGACTAATACCACACCGACCAACTGTCACAACATTTAACTGCTGCGGATATTCTGTATCATAGCAACGAAACGTCTCAACGGAAAAAACGCTGCGCTACCAAAACGTTCTCAAGCGCCCAAAGCACGGCGTCTTCAGCAGAGCGTCTAGCGTTTTCAGCTGGCTAAAAACGCGTTGGTGGAAACACGGCCTAAAGCTTGGAATAACGAGAGAAATAACATGGATAGAACTTTCTTGTCGGTGGATTGTAGGCTAATGCATCACAGTCAGTCAGGTAACGTTACAAGGAAGTGAGACGACGGCCCACTACTAAAATTAGGTTAGACAAAAAGTTTTATTTTTCGCAACTCGTGTGAAATAATATGTGACAATCGGGTCCAGTCGGGTTTATGTCTTCCTGCCGGGCTCAGGTCCAGTTTTAAAATAATAGACGGGTCCAGGTCGGGTCCGGGCAGTACATTTATGGCAATTCTCGGGTCTGCACGGGTCCGGGTCCAACTTTTGAAATGAACGACGGGTCCGGGTCGGTTCGGTGTAGCACATTACGGGTCTCTTCAGGTTCGGGCATGAATTTTTGGACCCATGAAGACCTCTAGTGTGGCTGCTGGCTTATACTGTTTTGTATTTGTTCATTTTACTATTAAAATGTTTAAATGTTCGCCGGTTCCCACCTCATTCCCAAAACAACAAACCCCGTTAACATTACATTGGCAAACTCTTTAGTGAATTACTCCTCGTTTGGATTTCTTTCTATATGGTGAATTACTGCATGATACCTGGATGTTCAGTCAGGCGAAAATAGGATGGTTCACATCACAACACAAATGTCTGTGAGCTCGTCTGATTCAGAGATTTCATCCAGAAGACATTGACATTGTTGAAATTCTCTGCAGCAGACGGACTCTATCTGTGTCCATAGCGCACAGCAAGAGCACAGGCAGCAGCAGTCCGCCCAGCTCGAGCCAGTCCGGGGTCTTCGAGTGCGACAGGCAGCCGCCTCCTGTTTCTCCATCAGCCTCAGCTGCTCTTCACTATAATTGCGGCTCATAAAGATAGCCACGGACATCGGATGCGAGCAGCAGAATTTACAAATTCTCTTCCATATTAATATTTTACGAAATAAAAAATGGTATCGTCGATACTGCCACACCCCATGTCGCATGTCCGTGATGGAAAGTTCGGATCGTTTTACTGACTCTATTGTTCAATCTCGTTCATCAAAATTAACTAAACTTTTTTTCTAGTCATTTCAGGGGCTTTAAATGTTATACTATTAACATGTAAATTCCCCGAACAGTAAGAAGATGTACATAATGAATGCAGTGAAAAATAATTTACAGAGAACAAATAATTACTCTACCTTCCGAGTCTTTTGTTCATTTGTCGCGTGACAGAGGCAATGAACAGATCGTTTATGATGAACGACTCATCACAGTGCAGAAAACAAAACACCTGTTGAAAGGCTGCGAGTCCTCTAACTGACACATCATGGCAACTGCAGATATCGAAGACTCATCAACGGAACTTGAACACCCTCCTGCATCTCTGAAGTCGCCGGTGTGGAGGTATTTTGGATTTGCAGTGTGGTATGTTGACAACGTTCGCGTTGTCGACAAAACAGCCACAGTTTCCAAGCTCTGCTATGTGCGTGTACCATATTCGTCCTCTGGCAACACGACTAACATGGCTGCGCATCTCCGCAGACAGCACAAAAATATAGATTTGTCGGTCAAACCAACAACTCAACTCAACTCGTGCAAATGCAATTACAAGCGCCTTAGGAGTATTCATCGCTGCAGATATGCGACCTTATTCGGTGGTGGAAAACTCCAGATTTAGGCATTTAATTAGCATGCTAGAACCGCGCTATGAAATCCCAAGTAGAACGCATTTCACAACTACGGTGATACCCTCATTGTACAACAATGTAAAGGAGAAAGTTATTGAAGGTCTGAGAAGTGCACATTTAGTGGCCTTGACTACAGATTGCTGGACCTCCAGAGCAACACAGAGCTTCATGACTGTCACAGCACATTATATTAATGATGACTGGGAAATTCAAAATCCAGTCCTTCAAACTCGCCCCATATATGAAACTCACACAAGTGAACATTTAGCAGAAGTGCTGAGGGAAGTGGTAGTGGAATGGAAGTTGGACAGACAAAATGTAACCATCCCTGTGACAACTGATAATGCAAAGAACATTGTCAATGCCTCACATGCAGCCGGATTGTCTCCACAGATCAGATGTTTTGCTCACACTATGAATCTGGCCTCCCAGAAGGGGTTGGGAGTAAACCAGTTTTTTGGTATCGGATTGACTCCGAAAAAAATTGTATTGGTGCATCCCCAGCTATCAGTGATGCGCGAGTTGATCCAAAATGAGCGGGTACCTGCGGTCAACCGCGGTTACCCGCAGTTACAAGTCATCCAAAAATAATTTTAATGATATTCGGGTCGCGGTTGGTCGAGTCGTTTGAAATAAAGATGCCAATTAAACCTTTGAATATCATACTAGACACAGCAGTGGCAGCAACATGTCTCAGTTTAGTGAACTGTTGGATTTACTGGAGTAAAATATACTCCGGGATATTGGTTTATTTTGATTCGGAGGGACTGTCAGGCATATCTGAAAGTGAGTAACTTTAGTAACTTGTGGATTAAGCACTGACCCAAAACGCGAACTGTTTCGAACAATTCAGTGCGGTTATACCGGTTCACTAAAATGAACCGGTTCAAAAGAACGATTCGTCCACGAACCGGCCATCACTACAGTCTGCAGGGAGAGATGGAGGTGGCAAGAGAAAAGGTGAAGACTGGGCAAATAGCTACACATAGAAAGACCAAAGTGTGGGAGAAATAATGAAAGATGACTAAAGTGCTTTGTTATGTGTACTTCTTGCGATGCTATTTACATATTTGTGTTACACGTCTCTGGCCCAATGACGCTACGATGAGCATTTACTACTTTTAAAAATGCGGACCAGGAAGCGGGTCGGTTACAATATTTTCTTCTTTTTTTTTTTGCAGTCCGAGTTGCGGGCGGGTTAGTTGAAAACGTTGGTCGGATGCGGGTTGTTTATACATTGACCCACGCATCACTGCTAGCAATTAGTGATGCTAACGATTAATCGACGATCCATTAATTGTCAATTTAATCAACAAAACGTACCGATCATAGATTAAACAAGGTTTAATCGGCTAAGGCTAAATGGTTAATTAAGACTATCAATTAACTCAATTTACACAAGAATTGATCAATGGGATGCATGTAAACTACCTCCCCAATCAGCTATAGAGCCCTTGTCCTCCATGCTGCGTGTGCGTGCGTGTACGTCTCATGTACCTCCTGTACGTGGATCTGCAGGTCTGTGAGGGCGTTCTCCAGGGTCTTCCTCTCGGACACCGCCGTGTTCAGCGCCGCGTCTCTAGAGTTCAGCAGGGCTTCAACCTCCTTCAGCCGGGCCTGAGCGCAAGTGAGGTCCGCGTCCTTCTTAGCACATCTGTGACAAACAAACAAACAGGAGGCTGGGACCGTTTCGTGCCAGGCAACTGCTCTGCTGAAAACTACTGTGTACGCAGTACGGCGCAAGATCGTTTTGAAATTTAAAAAACAACAATTAAAATTTCAATTGGTTTCAATTAAAAATAAAACACAATCGACTATTCACTAGGGGTGGGAATCTCTAGGCACCTCACGATTCGATTACGATTCAGAGGGCTTGCGATTCGATGCTAAATCGATTATCTGAATCTTTTTTTGTGTGTGTGACTATAAATACTTTGCTTTAAAAGTACAAAGTAATGACCCTGAAGAATTAATGTAAAATGTATTTTATTAACATTGCAAAGAACCAACAGGAAAATAAATGTGTGCCTGAACTAGCAGCATACTTATACAACAACGACCGGTACAGCAGAGTGTTTTTCCTCCTCTGGCTAAAAACGTGTCATAAGGCTTCTCATACTTGTGTTTCCGAAATATTTTAATTTTATTCTACAAAGCGTACAACTAGTGTGGCTCTTGTCCAGCTCCTTTTCAGCTTTCTTTCTTCTGTTGAAAATAAAAGTTATTTTGAATAATGTGTTAACCGAACAGTTGCCTGTCCCCAGTGTAGGCCTATAGTTTTTTTTTCTCTCCTGGAAGTTGATTGGGACCAGCATCTAACCACATTCAAAAAAAAAAAAAAAAAATCTTCTTTTGTGTTCAGCACCAGAAAGAAATTAATACAGGTTTGGAACAGCATTAGAATGAGTAAATAATGACAGATTTTTTTTTTTTTTGTGAACTATCCCTTTAAGGAGGAGCGGCAGTTCTATTTACTCCTGTCGCTTTTAGACCAGCACGCGACGCGTTTAATATAGACGCATATTACACCAGATTTCTCTCAAATGTTTGCTTTTACTTTAGACATAGCCAATTTTGTTAATGTAAACATTGTGTGTATTTAACAGTATTAGCAATAGCATAATAAGGCACGAAAGATAACTTAGTCCAGTATTCAGGCGCTGTTTGACTGGCTTGTGGTGCCTGTGAGCGTCGGGGGTATGCGCTCTGGAAAGCGCACGTTAGAATAGTGCATCAGCTTGTGAATTAAATGTTTAACCGGTGTGGTGAAGAGATGAGTCCCTCTGAAGAGATGGGTCCCACCTTAGGACCCAAGCGATCCGATTGGTTCAAAGCTAGTTTTATGGGTAATCGCTTTAGTGCCTGGTTACAAATTAGAGAAAATCACTTTATTATAAGAGACGTTTGAAGTACGTTATAACGAGTCATTAATGTATTTTAACTTACATGTTTCATATACTAGTATATAACTGAAGCTGTAGATTGTAAATTTAAATATTTCTCATTCTGTTTTTTAGTTAGCTTACATAGTAGATAAAAGACAGTACTTAGATAGTAAATAAACCACATATTTGAGCTTTAAACAAATACATTCTCGGCTTAAAAACTCTTAAAATTACATTTCATGACACAATAACAGTAATATTTTTAAATTTCGCGGACTTTCTCCTCAGTTGTTGACGCAACCTACTATGAAAAGCGCTAAACAAAATAAACGTATTACTTGAGAAGTGCTAAACAAATAAACATATTACTTGATGGCAACAAACTGCTTTTATCAAGTTATAGCAAGAACATATTTAGATCAGGCATATTACTAGTATACTATGGGGTCCTAAGGTGGGACCCATCTCTTCGGGGGGGACTCATCTCTTCACCACACTGGCAAGGCTTATGCAAATAATGAACTTTAGTGAATTGCCGTATCTCGTACCTATTCATTAACGTGTGATGTGTAGGCTACGTCGCGTTGTACAGTTGAGACAGAGACGCCAGAACTGAACTGATAGAATGCACTGTAAAATGATAGTACGATATTTTTTCAAAAGCAGATCGTGGAGACATTTTAATCGTCCACGGTCAAAAATCATGATATCGCACACCCCTCCACACGTCAGCTTTTAACGAGGAGGGTGTTTGGATTCGGCGCTGTGTCTCTGTTATGTGCACGTCACAGACGGTCCGGCCATTGCACTTCCGCGCTTCAGAGTTCAGTCTTTCGCGTTTCATCAATATTACGTTATTATAAATATATATTTAAAAAAAAAAACTTTTTTTTTTGAAAATCGATTTGACATTTATGAATCGATTCAGAATCGTCCACGTCCGCATCGCGATGCATCTAAGAATCGATTTTTTCCCCCACCCCTACTATTCACACACACTTCTAAAGGAAACAAATTAGAACTATCAAAAAGCTGTAATAAAACAAACATAAGGTGACCATTTCTTAAAATTATTAATAATAAAGTGCACCGTTCAACTTCCGATGTTGGATCGAGCAGAACACCAGAGCCTGATCTAGCTGCACAGTATTTCACTTGTTTTAAATCTCACTCACAACAGCCTTTGCTTTTGGAACACATTTCTGGAAGGGCAACTTGGGAAACACGCGTGTTGGCAGCTAGCATCACTTATCAAGCGCATGGAAGTTGGAGGGTGGAGAAAACAACTTCCTGCAGTTTTGAAATCATGAATGATCAATCACCAACGATCGAATCAAAATCATTGGGATTTTATGATAACACACAGCGTTGTGCAAAATTAATCAATCAATCAATACATCAGGATTCTTATTACATTAAAGTAAATGTATTTTTAATTTCTGTTATATAATTTGCTAGTCAAAAAAAGTGGAAAAGTGAAAACCAAAATCATGAGACTTGAGCAGATCCAGTCTGAATCCTGACACATCACGAGACTGCCGGCAACAATCGGCTCATACACACATCAGGCATGTGATCAGGTAAAGACAAGAAAAAAAAGCCATATGGCAGGCAGGGGTTATTAGAAACTACAGTATTTTATCCAAATTAAATAATAATAATCGTATTACTGATTTATATTATATTTTATATATATATATATACATATAAAAATCACATTACTGGTCTATAAATCTCCACATAGTCAAACGCTGAGCTCTTGGTCTATTTGACTACACCACTATTATCCTTACTTTTTAAACACCTGAATCAGCCATTTACTGCATGAAACTGTGATGAGTGACACACATGGAAATATATTTATTTAACAGCTATAATTAATTTCTAGTAATAAAAAACAGGACGTCTTAACTTATCTTTGGGGAAAATGTAAGGGAGATAACAGTTCTGTAGTTCTGTAAAGAAAACAACTGTTTCCAAAAACTTCAACAATAAAACATAAAATGTTTTGTGTTTTGGTATACTGCACATCATATTCTGTCTACACAGATAAAACAACCTAAGAACCATTTATTAATTATATTAATGCTTTTTACGCATTAGAAAATAAAAGACTACAGAATCTTATCAGCATGATGAATAAATTATATCAACTGGAATAAACCGTACACAGAAAGGGAGAAGAGAACCAATCAAGCTTTGCGTGCTCTTTATATGCATAAATGACCTTTTACGTATAAATGACCTTTTACGTGCATCCAATAAGCAATTTAGCACCATAGGCTACATATGATACACACTTTTTGCCTAGCAGATGCATGCATTACTTTGGAATATAAAGAGCAAGCTAATAATAACACTTGTGCTTTAGGCCTAGATATGCAGTGCCAGGAACGATCGTGAGGCTGTCCATAACTTAAACATAAGTTTAAGCACGCACAAAACTCCCGTTAAAAATCAGAAACGTGCGACATGAATCTCTTGCATCAAATCTGCACTTTGTTGTTTATTAGGGAAGTCAGAAGAATTCAATCAGCACACTGAACAAAACTATTCGTTTCAGCGATGACTAATCTGAATGCCTCCGATTGGTCATCACGCTCAAACTCAACGGAAACGTGTGCAATTGGTTAAAATGCTCAATGCTGCAAAATAAAATCTGATGGAAATGCCGTAGTAGGATGGATGGTTAAAATGCTCAATGCTGCAAAATAAAATCTGATGGAAATGCCGTAGTAGGATGGATCGAATAAACGTTAGGTATTGTAGTTTGTTTAACTAATAATATCACTTAAACATATTCTATTATATAAATATTTTTGAAACAAATTACAATGACTTTCCCAAAACATCCAAACACCCCCTATTTTATTTTTATTACTGATCTGCATGATTCACGTGGGTCATGATCTTGGGATGAAATAACCGGAATTCCGGAAGAATCACATCCCTGCTGCATAAGCTAATGAAAAAATAAGTTATGTCTTTATTTGTTCTTCTGTTTCCTTTTATCAGTCATCTTATGGTGCTTTATTTTTTATTGTATAGCACCTTGTTTCGATCATTGAATGTGCTTAAAAAATAAACTGAACTGACCTAACAGTGAGTGAGCAGCTTGATTTGTGCTTTGTGGCTGGAGATCAGAGGTTGGTGCGGTCGGCTCATTGGTAGCACTGGGCTCTCACTGGCACACAGCTAGGGGTCAAGATGCAGGTTACAATACCTGTTGAGCAAACATCCCTCTAATGAAGAGATGATTTAACATGGCTCATGAAGTGAGCGATTGTCCTGAAGCCTGATGAATAGTGTGTGCCGACTAGGGTTGGGTATCGGCTGGGTTTTATCCGATACCAGTACCTACTCTGTATTTTTTGAATGGTTCCGGTGCCTAAACGGTTCTTGAAACGGTACTTAAGAAAACGAAACCACACACTTTGTCAAAAAAATAATAATACCCCTTTATTTACAGGGCCAAACTGGACACAATATTAACTTACAATATAAATACAAGTAACATATGGTAATAATAAATAAACCAATATAATATAAAAGTTCATATTTACATAATATCAAAGAAAACAATATTATATTAAACAATGTAATTATACTGGAGATTAATAGAGATTACTACCAGGGTGATATAATATCGACATGGCTACAGGTTTCCATGTTTTGTCTGCTTCATAGAGCTGGGTTTCGATTCAAATTTCAAGAATTGGTTCGATTCCGATTCTCAAGATCTTGAATCGATTATCATTATTCGATTCGATCCGATCTGATCCGATCTTCGAGATTTAGATAATTGTTTTTGAAAAAAGCATTTTTTCCAGCTGTTACCTGAATGTAGTTATGCAACATATTGATACTATTATTATAGACATTCAACTGCAAATTAATGTAGTATTGATTGTTGTAAAGAACAATCCCCCTTCCGTGTTGATACAACTGCTTTCACTAACTTGCACTGGTGTAGACGACAGAGGACGCAGAGGTAGGCTATTTCAGCAGGAGGATTGCAAGTAACCGCAGGAACCGTGATATTAACATTTTTTATAAGGCTATACCCTTCTTGTTTTGAACTTCTTCATGCATGTGTACTGAATGTTAGACAAGTTCATAATAACGAGACTGTTTATCGTGGTGATGTGTAGCCTACTTTGCACAGACAGTGAATGAAAGAGATCGGCAGAGCGCGTGCGATTACCTGCGTCTGTCTTTGAAGTCATATGCATTAGTGGAAAGCTTGCCGTGGCGTGTCAAAGGAACGCAAAATAGTTGTCGAATCATCCTTTTAACGTTCACGTTACGGGTATTTACCATAAATGCGCGTCAGCAGCAGCGCTGATCAGCATCCCACAGCACGAGGAAGCCGCAGGGAAATAAAATCAGTGAGTCACGCACTGAATCAATGCCATTTGACCATGCGACGCATTGCTGCTCAGCTGAGCCTTAGTTGAACTCAAAGTTAAAAATAATTAACACCTTGAAGTTCATTACATCTATTTTTATGAATCTGCTTTTTTGAACGTGTTCGTTAATGAACGGTTTAATGAATCAAAGTCCATTGTCATAACAATGCGCGCTGAGTGAAAGCTTTCAATGCGCACATACATAGGGATCACTCACGGCAAGTTAAAGTTCACAGGGAAAATGTAGGCCTATTAAATCGATTCTCTGAGTTACGGAATGATCTTTAGAAATTAATATGAAAATCGATTCAGAATTGGTGAATCGATTTTTTCCAACACAGCACTACTGCTTTAATTAGTCATGTAGGCTAAGTTATCTCGTCATTTACTAGTTAACCTCTTAGCCAGTTTGATATTTCGTTCCCAATGCGTCTTATACGCAGCTTTGAGTAAACATATGAAAGAGAACATCTCTGTGTAACCCATGTTCTCTGAATAGGGAACAAGACGCTGCGTTCGCTGTCAAATATCTCGCGCTGCCGACAAGCTTCCTTTTTCAGCTCCGAGGAGCAGATGATGCGCGCACTAATATAATATGACAACATTTCACGTGTGTTTAATCTCGCTATCAGCAGACGTTCCGGGAGTCTCCCGCATATTGATAACTGCTCCCGGATGATCGCAAATTATTTCAAATCTCCCGGAATCTAGAGCGAGCGAGCAAAAGCGCGCGTGCAAGACAGATCAGACAGTGCTTCAATCAACAGTGCTTTTCAATTCAAAATTTTTTTATTTATTAAACCAATAAAATTATGAATAATATATTTTTTTTTGTCAAAATAATTTTGGTGATCATGTAGGCTACTGATTTCACATGAGCAGTACTGACGCAACTGAACTCACAATAACAGTTAACGTACACAATTACAAGCGCGCGCTCTGGCCGATTTTAAACGCATCAATTTACGATCAAAATGGACAAATTTGTTATCAGAGGAGAAAAAAGATGCGAGGAAAATACTGATAAAGGAACACGTGCAAACAAGAAGAGTCGTAGTATCAGCAGTGAAGGTAGGAAAGTGCTTGAAGAATGGAAGAATCAGTTTGCCGTCAACGAGCGAGATGGACAGCCTTTCTGCTTGCTCTGTAATAAAATACTGGGCGTATGCAAAACTTACAATGTCAAAAGGCATTTCGATACCACCCATGAAACTTTTGACACGAAATATCCACCTGGAACTCAGGAAAGAGCTTTCAAGATAACTAATCTTGAAAAAAATGCGATTGTTGAACAGAATACAATGAGAGCTAGCTTAAAAGTGTCTCAGGCCGTGACATTAGCAACGTTCAAAATTTCCTGGCTTCTCGCCAAACACGGCAAACCATTCAGTGATGGAGAGCTAGTTAAGAACTGTTTTCTGGAATCACAATGTCTGTTTGATGACCTGAGCAACAAGAGTGAGATAATTCGCAGGATAAAACGTTTACAGCTCAGCAATGACACAGTTACTCGTCGAATTTCTGAAATGTCTGAGAATGACAGAACAACTAAAAACTAAGCTAGCCACTGCTTCAGCACTCAGTTTGGCTGCAGATGAGTCGACAGACATCGGAGATGTTGCTCAGCTTTGCATTTGGGTGAGATGTGTGAATTCTGTAACTTGAGGTTACAGAAGATTTATTGACATTGAAATCGCTACATGAACGAACAAGGGTTGAGGACATTTATAGAGCACTTAGTGAAGCATGCAAAGACATGAACGTACCGGAATCCTCAGTTGTCTCCATCACTACTGACGGTGTGCCCTCAATGACGGGAAAACACAAGGGTCTCGTAGCTGAAATGCGAAAAATCTCCCCTGACTTGTTGGCATTTCACTGTATTGTGCATCAACAAGCACTATGCAGCAAGCTAGTTGATGGATACTTCGTGGAGGTTATGGACACTTGAGCGCGGCCTCTCATGCACCGCCGTTTTATTACGTTGTTGGGTGAACTGGACAGTGCTTACGGAGACCTCATTCTGCACAGTGAAGTGAGATGGCCAAGTCGCGGAAAAGTTTTGCATCGCTTTCTGACTGTACTCCCCGAGATTGTAAATTTTCTTAATGACATTGGCGATGGAGAAAGATTCCAGTCTTGAATGACAACGAGTGGAAAACAAACGTTGCTTTTCTTTCAGACGTCACAGCTCACCTAAACAAGCTGAACTTACAACTTCAAGGTGACGAAAAACATGTTGATGACCTGCTGAGCTGTGTTTAGAGTTTCAAAATGAAGCTAGGGCTGTACACGGCACAACTCAGATGATGATTTAACTCACTTTCCACTTCTGAATGACGCGTGTGAGGGTGTACTGGACATACAACACAAAGAATGATTCGTTAAAACTCTTAGTCAAATGCAGGAAAAAATTCACCTGTCGTTTTTCTGATTTTGAGAAAATAAAATCTGCAGGGCATTTCATCAGAGAGCCGTTGACTTATTTTTTACAGTCTATGGCTTCAATAAACCATATAGTGCCCGCACGTCGGAGAGGGAGACAGCGAGGGACTGCGTGTGTGCGCCTCATGCCACAGACTCAGGCATCGAAATCAGGCACCGAAATGTTCATTCTAATTCGGTCTGGTTACTACCGTTTACATCAGAACCGTTTCCCTATTGGCACCGAGTTTCGGTACCCAACCCTAGTGCTGACAGGTCTTCAACCTCTCCTCTCTGTGCTAGTGTTGAGTAGCTCTGGTCTCTTCTCCGGAGGAACGTCTCACACACAGCCGAGAGTGTCTGGAGGACACTCCAGATTTCTGGGAAGGGATTTCTGTTACTCCTCTCTCAACATGTGCTACACGCACCTGATGTGCTTCAGTCCAGAGAAGAGGTTAAACACAAAGAGCCGCTTCATTGGGAGACTGGTAGAGCAGCTGGGTAAAGTCCAGCTCCTCCAGCTGCTACACGCCACCGAGACGCTTCAGTCGCAGCACTGAGGGAAGCACTGTTAACAAACAACTGCTGCTTCTGTCAATCAGACCACATGGCACATCACAGCACTGATAGACACAAGAAACTCAACCAAACACTAGCTCAGACAGCTGTACACTACTGCACTACACACTCATACACAAGATGAGCACCTGTATGACGCTTGTAACTGACTCACTACGACCATCACAACACTGCTGCTAGTGAGAGACCAATTCAACACAGACACAAAATTAGGGCTGGGTTTCGATTCAATTTTCAAGAATCGATTCGATTCCGATTCTCAAGATCTTGAATCGATTATCATTATTCGATTCGATCTTCGAGATTTAGATGAGTGTTTTTGAAAATAGCATTTTTTTCAGCTGTTACCTGAATTACAGGACTGGTAATTTGCATAATACACACTGCTGAAATTTGTCATGTTGCGCCACGTTATCGACCAGGAAGAACAATCCTTCCAACCACTATAGATAGTTTCTCAAATAGCTTACCTGAATTTTGCAAAACCTATTTTGCAAAAAACTGTTTTTATTATTAGTGTACACAAATAAAAGTAGACATTTAACAGTCTTGAATGATGTATAACACTTGCCTGCATCACACAAATCGACAGTTATTTGAGTCTCTTTTGCACTGATTAGAAAAAAAAGAGAGACAATTAAGTCAGTGTTTTCAACTGCTTATGATTTTCCCAGATGACTGGTAATTGTGTAGTGTTCAAACCTATTAAAGATGTATTAACATTTTAGTTATAATTAGAGGTGGGCCATTATCGGCGTTAACGTGCTGCGTTAACGTGAGACTCTTGTCGGGCGATATAAAAAATATCGTCGTTAATCTATTCTCACAGTTGAGTTGGGAGCTGACTATATACCACGCAAGCTATGATGACTTTCACTTTGATATTTTAGCGCAGATGTAGTCGAATTGCACTGTAAGGGCCATTTAAAACCAATATATTGAAACGTCTGTTTATCCAGACAGTAGGAAAATATCAGAGATGCATTTTATATTTAATATGAGGGAAATACACATCCGTAAAAGGGGTCGCACACCGAACGAGAAACGCAGGGCCGCGCCACGTCTAGGGGGCTGTACCCTGGCTACTTCATGTGTTTTCTCAGATCGGATAGCTATCTGATTTATCAAAACGATTCATACATGTTTTTTTGCAAAACGGATATAAATCCGATCTTCAATTCCCCCACGCTATATTTTTTGATTTAATGAAGTGCACGTCACCGAAAGCAACAGATATGAGCTGCATTTTGATCATCGCCTAATTTCAAAATCAGCAAAGACAGCAATAAGAGAGAGCGGCAACCTGGTAAGATCATTTAGTTTCTTTACTTTTAATGAAGATGGTAGTGTTAAGTGTCTGCGACTTACTTTCGCTTTGATTTGCGATAGATTGCGGCACGTCGCAGTAGCGCCGTCATATCTGAGTAAAATAACATGACATATGGCCTATAACACGCTCTTACACGCAAATTTTTTTAGCATTTTTGGGAGTAGTAACATTTACGTATGTGGTTTAAACAACCAGATGCATTTACACATGTCCAGTTTCGTCTGGAATGTGGCCAATACCTTCTGATGTGCTTTGAGTGATCGAAGTTTCGGAGGGCATTTACACCTGGTCTTTTCAAGATCGGATACAGAAAACGTATGAAGTGATTTCAGAGCATCCGTTAACTGAATTAATTGAGAATCTCACCTGAAAATCTAATAACATCAGCAATTGTGATTCAAGCAGCTGATTTCTGTATTAGGCTATGCATTATATGCATTCATCAGATATTTCATCCCTCTCTATTTATTTGTATTGTAAGAAAAAGAGCTTCCCGGACACTACAAAATAATTCATTTCGTGTTACATAGAAGAAAAGTAGATCCAATGGGTTTAGAATTACACAAGAAAACCTTATGAAAAAAACAACAACAACAAAAAAAAAACTGATTTAGTTATCATTTCGTGCTGTTTAAAACTAGGGTTGACAATAGAATAAAATAATTATGATTACTCTCATTATTTATAATAATATGAACATTCCAGTGTTAAATCGTGTATAAAACATATTTAGGCCTAATTACAAACTACCTGCAAGATTATTTATTTGGGTATAGCACACGCCTTTGGTAGAATTCAAATGAGCCATTTTAATCTAGATTAATTTCGAAATGAATCTAGATTAATCTAGATTAAAAAAATTAATCTATGCCCACCTCTAGTTATAATATATTTAAAAAATGTGTAAAGGCCATTGCACACCGAGTCCGAAATTCGCATCCGAAATTTTCGCACGTTAAAAAATAAAATTCGACCCCACGTTATGTCAATCACGCTTGCACACCGCCTCCGAAACTTTCGTCCGTCATAAAAAAATTCAGATCGGATTCGATTTTCTGCGTTTTTCGCATCCACAGCCAGCATTTTGAGAGGTTTGACAATTCAGAGCTCGTTTACTATCTATGGAGCTTGTTCCGCACATCACTGCACATATGCGCAGTGCTTTCAGTTTCGGTTTTCAATTCGATCAAGTGTTTGAGTTCTCTTCTCTCGATTGGATTATGAAAGGAATAACCTCCCATTTCAGTCAGATTGAAATTTCGGATCGATTAATGTGTGATTGAGCAGCCAATTCGATAACTAATGTATTATTTTCTGTACAATATATAACCTGTAGCCTATACAGCTGTTCTGTCTGTCTGACATTCTGAGGTAAATTTTGAATCGCTCGGCATAAATTCGCAACTCCTTGAAAAGGAGGTGCTTCCTCTCAGCGCAATTTCAGGATTGGATAGACGTAATATTTTCTCTTTCTTCTCTTTTCAATAAGAGAGAGGACAAAATCATCCTCACTGCTTGACGAATCCATTTTGTATTTTTGCGTTTTTCCCCGCAAAGGTTTAATAAATACGCATCAGACTTCAGTGTGCAAGGTTTCTGTGCGTGACGAATTTTTAGGCTGACGAACATGAAAAAAAGCATAAGAAAATTTCGTACTCAGTGTGCAATGGCCGGCCCCATTCACATGAAGGGAAAACGCAGATATGTCCCTGCCTCTCATTTACACGAAAACCCCGTTTTTAATCACAGAAAACGATTATTTCTAAAAACTCCGGCCAAAGTGGAGATTTCTGAAAACGCCGGTTATGTGTTGTCGTGTCAACTGGGAGAAACGGTGTTTTAGGTTCTCTCTTCTCGATTCTGAGGATTCTGATTGGCTCGCATGGCTTTATCCTTCTCCCGACACTGCCGCCCATAGGTTTGGCATAGATATGATGGCGCTCGACGGCGTATTTATGCGGGTGTGTGCACGATGTTATTATTGAAAACGGAGAGGGAAAATATTTGTTTCTCTAAATACCCAGCTTTGTGTAAATGTGGCCATAGTGTTGTTTTTAGGGATGCACAATATCATCGGCTTCAAATGTAATAATCGGAATGATACGAAAAACCGATGCCTAAATTCCTTGTTAATAGTTAATACCACTAACAAGGCTCAAAATAGCCCCACACTAACACAGTAACATAATGAGGGTCCCTGCATGCAAAACGAAGCACTGAGAACTTTGTAAGTGTACAGACCGTTTAATAAGAAGATACTTTATAAAGAGTCCACTTAACTACTGTTTAATAAATGAACCTTATTGTAAAGTGTTACCTTTCAATGTTTAGGTCAAAATTTATGAAATTAAATAGCGTCTAATGTTAATAAATTTATACCAAAAAAAATGTATAAAAGTTAAAAAAAAAAAAAAACGTTTTCAGCCAAGTAAATCTAGAATTAAAAAAATTAGTCTAAAAAAAATTCTCTTTTTGGTGCATCTCAAAGGTTTGGATGGGCCAGACCAAGGTGGGCCTTACATTAAAAACATTATCCAATCACGGTTTTTAAAAATTACTGACTAATATACTGCTATAGCATATATGAAAGTAGGCAATACATAAAATAGATTTTAATATCTTGATGCTCTTAAAATATTTGGTTGCATTTTTGAGGGCTGGGTTGGAAACAGTGATGCGCGGGTCAATGTATAAACAACCCGCACCCAACTAACGTTTTCAACTAACCCACCCGCAAATTGGACCACAAAAAAAAAAGAAAGAAAATATTGTAACCGATAGATGTAACACAAATGTGTAAATAGCATCGCAAGAAGCGATACACCAGTACAAAACCGAGACTGAGCTTGAGCATCATCTTCGTGCCAGTTATTCAGCCAATAAAGTGTAGGTCTATGTATTTCATAGAAAATTGTGTCTAGTACTATATACAAAGGTTTAATTGGCATCTATATTTCAAACGACCCGACCAACCGCGGCCCGAATACAATTAAAAATATTTTTGGATGACTCGTAACTGTGGATAACCGTGGGTGACCGCAGGTGCCCGCTCATTTTGGATCAACCCGCGCATCACTGGTTGGAAAATGTGACATCATTATGTTTTTTTTATTTAATCAATTTATTTAATCATTGCACGACAAATGGAGCATGTTCCTGCCACATGTGGAAAAAAATAAAATTGCAAATTTTTTTATCTCAGTTCTGACTTTTTATCTCAAAATTACATAATATAAAGTGGCAATTGCAGGTTAGCTATAAAGTCAGAATTGCGTGATATAAAGTCGCAATTATATGTCAAGTCAAAATTGCGTGATATAAAGTGAGTGATATAAAGTGCGAGAAATATAGCTTGAAATTCTGTTTGTATAAATGTTTATATTTCGCAATTCTGACTTTATAATACGCAATTTGGCAGAATTGGATAAGTCGCAATTGCGTGTTACAAAGTCAAAAGTGTGAGATATAAACTTTCCTGCTGACCAACATTTTGTTATTTCAAATGTAGGCGCATCGCGCGTGGCAAGCATGCTCAAAGACGCTGGCGTGACCACAACATTGCCCAACATAAAATGGCAAATGTAATGTAAGCGGAACGAAACTGAGCTACTTGTTATTGTGTCGTTGACGGACCGTTTATCAGTCTGGACCAATGCAGCGCGAGCCGGTCTTGATCATCAACACTGTTACTACACAGCGAAATCCAGTAAAGAAAGCATTTGAATTCGCCAATGAAGTAATAACATCGCTGCGAGATCCAGTGAGAAACATTCACATTTCTCTGTTAGAAGTAACGTGTTACTGTAATCTGATTAATTTTTTTCAAGTAACGAGTAAAGTATGGGATTACAATTGAAAAAACAGTAATTAGATTACTGTTACTTCCCTGTAAACATTCTGCGTTACTGCGTTAGTTAACCGTGATTTTGTTTAGTGAGACTGTCTCGTGACATGAGTCGTGCGTGAATAACAATGATGTATGAGCGCCGCGACATCGTTGAGAGAAGACTAGAGCGCAGGAGAGAGCAGCTGAACTGCCAACTCTCACACACACGCCACACCCCCGATTTCTCGTGCTGAAGTGTCAATCCCGTCGGTCAAATGCCTGAAAGATGAGTTTATCTATAAATCTAACCGTTGAGCCACATTTGTGATTGACTAGTTATACCGCAAATTAGTTAAAATCTCCTGGAATCTAGAGCGAGCGTGCATGCGAGACTGTGCTCCAAACCTTATAGCACGCACACGACAGAGAGGGAGAGCGAGAGACCTTATATGTGCAGAGAGCATCCTGATCTAGAAACAGAACCCCCCGTTGGAGAATGTCAAAATTCTACCTCAAATCTGAGCAAGCATGTCACAAGACAGTCTCACACGGTCAACTAATGCAGCAAGCCGGTAAAGGAATGTGAAACTTACTGAATAACCCTGGCCTGAAACCCTCAACTAACATAACCGCTGCGACTACATGAAGGGATATTACCACTGTTTCACTCCAAAAGAAAACAAAAAAACTTGAAGCCAAAATGTGGCATGCAACAGCATTTTCTGTTTTGATCAACTAATTTTTACTCCTCTCTGCACTTTACTGTTAAAAACGTAAGTGTTAATAATTTGGAATAAAGTAAGGAGCGACTTTCATTTTAAATGATTTTATTGCTGTATTTTTACATCTATTCAAATGAAGGATTTTACAAAATATATTTATTTTAAATGCTGGAATATGTAGAAATTTAAGTTAACAGAAGAAGGACTACTTTATTTCATTAAAATATGGTGGAATGTGCAGAAAATAGGTTTAAATGTTCAACTATTTTCTTCTAGTCAGAGACTGTTGCATTTAATTTAATTTTTGCTTGATACAATGTGCATAAAGTTAAAATATTGAAACTAATAAATCAAGTTTAAAAAAGAAAATGTTTCATTTGATTACATTTTAGATGATGGAATATGCAGAAAGAATAGAATTAGGCTGAAAGGTACCTATTGCTTTAGCGTATTCAGGTCATGCATCATGTTTTTGAAAAGTAACTTGTAAAGTAACTAGTAAAGTAACTAATTACTTTTAAAAATAAGTAATCAGTAAAGTAACCGGATTACTTTCTTGGAGAAGTAATCAGTAACGAATTACTATTTCCAACTGGATTAAATTAATATAATATTGCCTTATTCCACATATCTTCGAAATTCGAGCCAGCAGGCCATTCTAGGTAGAGTGAGGACCCTATGGAATGAGCGAACAGAGCGGAATTTTCCGAAATCCACAAACACATAGACTGTAAAAAAAGATGGACGACGCCCCTTCGCTCTTTTCCATCAGAGAGAACTGAAGCCGCCAGTGTCTTGATATGACGCTGACATCTTGGAACTTGAGTCTGCGCACTTGCGTGTTTCGGGACCAGTCATGCGGAGTCGTGAGCAGGAAGTAAAGCCGCGAAATCAAGGCCGCGCCCTCATTCTCGCTGAATCAAACACAAGCACACGCCCCGCACTTTTATTAAGTGTCCTCTGTCTGCTTCGTTCTTCTCCAATGATGTCTGCTGATTGCAGAACCTCGTTAAAATAAGGTAAATACAACTACTAACCACATAATCAACATTATTAAAAAAAGTCCGCTGGTGCTTCAGTGACTACCTCGCACAGAGAACCTGTCAATCACAGCTGTCAATCATGATGTCAGAGCACCGTTTTTATCATCACATAACTAACTAGGGGTGTCAACTTTAGTCGTTTAGTCGACTAATCGGTCGATGCCGTCTTGGTCGACTGACATTCTTATTGGTCGACCAGTTGCATTTTTTTTTTTTTTTTTTTACCAATAGAAAGAATTTTTTAATTATTTACTCTTTGATATTTATTCATTTATAAGCAGTTATTTATTACTGTATTCTAAATATAATTAGCCTATGTTTTGTCCCCAACTTTAAAATGCTTTAATTTAGGCTATTTTTGTAACTGCGCCACAGTTTAGCGCACACACATACACTCGGGAACCGCACCTGTGGCTGGCTGCGCTGCTGCTCGCTTGGTAAGGGATGCTGTATTCATTCAGTTAGAACGCTGCTTGTTTTGGCTTTAGTCGACAACATGTCCAGGAAATCTAAATCTTTTGTCTGGCTGCATTTTAAAACAAAGACGACAAGACTGTGGAGAGAGGCGATCGCGTTGCTCCATTATGAGCGCGCAAGTCGCGCGCCTACATTTGAAATCGAACTTGAGCGCGCAAAAGACGTGAGCAGCCTTTTAACGGCTATATCATGCTAACTCAATAGATTGTGTTTTCTTAATGTTTTCGTTTGTACACTTGACGCATTTGAAAATAGCCTAAATAATGCAACAAAACGAAAATAAACCTATACGCGGTCCTACAGCCTATTATTAGGATTGTTTTTAAGTTATTTGTTTTTTTGTGTGTTGTTTAAAACACCTTGATCGTCAGGACTAAAGTTAACCCATAACCTTGAAAGTAAAGAAGAATATAAAGCCTGTATAAACGAGAGCTTTTGTTGGGTTTTTTCACTACATGGCAGATAGCAGTTATATTTTTTTGCAGCGTGTGGTGTGGTCAGGTGCGCGATTGTGACTGTTACTATAGACCGAGGACAGAGCTATTCACTTTTCGCAGTTAAAAAAATCACTTAATTTTCAAAGAATTGTATTATTATTATAGTTTTATTTATTTGTGATGTTTTTTCGTTGTTGTTTTATAACTGCTTAATGACAATTGTTTAAAAAATGTTTAATCAAAACATCACGGTTTTTTTTTTTTGGTTTTTTTTTAGTCGACTAATCGTTGCGCAGGACTCGACTTTGGTCGACTAAGGATTTCTTTGGTTGAATACAGCCCTACTAAAAACAAACTTATTTTCAAAACGAACACTTGAAATTACATCAACGTGATAGAAACTACAGTAAATGACAGAAACTATCTTTGGAAAAAGGATATGTGAAGTGTAATTTAAAGCAGAACTAAGTAACTTTTTTTACCTTAACTGAACAGCTTTGGAGTCATTGTAATGTTAATATTACTGATTTCGTGTTGAATGGTGATCATCTCGCACCCCCCTGGTGCCTGTGAGCCGCAAAACCACCCTTGCAACTTTGGGCCGGCGGCTCGCCGGCCTCAGTGTTAGGAAGTATCGTGAGATTTCAGGTCTCGCGAGGTAACGAATTGCTTTACGGCACTATACGCGCACACGCATGCGTACACGCCCCCGGCCATCCAGGAGCCGGCTAGCTATAAGAAAAAGGTAACGCTAGATATTGAATTCTTCAAGTTTTCGTGATGGCTGATGTAAAAGAAGAAGAAGACAGCTCGGAAGTGTTTATCAGAGAAACAAAGAAGAGAAACGGACCGGCTTTTTCAGAATAGAGAGAACTGAAAGAAAGCGAAGCCTGCAAAACCGATGCTGACCTGGCCTTCTTGCTGTTGCACTTGTAAGTATCTTTATAATAAACTGTGTTTAATGTTTGTATTTCTTGTAATTGTGACCTCGGGAGTCGGGATGTTTGCTATTGTCTGTTTTTTTTTTTTATTATATTATGATCGCTGTCTGTTACCGGCTTACTAGTACGTTAGATACTGTAACTTAGATGTTAGCATTTTCATTAGCAAACAAACTTGCTTGTTTTCTGTAAGTAAGTGTTTTGTCCGTTCCTCTATCAGGGTTTATTTGTGTTTCTCAGATCGCCTATAAATCGATATGAAATTCTACAAATTATGCATTAGTTTAGCTTGTCGTCAGCCTCAGAATTAGTAACGTTATACTGTGCTGCTGACTTGATAATGCATAAACCGACACGAGAGCTGCTAGCTAATAATGCAACTTTTTTATATTTATTTACCCACATTTACACAAACAGAACTATAAGTAAACGAGAAATTGCATTGCAACTTCACACATGCAACTCCATCTGTGCTATTTTGACCTTGTCTATAAATGATATGTTGATAAAAGATTGATACATTTTCTTTTTCCTTTTTAGCTACAAGCGTTGGCAAGTGTTATCAACTCCGAGGCACCCCAGACCACCAGTACCACCGGTCTCAAGCTTCAATAATAAAATAAACAAACTTGTAATAAACAAATTAAACGTGTTTGACTTTCTTTGGTCAATCGTTACGATAGACAACTCGGATCACCAGAAAAATGATGAATGTAACGTAACATGTATTTTGATAATGCATAATCAAAGTAGCTATAGCTGTAGGCTAAACTAAAAATAAATAAATAGCGGAAATATTTCTTATAGTATTATTGATTTTTAACCATAATGTTACTGATAACGTTTGGTAACACAATAAAAATATACACTATCTCAACATAATAATATTGTTCTGAGAATCATACCTCAGTGGATATGGCTCGGGCGTCAGTTTTGTTTGAAATGTGCTGGGGACAGAGACGCATTCGGAAGGGCATTTTCAAAAGTGCTGGGTAACGCATTCATTCTTTTTTCTCTTTCGAGTAGGTAATATTTTGAACGACGATGTCCATAGCTTCCTGATGCACATAAATAAAAATGAGCACAATACAGTGATGGTCCGGCCAGAGGTTCCGCACTCGAATAGTTTTTATTTCCCCCTCATCAAAACCAATAATGTTTATCAGTGGTTGAATTGATATAATGTTTATCAGTGGTTTTATATGTTTTGATGAGTGGGGGAAAATATACGAGAGAGGAATTAGAAACCATGAGAAAAAGGGACACGTTTGTGTGCATTTTTATTTGTGATTTCACCGGAAAGAATCTCCGCAACGGATTGAAGCGCGTTTCTGAGAGAAGCCAACACATTTCAGTGCTAGATCGCCTGTTATTTAACAAACAAATGAAACGAATGCTGTTAACTGGAGATGTTTTATTTGCATTGGTACATCTGTGCCGCGAGATGTTTCAAAAGTGGTGGGGACAAAATCCGTTTGTTCGCCGGCTTCTCTGAAAACAAATTCACATGGCCTGCCTGAACGAGATGGGAGGGGGAGTTGACAACGAGTTTACGACAGTTTTCTCATGTATATATACTCCGAAACTGTAGGGGGAGCTCGAGAGAGAAACCTGCGAGAAAACAGCAAAGAAGTTTCCAGTCTTACTGAGCGCTGCTTTAATTGTTTAGTTGGTCTCGCGTCTCATTGAATAACATGGGGAGGCGGGGGTTAAGAGCTATACTAGGTCTGGTCACAGGGGGGCGATCGAGACGTTTTGGCATTACTTTTGAGGGCTTGTGCGGCACGCTAGGAACAACAGCGAACTGTAGGCGTTTCTCAATGTCAAGGAAGGATCCTCGGAAGCCGGAATTTCGAGGATGCTACGTCATCGACGTCCGTCGAAGGACTGTTCCAATGTCGAGGATTCTCAGAATTTCAACCAAGGACTGAGTCCTTAGTTCGGAAAATATCCCATACACAGGAAAGGATGCATATGTGTAGCCTTCGCGCTCTTAAATCACCCACAATCCTATGCGCAGCTTTGCTATCTTGTTCAAAAAATAAAAAAATGTCGACCGTTAGCGGAGTCGGAGTGATAACGGCAATATGCTTTCAAATGTAAGCAAGTATAATTTCAGTTTAGCCATTTATTTAATGTTTGTTAAAAGTATTTAACATATCGGCTCAAATTTGCTGAGGGGATTTAAAGCTGTTCCCTTTTACTGGTGATTAACTTTTTAATTTTTACTTCATATAACGTTATAACCTTTTTTGTTGGTCACATATTTTACCATTGCATGTGTTTTAACAGCTAGATCGTGTTGCTATGGACGTAGTGCTAGTTCTGTTCACTCCGGTAATATAATCGTTTTTGAATGAATAAACTCCTTTTTAAATAAATATTTTGTGTCAAATTATTGATTTATTTGGTAGGTAGCCGTTTGGTACGTACAACCCCTTCAGGCTGATTCAATCAAGACCCGTAGAGTTTGCGGGGTTGTATTCACTATAACCGCCTGGTTATACATTATCCCTTATACTTTATTTATTTAATTATTTATTTCTGAGGACTGACAAGACAAAATAAGGACTGTCAACAAACAGTGCAGTACACCAGCACTATGATTTTTGCAGCGCCGAAGCGGACCTTTCACTGATGTAATGACGCAATGACGTGCACTTGCTAGCCTGTTCCATTTACGTGTTCTCCGAATGCTAAAGAGGACCCTTGCCTAGCCTCTGAAGGAAATGACTTGGAAGGACCCGTCCTGCCAAGGAAGTATCCTTGACATTGAGAAACGCCTATTGTCTGCTGAACTTGCGTTTTTAACATACATTTTAGTTTCTCCAATTTTTTGTGTGTTTGTAAGCAAAAGCAAAATAGAAATGAGACCGAAGTGTGAATGAAGGGTCTCACATGTGCTGCAGCTGCTCGTGCGCGCTCCCGATCTGGCCCAGCTCGATCTGCAGCCTCGCGCGCTCCCGCGCCGTGTTGTCCAGCGCCGTGCGCGCGTCCGCCAGCTCGGTCTCGTAGAGTGTCTTGACCCCGCAGATCTCGCGTGCACGCTCCTCCTCGCGCGCGCGGATCTGCAACTGCAGCGCACTGTTCTCGGTCTCCAGTCCGCGCACCGTGTCGATGTAGACCGCCAGCCGGTCATTGAGCTGCTGCAGGTCCTCCTTCTCCCGCAGCCTGGAGATCCGCGCGGGGCTCAGAGGAGTCGCGCTGCCGCCGCGAGGCAACGGCTGTGGCCCGGCCGGGGTACACGGCGCGCTCGCCATTCTTCAGCTGCATATCCAACACAACAGCGTTAAAGATCAATGTCTGGTCACTCCTCGGCTCAGCGAGCAGATAGACATGTTCAACTTGAGTTACAAACACCAAATCAACGCTATTTTTTTTTTTTTTTGAAGAAAAGATTAACTTACACGACAAAAACTGTTTAATACCTTCTGAATGAAAAGTATAGAAACAGCGCTCCGAGCGAACAGAGTGTAACTCTACAAGAGCTGCTTTAAACACTGCAGTGTGCTAGATCACCATCACTGTAACATATGAAATAATAAATTTAAAAATGTGTGAGCGTCTTACCGTGAACCCGGTCGCGTGAAAGAATGAACTGTACTAATATGGCTGCTCGTCAGACCCACACTGACACGTGACCACGGACACCCAATCAGCAACCGCTACGTCATAAGAGGGGGTTCAATGATGCAGTTGAGACAAAATTTAAACTGCACAAAAATGCCCAGAAAATAACATCACTAGCACGTGCTCGTCCTTTCAGTTATAACGACTGTAAACAACGCAACAATCAATAAGCATTTCATCTAGTCTGACTTTTCTTTTGTGGTCATGCTTGGACAGCGAATCAAATATTCATGATCAGACGATACACACATATTGACACTTCGCTGTTTCAGGTTTAGATAATTATAATTTGTCTACTTAAGTACGCTAGTATTAGTTTTTCGCAATTGCTGATACACTGAACCCCATTCTCTGAACAGAATTCTCACTATAAATCACCTTTTCTGCAAAACCTTAAACAAGTTAAGGCAGTTAGACTATGTGCAAATCTCACGCACTCTTTTTGCTAAACTAAACACAAGAGGCAAAAGTTAAACACAAATAAAGCACAGTTGACATAATTTACACTCAACTATTCAAAATCACACTCTTGTTTCTAATGTGATTAAACCAACTGTATAAAATATTAGCCAGTTCAGGTGCACTGAATGATGATACGAACAACATACGATGAGGATGAGGACGAGCAGGTGAAGAGAGTGTTATCAAGGCTGGATCTGTCAGACCGGGGTTTTCCCTTCGCCAGGCGAGAGAGGATTAAGTCCTCAGGCCAGGAGAACGGGATGCAGAGCAGAATCAATCTCTCGTTGACCTAGATTTTGCCTTTGCACAACTTACAGTATTTGAGTGTATACTGTATACATGTTCTTCGTTTAGAGTTTGGGCTTTTTTTTTAGAGTTTAGGGCTTATTTTTACAGTATGCAAGTGCTGTAAAAAGACATTCAGTTCAATACTATTCTTGCAGAACATGATATATTCACCTTACTTGATTGAAATTACAATACTTTATGTAATTGGAAAAAAAAATACTGTATAAATTTTTTCTGTAACATTCTGGATGCTGTGTTCTCGATTTTTTGATGTAGTGTCTAATAAATGTTCTGTAGTGCTTGTATTATTGACTTGTGTGTCTGAAAGTATTCTTTGATTTTGAGTACAGATTAAATTGTTTTGAAGCAATTGTTTGAATTTGCCAGAAGAGTCAAGGGTTTTGTGAGTTTAGTTTAAAAATTTGGATTTGCGTTTTATGTTGAGAAAATAGGTGAAGGTTTCAAGAAATGTGTCTCAGCAATTGTGAAAAAACTGTAATCAAGGCTTATGAAAACAACTGAGACAGATCACTACTTGTCGGTTTCTGTGAAAAAATATATGTATATTTTCCCCTGAGCTTCTCAGATTCATTATCAGGGGCCTGTTTCAGGAAGGAGGTTAAGTGAAAACTCTGAGTATGTTAACCCTGAAAAGTGCGAAACTCTGGGTTTTCTGTTTCAGAATGGGAGGTAAGTCAAACCTGACAAAGCAGGGTAAGTCAAGCCTGTTACTGAAAGAGGTAACTTAGAGTCAGTTACCATGGTAACTTACTCTGTGAACCTAATCTGGTCGGGAGCATAGACCGTATAAGAGGTCGGGAGCAGGTTTACTTCCGTAAACCCAGGGTTTATTTCGGTCTCCTCACCTTTTTATAGAGGAAGTAGTGTTTAAAGTCCCAGTAAAGACAATTCTAAAAAAAGTTCTAAACACATTATGCTAGAAATGTATTGCTAAAACATATTACAAAGACTGAACTGCGAAGTCCTAAATCGTGGAGTTAGACCATTAAGAGTTCCTTTCACTAGAACTAAGGGATCAAGCCATAGCCCAATCCCTGAAAAACAACACCGCACCATAATCCCCCTTCCACCAAAAAACAATGCACCATAATCCACCCTCCACCAACCTTTACACTTGGCACAGTGCATCAGGCAAGTACCGTTCTCCTGGCAACTGCCAAACTCAGACTCGTCCATCGTATTGCCAGACAGAGAAGCGTGATCAGGTAAACTTGTCACAAATTAAGGACTTTTTTGAGAACCCAGCCAAAGATCTCTGTATATTATACTATGTAGGGACGTACCGATATGAAAATGTTGGCCTATACTAATAACTCTTTATATTTGAAAGCCGATAACCAATATATTGGCTGATAAATCAAAAACATTTTTTGAGAGCTGGAAAACAAAAACAAAAGGTCTCACCATGTCCCAAGCACACAATTATAATGTTCTCATTATACTTTTATATAGCCTAGGCAATATCCTTTTCAAAGTGATTTCAGTCATATTTCAAGCAATTCAAAGCCATCACGTTGAACAGTGTGCATCTGAAGTCTGTCAGCTGAAGGAAATAATCCATTATTTATCAACTTGTATGTTTGGCCAAATGTTCTTATTGGGCCGATAACTATAATCGGCATATATCGGCCAAAACTGATATGGTGGCTGATATATCGGGCATCCATATACCATGTGCGAAAGTTAACCTGATGACAGAAGCTACCAGAGTGCATCAATCACAAAAATAAAGGGTTTACTTTTTAATTTGAGCAAAAGCGTAAAATTTTTAATTTTTTTTTTTAATTTTCTGAAGCGTAAAATTAAATCTGATCTCAGACCTAAATAAGATACAGTGAAAGTAAAATCTTTTTAAAAAGACAGACGTTTTAATCAAATCACAGAAATTGAGCCAATTTGACAACTGACATGCTGCCAAAGCAAAACTTTTTTCATCATACATCAAACATGTACTGGATGACTGGTAAGTGCACCTTTAGCAAACATTTAGAGCTTTTCCAATGTCTAAAACAAGTTGCTTTGAAATAAATTCTTATGTTCTTACTGCTGTGCTCTATTATTTTGATAATGTATCAAAACATTCAGACAGAAAAAGGATTACAATTTATTAACATCATTCTAAACCAACCAAGATAGAAAATCTGTACAACCTTTGGCTACTTCCGATGGTCTTCTAACAAGTTAAAGAGTTTAAGATGTAGTGAACTCAAGTGCTATTCGTGAACATTAGGACAAAATCAAAACATCAGTTTTCCACAGTCACTCCAACTAATCAAATGTTTTCTTTCATCCTGAGAGTTAGTCGAGCATGTGGTTGTGCACTGGAGCGCAGCAGGCCTGCCGGGCATCAGAACACCTCCAGGTCACAGGTGTTGTAGACCACATGGCTGTCCTCTGTACCCAGCGCCGGCTCCTCCAAGGACTCCAGCGCCTCTTCAGTGTCACTCGCAAAGGTTTCCCGTGAGACGTCGTCATCTTCCTGCAGATTGAGCGTGTTGATGGCTTGCTTCATCTTCTTTGCAACAATTTGCTTCCGTCGCTTCTTAGCAGCCTTTTTGCTGTTGTATTCTTTCTGGTTCTCCTCATAAAAGATCTCCTGTGTGAAGAGAACATGCAAACAAAAGCATTTCTGAGATTTGCATGTAAAGAGAGAATTAAATGTGTACATAAATGCAAGTGTCAGATTGAGACAGCAGGGCGTGAGGTCGACACACACGACAGCGGCCTCAGCCCGGAAGTTACAGCAGCTGCCGAACACCTGACTAAAAACAGGACAGGGGGATAGTCTGGAAACACAGATCTTCCATACTGGTTTTCAGATTTCCATATTGATTTCTATATTTTTCCCATCGGCGCAGGAACCCTGGCTGTAGCATCTCAGCAGTGTGATGCGCACATCTACTGATCAACTCTGCCTCTTTACTACTAGTTACAGCACCAAATAAACATGAATGATGAAAGATACAGGACAACTTACAGAAATCCATATGTCTCAAGTAGTCGTTTAATCAGGGTCCGATTTCTTTTTAAAGAATTTTAAAAAAGAATGTCACATAACATTACATTTACCTCAGAAAAGACATTCAATGTCCGTAGCTCAATTGTTAGCTATAAGCTGAATCCCAGGCTCCAGGCTAACACTGAAGAGCAGCAGCACCGGTGCCACATCTACACATGGAGGTGCCAGCATCTTTTTGTAGAGCTGCATTTACCTTTAAATCAGTGTTTGTTTGCTACGGAGCCCCTAAAGTGACCTTTGCAAAAATAAAAATACTTAATTTCGCGTACACACAAAAATCCAGGGTTGTGGACTTGAGTTGCATAACTTGGACTTGACTTGAAGTCGAGTACCAACTTTGATTTTGCGACTCGACAATTAAAAATGACTTGTGACTCGACTAATGCCGAGTTCAGAACGCATGATTTTAGCCACGATTTTGGCTCGCCGACAGGTTGAGAAATCGCCGACAAATGCCGAAATCACAGGTGCTCGTTCACGCGAGTGACAATCACGCAGTGTGAATGAGCAAAGACGTGATTTGAGAGAATCACAGATGAGTCGCCAATGCCTGTGAGATATTTGGCATGCTAAATATCTGGACCTGTCGGCGATTCAAAATCCTGCTGTGTGAAAAGGTGTTTTGACTGAAAACTACATCGGTGATTACCGACAACCAGTGAGAGAGCAAGATACAGGGGAGTTCGGGGAGGAGTTATTGATCACATATCAACATCCATGGCATTGTTTCAGAAAAAAGATTTCTTCTCGGTCTATTTGGACCCAAGAAATTGAAGCAAAATGAGTAGAAATTTGGCAGGAGCACCCGCGTTTATTTGACGTTTCATCTGAGCTGTTACTTCTAACGCGTTACCGCCCATCAGTGTCAGTCACATATGTAGACTTTCACAAGTCAAAGCAATTCATTACTACTCAAGGTTTAACAGCTGATATGACTGGACAGCCATTTGGATTATAGGCCTACTTAATTTAATGCAGCAACAAATGATTTTATAGTGTACTAGGATCATTTAAAGTTCATTTAATAGCAGTGAAGGTGCTGTGTGTGTGAGGCCAGCTCTTCTGCCTAGGTAATGTGGGGGTGCAGGACCACCACCTGTTTGTTTTTCTTTTCTTTTTTTCTCAGCTTTTTCTTGCTTTTATAAACAGGCAAACGTTTATTAACAGTGCTTTTTTAACATGGATTAATTGATACAAATTACTATTATGTAGAATATTCTAGTACTTCACTTTTACTTGTTCCTATGTTCTAGCAGTGGGTGTGACTGACATTACAATGAAAAAAGTTATTTATTTTTTTAGAAATTATTAAAATATAAATAAAATATAAAAATGTATACTGTAATAAGTGATAGAAACATCTAACTACAAACTTAATTTGTCTGCTACTTCTTGCCGGCTCTCTTTCCTGGCTTTTGCACACTTTAAGGTGTTTCCTGCGTTTTAATTAAGTTTTCAAATTCAGCTTATCCTTCAAGCAATAACTCTTGCTCTTCTGTGGAGAAAAAAAACTGAGCACACTCTTTGGCCATGGCGAACAGCCAATAGCAGCATTGCTGATCAATGTTTCTACTATCGATACATGTCCCCTTTTAACCCAGCGCATGAACGCGCAATTATCTCTAGATAACGCAATCCAGCTATACTAATCATAACCGGCAGGAGTGTTCGAAAAACCCAGTTAGCCGGATCATGATGAGCACGATGATATTATCTCGGATGTCTCATTTGATCTCGGATGTTTTAAACAACGTACGAAGAACAGGCCCCAGGTAATACCATGATGTTTCATAGAATTCCAACCAAAAATGCTGATCTGATGAATCAATGGCTAGTGACTTTCTCTGGATATCGATCCAAACACACATGAAGAGATCATAAAGGACCATCGTGTTTGCTCAGTACATTTCACTGAGGACGGCTATTTTGAAAAAAAAAAAATGGAATTTGCCACACGGACCATGAAACGTGTGCTAAAGCATATGGCCATCCCATCGATAGCACAGACAGGACAAAGTGATTGACAAAGTGACACTATTAAATGAATAGGGTGGTCACTACTATTGCAGTTGTTCCCGGTTTCTATGTATCCCTGAAAAGTTGAGTTGTTTTTATCTCGATGCGGCGCAGACGCGCTTGGAAAAAACGAGCATGTCGCTCGTTTTTTCACCGCGACCGTGTCGCTTCCATTATGGGCTACCCATGCACCAACATTTGAAATAACGAACTTGAGCGCACAAAAGACAAAACATGTGAGCAGGCCCTAATGTTAGTATTGTTTTGTCACAAACTCACTCTGTCGCCCTAGTAACAAATTTGCGGAGCAAGAGATAAACTCAGGACTGTAGCCTGTCCAGTATGGGTAGGCTACTGTGGGTTTATTGTGCAAAAAACATTTGCCTTGTGCTATTTACTTTCCCCTTATTAGCCTATTGTAATGCAATTATCTAACATTACTGTATTACATGCTGTTGAATACATTTGGTTCAGCTGTAATAAATTGCATTTAAAATATATCGATTACTGTAATAATAATTCTTTATTCATGTTCAGTGATATTTATTAGTCAGGATGCATTTTTGGTTGGAATTCTATGAAACATCATGGTATCACTTTGTCTCCTCTGTATAGACCATTTCACAAGATGTAAACAACACTGGTCCAGAAGCACTTCCTGTTTCAGTTTTTTAACACTACATAAAAGCTGGGATAAAATACAACCTACAGAACATTTAAAACTGAATCAAAAAATTAAACAAACATCTTTAAGATGTTTTCTTTACATGTGAAATAAAGAAAACAGTTACAAACTGAAACAGGAAGTGCTTCTGGACCAGTGTTGTTTACATCTTGTGAAATGGTCTATATTGTCGCAGCCTACAATACAGCGAACACCCATGATTGTAAACTATGCTTTTACTATCTAGTAATTGCTGACTCTATTACTCCAACTCTGAAAGAACTCTCTGCTCCTCACCACGGTGCGTCTCAGGTGCTGGGGTAATCACTCCGCCCAAGTAGCAGTGCTTTGCCTTCTGAGAATATAGTTCCCAATATTTATACAGTTAAAAGATGTCTGTCTCATATGACCTTGTTATTTGTACACTCTCTGACCTTGTTATTTGTACACTCTCTGACTATACAAATCACAACATGTAAATAGGAAAATGTTTGCATAATTTTGTCTCTTATTGGGATTAGTATGCTAGCTCTATCCATTTACATCCAGTCTTTGTGCTAAGCTAGGCTAGCGGTTGGTGCGACAGACAGAGTTACAGCACGCACGGAGAGGAAAAAGGTATGTATGGACTTATCTAACTCTGGGGGATATGGTGAATAAGCTAAAGTCCCAAAAAGTCAGAGTGTTCCTTTAAAATGATCAAGTCAAGATTTTAAATTTTGGCATGCCCACCAACCCCCCAAGCAATATCATTTATGGGACCTGGGTATTTAGAAAACCCTACATACGGCCCTGATATGCAAGAATACTAGTGATTTTAAATGTTCTATTGTATTCATTATATTCTATATTCTATAGTCTTGCCTATTCAATACTAACGCTTACACGTCACTGTTTATAACACAGAGCGTCCATCCTTTGCTAGGATGCTAAAAAAAAATATTGGGGGCATAAATTAAGAGTATACTCACTTCTCCAGGCACCACATCACTGTGAATAATGTAATGTAAAAAAACAACTCACTACTTCTGCCACAATACCATGGTTACAGTTAGTGTTACTACATTAAATCCATGGTGAACGTTGGTGAATTGCGGATTGAATAGCCTTCTATAACTTGTGCGTTCGTGGCGCAATGTTTCTCCTGGTGTTCACGTCAGTGTGGTTTATTCCAGGACTTATTCCTGCTCCGCTCACATACGCTGACAGCACTTAACCTTTATATTGGCGGGGGTAGGAGGGCAAGCGATTGTGGACGGTCACAGTTGGAATTGTTTGAATTTTAAATTTGAGGGTTGGTGAACACACGGCTGCTTTATATTGGTCCTCCCAAACAATTGAGTGATTACTGACCTTCACCTGCCTATTAGAGATGCTAGGTGTGTTCTTCAGCAAGTTCAGATACACTCCACCAGGTGTTCGTCTCCTACTGCCATCCTGCAGGAAACAACAAAACACTGAGTAATATTCATCCAATATCGTTTTGATTAAATTCAACAAGATCAACGCGTTTCAAAATATAGTGGCAAGAAAAATAGCGCAAACTCCTCGAAATTAACTGGTTTTCTGCAGAAATTTGCCATAAAATGTGATCAGATCCACAACAATAGACAAACACAATCTGCTTAAGCTGATAACACAAACAATTATAAAAAAAATGTTTTTACTTGGTCTTTATTGAACACGCCAATTAAGCATTCACAGTTCTGGAGGAATAAGTAAGTGGACCCTTGACAGCTGGTCAAGCCTCCTCTGGCAGCAGTGACGTCAGCCGGCTCTGGATTAGACCTCGGCAGACCTCGAGCAAGTCTTGACCATTCCTCGATTGGGAACTGCTTCAGCTCAGACAGGTCTGTAGGACATCTGTAGGCATCTCTCGAGTCAACAGCATCTCTATGGGGTTAAGGTCCGGGCTCCAAAGGTCTGAGCAGTTTCTTCTTCTGAAGTCAGTCTGTGGGGGATTAACTACGATGTTTAGGGCTGATGTTGATGCCACTTCTACTAAGCTTCAGCTGGCCGACAGCCACCCTGAAATTAACCTCTTAGCATATTTTGGTAAACTTGGGAATTCATTTCCCTGTCGATGATGGCAAGTGGTCCTGGCCCAGGTAGTGAAGCAAGCCCAAATTAGGAGGTTCCTCCCCCATACTTCACCATTGGGATGAGGTTTTGATGCTGGCAAGCTGTGCCATACTGAGTGCTGAGTTTTCTTCCTAAACGATTCAACTTTTGTTTCATCAGTCCATAAAATGTTTTCCTAGTAGCATTGTGGTGATCTTTGGCAAGCTCCAGACGACTAGCGGCTCCTCTGTGGTGTTCAGCCTGCATCTGGTGGACACCTACGCCTGGTGGACTCATGAACATGGGTGTTTGCCAGACACAGTGATGTCTCCAAGCCTTGAGCCGTTATTCATGGCCTCTTCTCGAACTCATTGAAGATTCTGCATTGTGCCTTCGGAGTTATCGACTGGGCGCCCACTTCTAGGAAGAGTACCCACAATACTAAACACTCTCCATTTATAAACTATTTGTTGCTTTGTATCCCTTTCCAGCCTAATGGAAATCCAATACTCTTGATCGCATGGCTTCAGAGAGATCATTATTGCGAGGCATGGTTCACATCAGTTGATGCTTCTTACCAACGAATACTGCGATGTTTAAGCACCTTTTATCAAAGTTAATAAACTGATAAAAAAAAATTTAAAAAATGTTATCCTGTTATTTCATCTGCGATAATGTAGACTTTTATAAAGATCCGTTTGGCCATTAACTTTTAAATGCATCATTATACCTGAATATGAGGCGTCTTTGCATGACTGCAGTTCAACGTGCTTCTGCGTTTCTCTCTGATATGACGTAGTATAAGTAGGCAAATTGAGACACAGCAATACTTCTCCCTCCAGCACTGTGAATGTTTAATGGGTGTTCAATAGAGACACAAAAAATTTAGGATTGTTTATAAATATAAAACAATATACATCCAGACGCAGTCAATAATACGAATCATAATTGCATTTCAATAATAATTGTATTTCATGCGAGAAACCAGCGGTCAAGTGACAAAAATATGACTCAAACCCGAAAATTCGATTGAGTTTGAACTAATCATTTCTCTTTCCGATACTGACAGCATAGTCTGGGACTAAGAGGGAGAACGAAAGCGAACCCGAAATCGAGACTCCAAATATTAACTAATCTAAACATTACTCTTTCCGGTCCTGGTTTATCACACACGGCACGGACCAGCAGATAGATCAGAGTCAGACACTGACGAGTTGACAGCTAACGAATCGAGAAACGAGAGGAGGAGAACAAACCTGATAAAAATGAAGGTGCAAAGGAAAGAATGTCTCGGATCAGGAGGTGAGGTGAACTAACAGAATCAGACAGCAATAGCCTGAATTTAAGACCCAACAACTAAAAAATTCATACAACATTTGAGTGTCTTATAATTTGTAAGTGTAAGCTAGCGGGAGAGACAGAGCTCTCAGCAACGGGAAGGGGGAGGGTCGTCTCCATGCCAACGGCTCCGCCCACAACCCAGAGGCGAATTGCTAATGAGCTAATGCCGCTCTGCTGAAGTGAAGTCCTAGAAAACGGCACAGGTTTTGTGATTTTGGCTAAAAAAAAATGGCATAATAATAATTTAAAGACCACTGGGAATGTTTAAAAATAGATAAAAATATATGATCGGAGTGGGACTTTAAATAAGCCTACTAAAATGTATATTACTAGTTTGTTACTTTTGCTGTTGGTTCTATTGCTCTGATATTTTATCTTTTGTTCATCAGGACACGTTTAGCTCCGCTCCAACAGAGCTCAGCACTGACGAGTAGGTCCGGGGCACAGACAGAGTCAGAGACTAGCCAAATCAGCAATTCTTTATTACAATTTATATACTACAGCAAACCTACTAGCCTAATTAACGTGAATTTGAAACACTACAGGGACAATGTGCACTTTATGTATTTTATTATTTAAAATCAATATTTTTATTTTTAAATATGTCCGCAATGGTGTACAAATACCTCTGCCAATTATCTGACTTATCCTCATAAACGAAATATTTATTATCTTTATATACATGTAAAGATGTAATCGAAGAGGTTGTTTGTGGAGCGGTTTTATACCCAAGCTGTGCATCATAACTGCTCTCAATGGATCAGTGCAAACACACATCTGGATGTTTGCTGTGATCGCAGCTACTCGTCAAAGGTTAAGAGACATAGCAGAATCGTTGTGATTTAGGAATAAGATTGTGTGCGTTTGAGACTAGATCGATTAATCGTGCAGCTCTATTGACAACTTAAAAAAAAAATAGCTGACAAAATTAACAGCAGTTTCAAACTGAAATCTTATGCACTGAACTCGATGAAGTGTGAGACAGTTTTGTGCATACCACAGTGTAGAGACCTCCAGTTTGCTCAATTGTGGCAGTCTCCGACAGAAGCTCAATGGCTTTCTTTTTCCCGATAACTCTCACCACACGCTCCATTAGATCCTTCTTTGGCTCCATAAGTCTTTAACAGAGAGCAGACAAAAGCATGGTCACTTAAAAGGTTTACTGAAGATAATGGCCATGTTTCATCCAACCATCTTAAATTGTAAAAATTAAAGAAACCATTTACGAAATAAAATTAAAAAAAAAAAAATTCTCATTTAGATTTATGTAAAGTTTTATACACATGCACAGTTCATTTGTAGAACATAAATATTGAAAATTTTTTAGGCATCACCCGATTCACAAAATGTGTGAAACTGAATGTACACAAATGCCTCTGTTTTAGGGCTGGACACAGTGCTGGGCGGTATACCATTTCATATCGGTAGGCGGTATGACCAAAATTGTGTTTCACGGTATGACTAATTTTATTTCACAGTAACAAGATATTTCACAGTATAGTTATTTATATACATGTAGTTATCCTCGAATAATCGACAAAACGGGCTTTGTATGATAAATAAACCCAAATACTTTAGAAATGAAAAGTACTACACCTTGATTGATTTTTATTTTTATTTTATTAGGTAAATGATTTCTTTAGTAAACTATTTTGATAGCAAAATATAGTAAACAAAACACACTCATCAACTTTTAGATGAACTTCCCACAACTGATTGATATTAAATACAACTCATAGGTGCATTTAAACTTTAAATAAAGTGTTTCTGAATAATTTTTCAATCTCATGCATTGCTTTACTTCAATCAGTTAATAATATCTGAATATTTTATATTGAACTATTCTATTCATAATTAATTAGTTACTTTCTTTTAATTTTGTAGGATATTAGTAATACTAGTTATGTTTAAATGTGTTCCCCGGTATATTTTTTACCATATGTGCTTACTATACTGTGTTTTTAAGGGGCTTGTTTAGCTCTTTTTGTTATATCTGGCAACCCGTCACCCTGAGCTTTAATCAAGAGGAGTTCAGAAGTGTCAAGTTCATCAAGTTCAGAAGTGACTAAAAGGAGAGCAGCAATATGAAAACCAAACAGCAGCTACTGTTAGTGTTGACTAAGAGTTTAAATTATACACACCTTATAACGGTGCGTCATTTTTTGACCATAGCCCAGTGAACACCGTGCCCCCTCTCAGTGCGTGTGCACGTGTCTTTTGCATCAACAAAATGCAATCGATTAATTTGTAATCAAGTTGTAATCACGTATCGAATCAAAGGAAGATTTTATCAGCTGGTTCAGTGGCCAATTGTTTGGAGTTAAAAAAATATATAACTCACGCTCCATATTTAGTAATTTTGCCTCAGATACAGGATAATGCATTCGCTTCAACAAGCAGGATGTTAATTCATAATGAATGCGATTTTCATGTTTAAAAAGTAACTATATATAAGAGACGGAAAGATGCGGATAACTATGCATTATTTAAGGTTATTTCGATTCGTAACGATATTGATATATGAAATGCTGTTATCAAGTAAACTTCATGCTTTCCCCGTTGCGAACGTGCACTCCTCTAAACTGTAGCCTGGGTGCTGCACTGCTCTAGTTGACAGCTGCGCCTTTCCCCCCGAAAATATCACGTTAACAACAACCCTTTAGAAAACGTAATTCCTTTGTGGATCCTCTTGATCTGCTTTCTCCATGTTTCTTAGACAAATCTCAGTGTCTCAGTCTCACGCGCGCTGCACGGGAGTTAACCACGGCCACTTATTTACATGTCGCGGTATACACAGAATAAAAAAAAAAAATCTGTTACGGTTGACATTTTCTACCGCGTTAACGATACATACCGTCATACCGCCCAGCCCTACAGGTCCATACTGAAAACCAGTGTATATTTTGTGTGTATATATGATATTAGGACCCTTTACAATGTTGCACTTCTAAGCAGTGACTGTAACAACCCCCCCCCCCATCCCCCCCCCCCCCAACCCCGACTCTGACCCAACCCAAACCCGAAGACTCAGAGAAGAACTAATCCTTTTTGTTTCCAGTACAGATTCAATCAGAACCCATGTGTTGCGCAATGCACATGCGCGGTTAACACAAAATTGCTATGAAAAACAGAGTGTTGCCATGGACGGAACGGACTATTTTCTTTAGCGGAAGCAAAACAATCGTTTTTTAAATCAATTAACTGCTTTTTAAATCAAAATTGTGTCACATTATTGATTTATTTGGTAGGTAGCCATGTAATAAGCGGGATAATATATAGTGAGGCAGTTGCTATATCGAATACAAATGCTATAACAACCGTCTCGCTATACATTATCCCTTACATATGCTATATTTTTATAGATGTATTAAATACTGACTGTACACATGACATGCTGGTAGTTAGCAGTAGCTACACTGTGACTTATGTTTCGTTTATTTATTTATATATATAGAGAAAGAGAGAGAGAGAGCACCTTACAGACTGCTACCGCAGTTCCAAAGTGCTGTACATTGTCATAAAAAAAGTCACACAAACATGGAGACAAAATAAAATAAAAGAAACACAAAAACATCCACGTACTAAAATACCAAAGAATACAGATACGACTTTAAGCGGTCCTTAAAAACATTTAGATCTGCGGAGGATCTAATATCCAACGGCAGATTATTCCATAGTCTATGACCGGCGACAGAGAAAGCACGATCACCATTCATTTTGAGACGTGCACGGGGAACAGTTAAAAGGAACTTGTTTGCTGATCTTAATCTTACACCTACCCCATAGGGCTTAATAAGCTCAGCCAAGTATTCTGGTGCCATTCCATGAAGCGATTTAAAAACATATATCAAAATTTTATACTGTACTTTAAAATGTATTGGTAGCCAGCCCTAAAAAAGATAAGAAGGGAGTAACATGGCCCGTTTTCCTACCATTCATCAACAACCTGGCGGCAGCATTTTGTACAAGCTGCAAGCATGCAATGTGTGTTTTGACAGGTCCCCACATAGAGTGCACTACAGTAGTCAAGACGTGAAAATATATAGGCATGAACAATATGTGTTCCAGATTAGGTTTTGCTGACCTGGTTGTGTTTAGTTCACCACGACTGGCTTATACAACCTGAAGAGGCAGGTGTCATCCTAAAACTTCCAATGTCTTCAGTGTAATCTGATCCTCTTTATACAATAAAAACACTATTAGAATTAAATACGTGCACCAACTCGTAAATACGTCACTCACATAAAAGGCCTCTCCATCTTAAAGTCCCGGGCTGAATTTCAGTCCCAGTAAGTCCCTGGTTACAGGGATGGACGCTGCAGAACTGTGGCGTTATTTTCCTGTCAAATGCCGAGAGCGTATGATATGCGTATGGTATGGTATGTCGAGAGCGCACTATTGTAACGTGAAAGTACATTAATATAATGCGCGAGCATGAATCTCTTTGCTCGCGCGCGGAATATAATGTGCCGCGTGCGCTCTCAAACACACGCTGCTCTTGTAAGAATAGGTCTATTCTCTCTGGGCTCGCTCAGAGAATCCTGCTCATAAAACGTGTTCAATGCAATCGCGAATCTCTCCTCTTCCCCAAATAACTTGTAATTAGGTTATAAGAACGTTTTCATAAACATGCATGAAAACGGGTCAGGGGAGAAAAAGGTGAGAAGGATATTACCCCTCAAGGGGGGTCCGGGGGCATGGTCCCCCGTAAATATTTTTTTAAATATTCCATATTTTAAAGCATCAATCTCATGCATTTTGAGATGCATTTTTTGCCAACCTTGGGAGAGCTGGAGAAACTTCAGCCATGAGTCAAAAATATTATGGCCTCCTATTAATATTATAGCTAATAATTTTCCACTGGAGCTTTAGCTAGCTGGCTAACATTGCGTTCTCTCCTGCTGTGTTCAACGATTTAATTCATCAAGCTAATCCTATGTCAACTGAGCTCCTGGGTAACTTAGATGCCTACCGGAAAAGTATCGACCGATACCAATCCAATACCAACGCGGTTTAAAAAAAAAAAATCAAGTAGAATTTCTATAACTGTGTGTTGAACTGATAATCACTCTTTTGTGTGATAAACACAATCTACTTAATAGAGACAACTTCCTTAAAAATAAAAATAATTATATATATGATCATAACCTAAGACAAAAATTATATTATAAACTAGATTAGTGGGTAATTTAGTCTCATTAAAATTTAGTCTAGGAAAGCAATAATTGTATAAAATCATAACATTTAGTGAAAATTAAGTGAAAAATGATTTATTGGGGAACAAATAAGAGACAATAACTGTAGCACTAAATCTGGTAAAATGTTACACATTGCTCTTTGTATTGTTGTAAAATACATTCATGAAAAACAAGATCAAAAAGATCAATTATTTTATAGTCTGCTATAAAACTAGTAAAAAATATATATAGCACAAATGTATAGCAGAGCTGTTTAATGAGGCAGCAACATATGATAGACAGGACAGAACAGTCAGAACAAAAAAGGCTATTAATAATATTTCATTGCGCAAAAGTATTATGATATGAATTATGAAAGACTCCAATAGAGTGCTGCACACAGCGCTTATGCGCATCCCGAGCGCTGAATGATGCGCTTGAAGCAACACGGAGTCACAGCGCGCAGCGTGTCGAGTCCGCATTGAAAAGTTCAAAGCACAAAGGAAATACATAGATGCATAGTGTATTATACAGTATCTATCTATGCAATAGCTTATTGAGCCTTTTCTTTTAACAGTTTTAAAGTTACAGTACTAAAGTTACTTTAAAGTTAAACAGTTTTTCAGTTACTGTGCACGTGAAGAACAATGATAGTGCTCTCCAGTGTTGTGATTCTAGACACACGGTAAAAAAGGAACATGATTAAGGTACAGCAAGATAGTCAATTTATGCGAAACCATAGAGCTTTATCTACAGATCAAGTATAATAATATTAACATTTAATCATCTTGGAGAGAGTTTCATTGTTGCCGAACATGATGCGCTGTTTACGTGAACTTGAATTTAATGACTTAAATATCAATTTCTATCTCACATTATACTATAGTATGGCTTCAAATATAGTATATAGTAATTTTAATTTATAGTATATAGTTATTTCCGGATTATAAGAAGTTAATAATGTTAAGAAATAACAATTTTAGGTTATACTGGGCGCTATTCTATTCTACAATATTCACTAATGACAGTAAAATAGACCACCCAAGTCAATTAATTGCAGTAATTCCTCTCAACCAGTAGAAAATGCTTTGAACACCTGATTATGCATGAAAAAAAAAAACATCATGAACTGGAAAACTGGCTTAATTTTGAAAAAAAAAAAAAAAAAAACATGATATAAATTTTTGGTCAAACCGCCCAGCACTGGCTGGGCATTTACACAAATCTCACGATGCAATCTCGATTCACAAGCTTGTGATACGATTCATTTCCATTCGATATTAATTGGAGTACTTGTCAGGAACAGTACATGGCCTGTTTTCAAACGCTCCCATGTGTATTTCAGTAAAGACTTGGGGTCTCATTCATGAAACATTCGTAAATATATGAGTAAATATGAGAGTGATTTGCGCGTAAAGAGACCTTCCCGAAAACTCTTCTCCTGATTCACAAATACTTCGTAAACATCAGATGTGACAGTGAAATGTGTGTGTGCGTTAGTGAATTCCAACCAGTCGTAAATGGGATGCGTGTGCACGTTCATTCTCAATTACCATAAATCCCGCCCATTATATCCGACTGACATATATATATATATATAGGCATATAATAACATGAATGCAAATGAAATGATTTCTCGGACGCAGAAATTGAAGTTTTATTATCAGAAGTTCGTTCAAAATGGCAATTTTATTTTCCAGCGTACATAGTGGTCTATCAGGTCCTAAAAAAAGGAAGCTTGGCAGCATATTACAGATGCACTTAATGGAGTTTCATCTGTTAATCGAACAGTCCCAGAAGTGAGAAGAAAATGGTTCGACATTAAGCTTGACAGCAAAAAAATGAATTAGTTCACTTCGGAAAAATCGTATTCAAACTGGAGAAGGACCACCATCGATCACCAGATCTGCTTTTACTGGCTCTCATAATAGAAGTAAAAAGAAAAACGTATGTAATTACTATATAAAATATTTTTTCAAAATGCTGTTTAAATATGTACCCGATTAAGGTGAATTAAAATGCAGCCTTATTAATGAGCAAAACGTTCGGCTGTTAAGCGCACCGTATACGCGTGGCTGGGAGCCGGTGTAGATTTCTTGCGTACCAACTAACATTTGGAAAATACGAACATTTTAATGAATCCGAAAATTTACGCCAGAACCACTTTACACACGATTTACACAAATCGTTTTTCTGCTCATGTTTCATGAATAAGACCCTTGGTCACTGAAGTTGACACCTATGACATCACTGCATCTGACTACATGTTTTCTGACCTGTGTGCGATCTCATCAATCACTTTCTCGTCAGGGTCGTCCTCGGCGATCTCGTATCGCCCCTTGATGTCCATCTCAGCTCGTGGGCCCAGCCTCTCCTTGGCCGAACGCTTCCTCTTCAGACAGTCCTCTCTCTGTGCGCCTCCTTTCTGCATGTACCCCTCCAGCTCCTCGTCCAGCATGATCTTCAACCCCTCCTCCTCTCCACGCTCCTTCTCCATCATCTTACGGGCCAGAACGTAGTTATAGGTCTCGCTCTGGCGACTGCTCATGCTAACGCCCGCCTCCATGCCCAGGATGCCAAGCTCCGCTGCGACTGCCTCCTGGCTCTGCTCCTGCACCACCGAGCCCCAGATGTTGTTGACCCTGCGAGTGGCGCCGGTCTGGACTGGGAGACTCGAACATTTGAGCCGCTTCTGCCTCCGGCGCAGGGCCTCGTCCTCAGAGTCGGAGTCGGACTCGCTGGAGCCGGGGTTCTTGCAGTTGCGGTATCCTGTGATGGAGGCGGCACTCGTAGACGGTCCTCTGCTCTGAAAAGATGAGACCTGCAAATATAGTCAACATCAAAAGAGCATGAAGAACTGATTGAGTGGTGTCAGGGGGATGGTGGTGTCAGGTGTGAGGCTGTGAGCTGATTGCATAATGAGAGACTGCATGAGTCATGACATCAGCTTATATTGGATTCAGAAGCAAAGGAAGTTTGATTATAAAGACTAATATTTTCCTTAACAACATGCACTGAGTAATCAATCACAATAAGTCCAGAAACATGCATTACAGACGTGGAGTCCATTTCGAATGGGTTATCATCTAGGATTTGATTATATATAACATTGATACGAGTGATTACCTGAATGTAGACCTATATTGTCCTTATATAAAGAATTCACAGGAAAATTTCCTTTATGTATTTCCCTGGCATAGAAATCAGGCTCATATAAAAACGTCAGATTCCTTGCTGCATGTCAATATACCCATGGACCACTAGATCTTTATAGAGATCTACATAGAGTCCAGACTTTAGTTTAATAATAATTCATTACATTTTATACAGCGCTTTTCTCTGCACTCAAAGTGCTTTACATAGAAGGGGGAATCTCCTCAACCACCACCAATGTGCAGCATCCACCTGGATGATGCGACGGCAGCCATATTACGCCAGAACGCTCACCACACACCAGCTTACTGGTGGAGAGGAGACAGTGATGAAGCCAATTGGTATATATGAAGAGTTCAGATGCAAAAGCCTCTAAGTGCCATTTGAAATTTTCTTCTAAAATTATCATTTTTATCAAGCTTGTATTTAAGTTCAGTAATTTCACTTAAATGGCAATGAAGATTACCTATTAATTGTCATTTAAGTGAAATTACTGAACTTAAATATACAAGCGTGATAAAAATGGTCATTTTAGAAGAAAATTTCAAATGGCATTTAGAGGCTTTTGCATCTGAACTCTTCATATATAAATGGGGATAATTAGGAGGCCATGCTGGCCAGAGACCAAGGGGCAAATTTTGGCCAGGATGCCAGGGTTACACCCATACTCTTTCGAAAGACAACCTGGGATTTTTTTGTGACCATACAGAGTCAGCTGATAACTGTTAATCGTTTGTTTTACTCATGTTTTTGTAGTTTCCACAATTAACTGTAGCCACATTCAGCTCTTCTGCCACTCTGTACGGCTGAGGAAGTGTGTTCCTGCAGGAAAGTGACGTCAATGCATAACCTCTGCCAAAAGTTTGAGGTGCCATGCTTTTTCAGTATGAAAAATCAATGCAAGAGAAAGTATGAAACAAGTTACCCAGCATTTAAAATGGGTCAACATTTTCAAGCGTAGAAATCCATACAGGAAGCCTCCGTCCACACTAGTAGTCGATCACAGGGGTTACCAAACACGGTCTCCTCAGTCAAACACACTAATTCAAAGTTTTATTCTTCCACGCAACAGACCAGGAGACTCTTGAGGTATCTTTCATGGAGAAGTTCTTTATTGTGTCGCTGTAGTCATCTCAAGGATAGTCTATTCCCTTACAATTTATACATTTAGAGGGGAGGAGTTTACATTGAGAAGAAAACTGAAACAAAAGCATGCAAATGAAATAGAAACACACGCTCTCTGAGGCCATTACCAATCCAATTGAATCAGCATAACTATTAAAATGCTGATAGTGGCCAGGAACTCTGGTTCCAAAGAGCCATCCCAGAGCCATTAAAGACAAAAGGTGGAAGTCTCCCCTATTGCTAATCCAATCAACCTAAATGATTCAATCGAGACTCTTGCTGGAAACTTTATCAGTTTTTATACCATTGGAGTGGAACCCTAAATTAAACATTTGACAAATTTGTACTCCTCCGATTCAGGGCAGCAGATTTTTAGTAGTGCTAAAGACTCGGGGGTCTGAAATCGGCGTCAGTGTGCAGTGTTGGCTCCAGGAACGTCTAGCAAACTATGAAGTAAAAATGCTTCAAACGTGAAATATCATGTGCAAAGCTGGAAAAGGGTGAGGGGAAGAACAGAAATACGACTGGCCTAGACAGGCTCATCTGACTGCACAAGTGTCTATGGTGTATTAGCGAACACTGGAAGCTGCTGTTTAAACGGCTGCAGATTCATTGCTGATTCGCACAGAAATCTCATCATACAGTTAATCAGCCGATATGAACACAGCAAGAGCGTGTTGTACAGATTGAATAGTCTTCACCTGCACTCGCTCCTCTGCAGCATCCCGCATATCAGACTCGTAATCAGACTCCAGCTCTCCATCCTCGAGATCCGCCATTCTGACTCCGTCACCCGCCATTTCTCTCGGCCGGAAGTGACGAACCGTATTTACTGTAAGTGTCATCAACGACGTGCGCTCTCATTGGCACATTTTCCTGTGGGACCGGGCACGTTCAAATTCAAAACGACGCAACACCAGAGCCCGTCTAACGGAGAGCCTTGACACTTCCTATTAGCCCTGTTGTGTATTATCTTGGTTGCAGTTCCATTAGAATTCCACTGGAGGTGATCGCGGGCGAGTGCAGAATGAATGGGAGTCTATGGGGCTAAACGGCTAAATGTGTCTCTTTCACCTGCTTGTCGTTAAATCACAATAGATTTCATTGTTGATCCCGCAAGTTCAATATAGATTATAGACCAAACGTTGAATGAACGAGTACTTATGTCCTTTTGATTTCTTACAGGTTAAGACTGTTGTTGGCCGGAACACGCTAGCATTCTGCTATTGTGTGACGTCATCACAGTTTTGAACGGATTTTTAGAACAGATAAGTGAACTTAAAAATGCAATTTTCAGCTGAGTGTATTTTCTTAGCCCTCCCTTTTGAATGCAACTTTCAAATTACTTGACAAAAAACTACATCCTGAGAAAAGTGGATTTCTGGGGATGAAACCCCATTGACTCCCATTCATTCTGCACTCGACCGCGAGCGCCCCCGCATGGACAGAGACGCTTTACTGCAGCCAGTCCAGAACCCGGAAGTAACCAGCCAGTGCCCACCTCAATGCAGTACATGAGATCCACGGGGAGGAGTCGGATCACGATCCAAGGGGTGGAGATGGGTAGGATTAGGGTTGGGTTTAGGGGTGGGTTTAGGGATCAGGGTGTATGGCAAGCCGTTTTAACATTTAATCATTTTAACCTACAAGTCTCTATTTTCATGCTACTAGTACTTATTTTTTAGATACTAGTATCTATTCCATTAAGTACTAGTACCTATTCATTAGCTACTAGTGCTTATTCTTTAGATACTAGTGCATTTTCTTTAGATACTAGTGCTTATTCTTTAGGTACTAGTACTTATTCATTAGATACTAGTACTTATTCATTAGATACTAGTGCTTATTCATTAGATACTAGTGCTTATTCCAATAGTGTCTAGTATTTAATTATACCCAACTTGTCAAGAAAAAAAAGGACTAGTACTGATTTTTTAGTTACTAGTAACATTTTAGATCAAAGATATCTTTACCTTAATTGATACTAGTACTGTTTGAATAATCAGTATGCAAATTATATGTTGAATATTAATGAACCAACAACATATGATATGAGGATGACAGGAAACGGAAGGAGAAGAGGAGAAAGGATTAATGTAAAACATGTCTGAGGTTGTTGAACAAATTCGCAGAAAATGCAGTTATGTTGAAAGAGCACATGGACATGGAGTCTTAGGAAGCGCACATCTGAAGGCCATTGATTCGACTTTATTGAATTTAAGAAGAATTGAAGGCTCGCTGTCTCCTGAAACAATGGAGGAACTTATTAGTAGTCTATCGGATCTCAGAGCTTTCGTCAGACAGTCTGTGTCACTCGAGGAGCGCAGAGCAGACGCCTTCACAGTTCCTAGAATTCGCTCAGGTGAGGTCTGTAGCTTTCACAGATGCTGCTCGGAAACACGCTGTTACTCTGGTCTCGTTTAAAAGAGGCGTTATGTTATTTATTTATCTCGCGTCTCGTTTTCATGTCCCGCATTCCCAAATCTTTCCGAATGAATAAATATGGTGTTAATGAGAAGACTAATTAAAAAGTAGGCTAAGTCCTAAACTTCTCAGTGTCTGACCATCATCCACCTGTAGTGTTTACCGTTTACCGTGTTTACTTTGATGACTGGTGATAATAAAAATAAAATAAGTTATCAAAAAACGCTACAGCACTCGAGGGAATTAAACTATTGACTTTGGCTTTTGGTTTTATGAACTATGCTCAGTATTTCACTGCAGCATGGTAGGGTACCTTTAATACTATTTTGTGTAAATGGGTAAAAAACAAACAAACAAAAAACTTTTTAATGTGAACACGTGCAGTATCTGAATAAGAAGTCCAGAACGTCCTGCAGAAAAATAGGCCCACAACATTAAAGATCCAAGAGTATATTAAATTGTACACATGGGGTACTTTTTATCCTTGTGTGCACCAAACCCATCTGTGTTTGCTGCCAAAAAACTCTTTTATTTCATCTGACCACAGAAGCCTGTGCCGTTTGAAGATCCAGTTGTGTCTAACAACTAAGTTTGCTGGAGTTTGTTCTTGGATGAGCGAGGAGGATTTTTATTGAAACCCTCCCAAACAACATGTGGTGATGTAGGTTTGTAGTTTAAAAAAAAAAAAAAAAAAAAATGCTCTCTGACCCCAAGACTCAACTAATCTCTGCAATTCTCCATCGGTGATCCTTGAAGAGTCTTTGGCCACTCAAACTTTCATCCTCACCGTCCATTAAGAAAATATAGACACACATCCACTTCCTGGCAGAATCATTGCATCTTTAGTTGATTATAACTTCTTAATTATTGCCCTGATGGTCAAAATGGGAATTTTCAATTCTTTAGATATTTTCTTACAGCCACTTTCTATTTTGTGAAGCTCAACAATCTTTGAACACTGAATCTTTGAGCACTGATGAACTATATTCTACACTGATGAACTATATTCACTGATGAACTATAAGCACTGATGAACTACATTGGTTTTGCTCATTGTGACGGATGATTAAAGGGATTTGGCATTTGAATTTCCTCATATTTAAACTCCTGTGAAACAAGAAGTCATGACTGGACAATTTCATGTTTCTAGTCACCTTGATGTGCTAAAAAAGGTAAATATAAATGGGAATATCCTTCAGAGATATTTTACTCGTAAAATATTCTAGGGATGACAACAATTATGGCCAACGTGTTTTGGAGAAAAACATTTATTTCATAATGTGATTTACCCCCACTTTCAATTCTTTTACTTCAATGAAAGGTTAGAATTTAGCATTTTTTTAAATGAAAGATCAAACGGATAAACAATGCAGATTTATTTTTTTTACAGCCAGTTTTGATTTACCAGGGGTGCCATCAATTTTGACCATGACTGTATAGCCTAGTACAATACTGCCTTACAAAGGCAAAGTGCAGTAACTACACATTTGGTAAAAAATGAGTTAAGACTTATGGGCTTTAAGACATGTGTTCTGTCTTGTGAAAAAAAATATCTGGGTTAAATTATGTCCCGTTTCGGAGATGCATTACCACATAATCTACCCATAACATATTTGACTGGCTGATATAAAAACTTTAAAGGCCTTTTTCTCCGTTTCTTTGTTTGCGTAGTTACTGCACTTAGCCTTTGTAGGGCAGAATATATAGCCATAATAAATCTGCATTTACACAAATGATGCTTCAAACGTTTTATTTGATTCTCAGTACTCCGTGTCATTACTTTGATAATGCATTAAAGACAAGTCCCATGTCATGTTTGTCCTGAGCACCTGCTCACAGTTCTTCAGAAAAATCGTCCAGGATTGTTGGCTTCCAGCATCTTCTGCATAATTTCACTCTTTCCAGAAGCAGTGACTGTATGATTTTTGAGAACATTCACTGATGATAACTGAGGGACTTACAACCATTAGTGAAAACATATACTGATGTTCCAGGAAACACCAATGCATTAAAGGGGGGCTTAACATTTGCACAGAATGATTGGGTAGATTCTTATTTTGTCTTCTGAAAAAATAAGCATGTTCTATGTAGCCTAGCTTGCAGTGCAGATACAAGATCCTACATCCTCTTCAAAAGATTTCATCATTCGCGTGAGTAGCCTGCCCTGGTAGCGTTACGGTTGCTTGTAACGTGCCGCGCTGTTACTTTCAATTAACAAAATAAAAAATAAAAATAGGCTACTGCAAATTTCTGGTGTTATTTTTGGGATTGTTGGGATTTTTTGTGATTGTTTGGAGCATTTACAATCATTTATCAAAACTTTAGACACAGAGCCCACCTCAGATTGTTTTTAATCAATGCATAAATTCTAAAAACAGATTAACACTAACAAGTATGAAATATCGTTATGTTATCATTATGACTTTACTTGTTGGCACATGACTGCAGACAAATATCACACCAGAATCTGAACTCCTGCTGCCATTTTAAACATTTAAACCGACTTTGGCGCCTAGCTACTCATTCATTAGATACTAGTACTTATTCATTAGATACTAGTACTTATTCTTTAGATACTAGTGCTTATTCATTAGATACTAGTACTTATTCATTAGATACTAGTACTTATTCATTAGATACTAGTACTTATTCATTAGATACTAGTACTTATTCATTAGATACTAGTGCTTCTTAATAAGATACTAGTGCTTATTCATTAGATACTAGTACTTATTCATTAGATACTAGTACTTATTCATTAGATACTAGTACTTATTCATTAGATACTAGTGCTTCTTAATAAGATACTAGTGCTTATTCATTAGAGACTAGTACTTATTCATTAGATACTAGTACTTATTCATTAGATACTAATACTTATTCATTAGATACTAGTACTTATTCATTAGATACTAGTACTTATTCATTAGATACTAGTGCTTATTCATTAGTTACTAGTACATATTATTAGATACTAGTACTTATTCATTAGATACTAGTACTTATTAAATAGATACTAGTACTTATTAAATAGATACTAGTACTTATTCATTTGATACTAGTACTTATTTCAATAGTGACTAGTAACTTTTCTTTTGTTACTAGTAACTTATTTTTTTTTTTTGCCATTGACTTCTATTGGGATCTGTCATTCAGATATCAACTATTCAGTTCTGACTAGTATATATGTAAATTGTGACTAGTACATATATATTAGATACTAGTAGTTTATAATTAGATACTATTACTTGTTTTTTAGATACTAGTACCCATACTAGATACTAGTAAGTATTGATTGGATACTAGTAACTATTAAATAGATACTAGTGCTTATTCTTTAGATAGTGCTTATTCATTAGATACTAGTGCTTATTCATTAGATACTAGTGCTTATTCATTAGATACTAGTACTTATTCATTAGATACTAGTACTTATTCATTAGATACTAGTGCTTATTCTTTAGATACTAGTACTTACAGTAATTTTTCATTAGATGCTAGTAACTATTGATTAGCTACATAAAAGTCATCCGCCGCTGCATTTGTACGGTTCTTAGCACGTTTATTGCAACTTCATTTCATCTTTTTCTCATCAAACAACCAGACACAATCTGCACCAGGGATGAGTAGACAGGGAATTTCTTCTGTGTAGAGACCACTGGTGTAGACCAGCAGTTCTCAAGTGTAGGGGGGTGCATGAAATAATTTGATAAGCCACATCTAGGCTATACTGCATTTTCCGGACTAAAGTCACGTTTTTTATAGGCTAATGAAACACGCTGTGATTTATTCCAAAGTGACTTAGGCCAATATAATGCATTCAAAGAAGGCGTTTATTGCTGTATTTTGGTTAATTTTTGGTGTGCGCCAGAAAGATGTTCCAAAAAATAAAAATATACATTTAGCCTGTATGGGCTATGACTATAAATGACAGTGTAGCCTATTTGCTGACATCGCAGCCTGTCTATCAAAAAATAAAACAAATAAATAAAGCATAAAAAGTTATTCATGCTTAATTTAATTTGTCTGTTGCCTCAAATATAAAGGATGTGCCAGTTAGTCAAATAAATCAATTCCCTTGCTGTGAAGTCGCGGATTTAGCTTAGGCTATGTTGGGACTCGACTGAAGTGTGAAGCCTTCTTCATATATTAATAGTTAGCAAGCAAATGTTACATTGTAAATATTGAGAGATGCGCGAACCCAACGTCCGCACAGTTTCAGTTTCGATTCAGGTAAATTCGTTTAGGCTTGGTGTTTAAAAATAAGGCTAAATGTTGATTGTAATAAAGAGGAAATAGGCTTTTAAAGGCTATTTTTATTATAGTCTACTATATGCCTACTTATTTTTAATTTTTGTTTTCTGAATAGCCTAGCTACGATTCATTTAAGGATTTGTCATACAGTAAGGGGAAGTAAAATATGCATATACTTTGTTTGTAGTGTTTACATTGTTAATAGGTTGTATTTTATTTACCGGCCTTTTACACTATTTCTAAATAATAAAATATGATTTTTACAACTGCGCGCGCGTGTTTCTCTCTCGTGGCCCGGTGTGACTATAGGCTATATATATATATAAAGCTTTCTGTATTATTACAAAATGCATAGGATGGAGACCATTTGGCCGAAAATTTTTTTTATTAGAACTGTAAACTGGGGTAACTCAGTCACCTTATGTTGTTCTAGAGAGAGAGAGAGAGAGAGAGAGAGAGAGAGAGAGAAAAGTATGCTCGCACTTGCCCATTTAATGTCATTGAATGGTGGATTTAAAAAAAAATAAAAAATAGAGCCCATGCAAATCTGTCGCAAACAGACCAAAATGAAAAGTTACCTTTATGAACTTTGTATACAACATCTTGTGCTGCAGTCATGTGTGCGAGTGCGCAAAAAAAAAAAAAAAAAAAAAATGAATAAACAACTCTTATTTTGACACGAATCGTATATCAGACGAAGACTTATTCCGAATTTTTAATTGTGCATTATGAATGCTCTCCAAAAGTCACAATCTCTGGATTGTGGTCGTTTGGCTGATAAGTAGGTTTTTAACTATTGTTTGGATTTTATTACTGCATGTTATGTATTCAGTATGGCCATATTAAACGCATTTTCTCCCCTTAACCAATTAGCTTCTTCTCATAGCCTTAGTTTAGCCTACATTACCATATGAACTCTGATTGGATGGTTTAGAATACTCATGTTTATGTAATAATTTGCTTGAAAGAAGATATCTCTTCATATTTCCTTACTAGTTCCTTATAAGTTTGAAGATATCTGCAAATTAATAGATACTAGTAGCTATTCTTTTTTGATATCATTTATTAATTTATGACAAGTAAGTATTCCAATTTTGACTAGTATAGTCTTAAAACATACTAGTGCTTATTCTTTAGATACTAGTATGTATTCATTAGATACTAGTACCTATTAAATAGATACTAGTACTTATTCATTAGATACTAGTACTTATTCAATAGATACTAGTAACTATTTATTAGACACTAGTATCTTTTGTAATTGTTACTAGTAACAAATCTTATATTACTAGTCAAAACTGCTTATTTACTAGTCTTAAGTTATGACTAGTCAGAACAGCTGCTGTATAGTTAAATTAAAAAATGTACTAGTAAATTAAAAATTCTTACTAGTAACATTTGGAATAAATACTAGTATCTAATAAATAGGTACTAGTATCTATGGAATAAGTACTAGTATCTAATTAATAAGTACTAGTATCTAATGAATAAGTACTAGTATCTAATGAATAAGTACTAGTATCTATTGAATAAGTACTAGTAGCTAATGCATAAGTACTATTATCTAATGATTAAGTACTAGTATCTATTTAATTAGTACTAGTATCTATTTAATTGGCACTAGTACCTAATGAATAACTACTAGTATCTAATATATATGTACTAGTCACAATTGGAATACATACTAGTCAGAACTGAATAGTTGATATCTGAATGACAGATTCCAATAGAAGTCAATGGCAAAAAAAAAAAATTGTTACTAGTAACAAAATAATAGTTACTAGTCACTATTGAAATAAGTACAAGTATCTAATGAATAAGGACTAGTATCTAATGAATAAGTACTAGTATCTAATGAATAAGTACCAGTAACTAATGAATAAGCACTGGTATCTTATAAATAAGAACTAGTATCTAATGAATAAGTACTAGTATCTAATGAATAAGTACTAGTATCTAATGAATAAGTACTAGTACCTAAAGAATAAGCACTAGTATCAAAAGAAAATGCACTAGTATCTAAAGAATAAGCACTAGTAGCTAATGAATAGGTACTAGTACTTAATGGAATAGATACTAGTATCTAAAAAATAAGTACTAGTAGCATGAAAATAGAGACTTGTAGGTTAAAATGATTAAATGTTAAAACGGCTTGCCATACGAACACAGATACTCTTATCTGGTTGAAATCTTGACGGATTTACAAACGGTTTAGTATATTACAAACGTTATTAAGGTCACGGGCCCAGATCATTTGTTGCGAATCGATACTTTAAAACAGTTTGTTTCAACTTCATAACCAGATTTGGGGCATGTCCTGAAAGGTCCTAAAGAAGAATACCACACACAGGGTTTTTTTTTTATAAGTGTTTAATTAATTTTGTATAGAGTCCAAAATCCTTTTAATTTAAGGCTCAGCTTGTATGTTTTCAGATCAATATGAATAGGACATACTTCGATAAATCTGAGACTCGAGAACCCAGCAGACTGATTCATGAACGGATCGTTCAGGGTTTCTCAAAAGCATTGAACTATTGGTCTCCATTACAACCTACTTTAAATTAAGAAACCTAGCCTATTACCAGACCGGTTTTAAGACTCGATTCAATAAATTAACTGAAAAGATGACTTAAAGGGATAGCTCACCAAAAAAATTAAATGTGTAATTTACTCACGCTCATATTGGTCCAAACCTGTATGAGTTTCTTCCTTCTGTTGAACACAAAAGATATTTTGTAGAATGTTGGTAGCCAGTTGATGGCACCCATTGACTAAGTTCCATAGCATTTCTTAGGAAGGAAGGTCATTAGCTGACCAGGTCATTGGCTACCATTGATGATCTGGTGACTGAGATTTGTTTGTGTTCAACAGAATAAAGACTCAAACATGTTTAGGCCATCTTGAGAGTAAGTAATTTCAATTTTTGGGGGGTGAACTAACCCTTTAAAGAACGATTTTTTTGAGCTGCAATCAAACATCCAGCATCTTTTGTCTTACAAATGGAAATGTTTATCTCAATTAGATATCCTATTTCAATTACATTTTCTCTACATAAAAGTGCCAATTCCCATTTTAATCATTAATTAAGACTATGAAAAGGGGATTGTTTCCATGATGAAGCTTGAGCAAACATTATCTAACTGCAGTAAATGTTACGCTGGCTCCCTCTAGTGGCCAAACTTTCAAATTGTTCCAAACTGCAAAGTTCAACAATACATTATAAGCATTGTTTTAGAATATCTAAACAGCTTCATCTTTTATATCAAGCATCTTGTTATGGATATCTATGGGGCTGAACCTATGGGCTGAACGCATGCCTGGTGATATTGGCATTATATAAGATGCATTTCCGCCACCTACTGGACCACAGTGTGAAACACACAGCCCTTACAGTTTGTTTTTTTACAAGCATTTCTCAATTCACACACATTTTTTTAAACTCTTCACACACTGAGCACGACAGCAGTCTATGTGGGCTAAACTGTGGATCATGTATAATCAGCACCCACCAAAGCTCAATGGCCCTCATTTATCAAAACTGCATACACCAAATTTCCAGCGTGCACCCAAAACCACAGTGACTTTTGAGATTTATCCTGGCTGAGACAAATCCTATGCCAGCTCAGAAGGTGGTGTACGTAAGTTTTGAGTTAGTGCAGAAATGTGCAGAAAAACAATTCTTAAAACCACACAACGCACTGACAAATCATGGGGTCATTTCAATTTGAAAGTGAACTATCCCTTTAATCAGATGAAGGGGGTGAGTCACGACTGACCAATCAGAAGTGCCGTACACACGTGATCGCGGGCGCGTATGAGCGTTGGTTCCGCTGCTGCTACTTGCCGCCAGTAGTTGATGATGCAGCGCGTGCTGACGTTAAAACTTGCACCGTTCCGCGTCTTGAGGAGGAAGCCCTCGCTGAGCGTCAGACCCGCGGCCAGCATGTCCAGCTTGCTCATCACCCAGCCCCAATACAGCTGGCTGAAGGAGCTGGGCCTCCACGAGGACAACGCCGGCGTGTATAACGGCGCGTGGGGGGGTCAGGGAGAGGTAAGAGGAGCTCGCGAGTGTCACACGAGCTAAATATAGTAAAGCCGAAGCGGTCTCATTCTTTCATGCTGGAATATACTATAGACAATTTCACAAGATGTAAACAACACTGGTCCAGAAGCATTTCCTGTTTCAGTTTGTAACTGTTTTCTTTATTTCACATGTAAAGAAAACATCTTGAAGATGTTTGTTTAACTTTTTGATTCAGTTTTAAATGTTCTGTTGGTTGTATTTTATCCCAGCTTTTATGTAGTGTTAAAAAACTGAAACAGGAAGTGCTTCTGGACCAGTGTTGTTTACATCTTGTGAAATGGTCTATAACAATCACTTGAGTTTATTGTGTGATGTTTGAATGATCTGCTATGATCTGGAATAAACGCTGATGGCTGAATTATGTGTGAGTGTGACATAACGTTAGTAATCACACATCTGCTCACATTTTTACTATAGTTCTTTACATCTACTTTCCTACACAATTTACTTTATTGTTTTAAAAAATGGACAAAGTGACATGCATATCAGTATCTTCATGACTATGTGACGTCAGCGGAGAGCTCGACTAATGCCACATATATTTGCAAAACAAAGTATTACAAAAGAAAAAGTATTCAATCATATATATAAATGGATTAACATTGATAATGTTAAAACATTATAACACATTGAAAACATTATAACCCCCCCCCCCCCCCCACACACACACACACACATAAACCTATTATTTAAAATAACACTTTACTTACGCTTTCATTGTTTTTGCTGCAATGTCATCATATCTGAGACTTACTATTAATTGTTTATATATATATATATATATATATATATATATATATATACATATACATACGCCTATACTGCCGCTAATCCAGGGTATTAACAAGTCATCAAAAGATGAAATCTGTAGGGCACTATTAATTTTGTACCTACAATATTCTATTAGAGTAAACTTTATAGTTGCCTACACAATGCGACTAGGCTCAATCTCAACCCTCTACGTGCACCTTGGCAATAGAATTCCTAGTTTTTAGTTTTCTGGCCAGACTTATGATATGATATGATATATATATAAACTGAATAATACTTAATGACACTTGATAATAATAAAAAAAGAGTAACTGGAGATGTTTTATTTATTTGTATTATACATCCGTGCCTCAATGTTACAAAAATTGGTGGGGGACAATATTGATCCTTAAAGTGGTTGGACACGACTTCACTAGCTCTAAACAAATCAATCTAACCATGTGACCAGCAGTGGTGGTGGCTTTCTTAATCTGTTTTAAATAATTCAGCAATGGTTCTTGCAAACATATTTTTTTTTTTTTACCAAAATTTTGATGCTTAAGAAGTAAGCTTTCGGAGAGAAATTAATCTAATAATCTCTACTCTCTCTTTCTCTATCTCTCTCTTCATCTCTAAATGCCCACAAAATCACACAAAGCATCCCAGAAAAAAAGCAAAGTTATAGATGTATATACAGATATGGAAGTTGTTAGTTATTTGTATTTTTTGTTGCTGTGCATTTTACTACCTGTGGTCCTTTTTAAGTGTATTAGAAAAACTGATGGCTGTCTGACTCAAAGCATTATTTTGGCTATAGCCATTTTTTGTTGCAGTTTTTAGTTTTACTTGGTCTAAAGCTAAATTTAAAGACTCAGATGTTCTGTCTTTTATTTATTTTATATTTTACAGGAAAGTTGTCAAGCCCTATGCTTCTCCTAATAACCAAGCACAAGTTCCCAAGATAATATGCTGGACATGTTGCTTGCAAATAAATACACAGGTGTAAATTCATGATACATTGTCTTCTCTTAATTGTATTACTTAATGTACATTGTTGTTAAATATAGTTTAATTATAATGCTACATGATAAATAGAAGGCTTCTATTATTCTATACTATCGGGTGATACAGCTTCCAGTAATCGGTGATCGGCCCCAAAAATCCTGATCGGAGCACCCCTAGTGTCTCAGAACAATCTGTCCTCAGAACAACATGTCTTCAGATTCAGGGGCAATGTGACGTACTTTTGCACCCAAGTGAGCTGTACACAGGTATACACACTATTGACGGACACTGCTGTATAGAAAGCCTAAGTCCCGCCCCTCCGCTTCCGGCTCATGGGACCTTATTTCGGAAAAAATATGGTAGTCAATGGCGAGAGACGATCTTTTTATTCCGTCTGAACTGTGCCCTGAATTACACATGATGTTTGTCAATTTAAAAGATAATACTGAAAGTCAAAAACGTGGCAGTTTGTCATGAAACAGAAGAGTAACATTTAGTTTTATGTGAAAATCGCTCAATGAACTACATCTCCCGGGAAGCGAAACAACAAGATGGATCTGCTGCTCGTGTGTGTGCGCAATCTGGTACAAAACACTCAGGCATGACGGCGTAACGTTACGATTATAACGTAAGACTATAGAAACAATGACAGACGTTAGCTTCAGTAAAGTTAGCTTCATTCATTCGTCTTTGTAATTACGTATTTTCACAGTCTTTCTTTACTTTAAAATGTATCTTTTAAATTGACAAACATATGTGTAACTCCGAGCACAATTCAAACTAGATCAAAATATTTGTTGTCTCTCGCCATTGACTACCATACAATATTTTTCCGAAATAAGGTCCCATGGTGGTCGACCGGAAGGGGAGGGACTTAGGCTCTCTATTAGCATAGACCCGGCTTGAGTGAGCTGCCCACGACAGTTGACGGACACTGCTGTATTAACATAGACCCGGCCCTGAGTGAGCTGTACACAGGCCCCACCCACGACTGTTGACGGACACTGGTATAGACCCGGCCTGGGGTGCGTTTCCCAAAAGCATTGTTAGCCAACTGTGGTCGCAAGTTCCGTCGTTACCAATAGAGTTCAATGAAAATTGCGACCAAAGTTGGCTAACGATGCTTTCGGGAAACGCACCCCCGAGTGAGCTGTACACAGGCCCCGCCCATGACTGTTGCCGGACACTGCTGTATTAGCATAGACCCGCCATGAGTGAGCTGTACACAGGCCCCGCCCATGACTGTTGATGGACACTGCTGTATTAGCATAGACCCGCCCCGAGTGAGCTGTACACAGGCCCCGCCCACGATTGTTGACGGACACTGCTGTATTAGCATAGACCCGTCCTGAGTGAGCTGTATTTAGGCTCCGCCCACGACTGTTGACAAGCCGAGCAAGCTGTGCACACAGATTGTGTAACCTGTAAATTTTCATCTCCCACAAGAGATTAGAAAGACATGTAAAGGTTAAAGAAGTTCAACTTTTAAAAAAGTCTCGAGAGTCGAGACTACTATTGGAGGATAATAAAACATAAAATTGCTTTTTATTCATAGTTATCCTTTGTTTGTCAGTTGTTGCATTTTACTGTGAGAAGTGTTATTTTCATGTTCTTTGTATAGGAGGCTGTTTAATGAATTATGTTTAATGAGTTATGTTTCATACAGGTGATCACTTCATACTGTCCAGCCAACAATGAGCCCATTGCCAGAGTGCGTCAGGTAATGTAAACTGCTTTTTTTTTTTTTTTTAATAAGACAATGCATTACTAAATAAACTCGTATTAAGAGGCATGATTCGTTCTCAGAATGAATGTTGTCTTTATGCAGGCAACCGTAGCAGAATATGAGGAAACGGTCCAGAAAGCACAAGACGCGTGGAAAGTGTGGGCAGACGTAAGCTTTCGTATTATCAAGTATTGAGTAGGGCTGGGTAATACAAGCTATGTGATGATGTGGTGAACATCATAATCCACACAACTGACATATGCCAATAATTTCATTACAGGATTTCCATATACAATTTGTAACTTACCTAAACCAGTATCTATAAACATTTAACTTGTGTTGGAGAAATGGTAGAGCAAAGCCTCTTCTAAGGGTCACACTCCTTGTGTAACTCTTTTCTTTTTCTTTTCTTTTTTTTAAACTTTACTCTACTATATTCCTTTACTGAAGAAATCTCCACCGCCTCTAAGACCAAAGCGATGCTCGGTTTGTGAACGAACTGATTCTTTCCAATGAACCAGCTAAATTTGTTCTCAAAACGCAATGGTCTCCACGATCAGCTTAGCTCAGTGTTTGGTTTATGTATGCATGAGATGTAATTCTTGATAAAAGTAGTCCACAGATATACATCTGGGGCCTGATGTATAAACGTTGCGTATGCACAAAATGGGCATAGAAATATACGTACGCATTTTTCCACGTGCATATCGGGATTTATAAAAAATAAACTTGGCGTAGTAAATAAGTGCGCACCATAAGGATGCTCTTGACCGTGCGTGACACCGATGGTTAGCTGGAGTCAAATGTCTTTTTGCTTACTATTAGACAGAGAATCTAAAGAAAATTATACATCTACAGTCAGAAAGATTATACAAATATAATTTCACAAACCTATCATCACTTGAAGCAAACATCCATCCCTTCTTAAATGACCGCGCCAGCACTCGCGTTGGGCCGTTTGGTGAAACTGATGCACATATAGCCTATAATCTAACGGCAGATGGAGTAAAACAGTAAAACTTCATTATGAGTCCAAATCATAAATACAGTCCATATTCACAATAACAGTTTAAATAAATAAGAGAATGGTTTAAACTATGTTTTACTTCTGATATAAACATTTCATTAATGGAGTGAAACACTTAAACTACATGAAATCATTACTGAGAAATTACAAAAAAAATTATAATTTCAATAAATAGAAATAGACCTATTTGTTGTGGATGCATTGCTTTTGAACACTTTTCTTCTGGCATCCTGTGTTTTAATGTTTTAACTAGAGATAATTGCTAATCATGATAATAGCAGATTGTCTGAGAAAATTGTACCGTGCAAATAATGCACAACCATGTCTATCTGTTTCCATTAAAATATAAATCAATTAAAAATAATATTTGGCCAGTGGAAAGGATTGAGAAACTTTCTCTGAAATGTATTTAACACTATTTGATTTATTCATTCAAAAACAAGGCAAGGATATAGGCTACTAAAAAAAAATGTTTGTAATAATGTGACGGCACATCCGCATTTCATATTTTCCTAATGTCTTGTACCGTTAAACTTGGTTTCACGTGGATGAATAATCATATGCAAATGAGATGCAGATGAGGATATGCATATTTAAGCTAGGCGTTGTAATCTCCATATATGGTTATTTAGGGGAGGAGACGCACGTGCGCACAATCTCCCGCTGACTGGGATTTATAAAGTGAGTTCTACGCAGGTTCTGGCGTACGAATGGTTTTATAAATCTGAAAACTTTTATGCGTACGCAAATTCTGCCTTATGTGCGTACGCACACTTTAAGGATGAAATCTACGCAAAGTTTTATACATGAGGCCCCAGGTCTGAACCCTTTTCCACACGTGTCATTCAGGTTCCTGCTCCGAAGAGAGGTGAAATCGTTCGACAGATTGGAGATGCTCTCAGAAGGAAGATCACTGCTCTCGGCAGCTTGGTGAGATGTCATGTCGATGCCGGTACAGATGCCGTAGATGAGTGGCTGAGCTCTGACATGAGCTGTGTGCAGGTGTCTCTGGAGATGGGCAAGATCTACGTGGAGGGTGTGGGCGAGGTGCAGGAGTACGTGGATGTGTGTGACTATGCGGTAGGACTGTCCCGTATGATCGGCGGACCCATTTTGCCCTCCGAAAGTGAGTTTGTTTCATATTAAGCTTTCCTGTAGCTCAAATGCAACACCAATGTTAGGGGTTCAATTTCCTGGGAAAGCAACAATTAATAAGAATGTAAACGTGTACCTTGAAATGCAATGTAAGTTTACCAAATGCATGTACATTATACATGCATGTAAACTGGGCTGTGGTTGTATTTAAATAAATTGAGACACTGAGTGTTTTTTGGCTGTTTTGAGGGCCGGGCCACGCACTGATTGAGCAGTGGAATCCAGTTGGCTTGGTAGGAATCATCACTGCCTTCAACTTTCCTGTGGCCGTGTATGGCTGGAACAACGCCATCGCTCTCATCTGTGGAAATGTCTGTCTCTGGTTAGACTCGCTTTTCTCCTCGGGTGTCAACTGGATGCCGACTAATAGCATTTAATATGCAGTTAATGACTTATAATTCTTTTCACAGGAAAGGAGCTCCGACGACACCCCTTACAAGTGTTGCCGTTACCAAGTACGTCATTTACATGTATCTGCCACCCCCCTCACCCCCCTTCTTATTTCACATTTATTACAGAGCGAAACGGCTTTTAAAACAAGAAAAAAGGCACGGTTCCTACGCACGGTTCCGTGCGTAATCTGAAAATAGTCCTCGTCGGCTTTGTTTCGCGCGATTCGACATGTTGAATCGGCGTCGGGCCGTTGGGGAAAGAGAGAACTCTGATTGGCTGTTCAGCTTAGTGAGAGTCAGTACACGAGAATAAACGCAGAACAGCAAGCAAAGAAGTCAAAACAGTAAAGATAGAAGGCTGTTCTTATGTTACGTCTTCTTACCTGAGTGTTCCTTGGCGAATATTTCAATATTAAAGGGCATATTGCAGGTTAGAGGACCCATCGAGTCAATGCATAGAAAAACAATGTAGGAACTAGATTTTCTTTAAAATATACGTATAAACACGCTACAGAAGCTTCTGAAGTCGTTTTTGTGAGAATTTTACTTCCGTGTCTGAAAATGGGCGTGGCGGGCGTGACTCAATGAGCGGGAGAGCCGTCGATTCACACAACAGGAAAACAATGGATCGCATGACATTTCGGACCCTGAGGAAATACTCGTATGATGGATCAAGCCATAAAGTTATGAGCCTGCTATGCTAAAGAGATCAGGGACAGGCCAGGATAATGTCAGACAGAACGGTCAGAGAAAAATTGAGCTGTGATGTGAGAAGAACCAGTGGAGAACAGGACAGGTGCCTTTTAGGTGAGAGACGTGCTTATAGTATACACGTTCGCTAACGATATACACTGTGCTCACAATATTGTACAAATTATTATGATCCTATAACAGGCCAGCAGACATTAGTATGTTTAGGGTAGATTTATATACTGTATAAAAACTTTACTTGAGTATATTTCTATACTAAAAGCATAGGCTATACTCAGGTAAATTTTTAATACATATTTTTCACCTAGGTTATAACAAACAGAACATTAAAGATTTGAGTATTTAAACAACCAATTTTGTTTTTCAATTACAAGTTTTATTTAGGGCATGACTAAGTTACCTATATAACACTATTTGATGCCATTGGTTGTAGCTATACGACGATCAATATTCTTGCTTCGGCATACCATGTTGAACTCCATCATATCGCCGGGATGCTAATCATTTGATCTGAAGTGAACGCTACACATGACCGCGTTTTCCGAGCAGATGCAGAAGAGAAATCCCGTCTCTTCACCTGCTCAAACCGCACCAGGAACGAAAGATAGGTTATATAGCACCGTCACTTTTATTGTAATGGAAACTTGTGGACTTGATCTTGAAGTCCTGACAGGCTGGAGTTTTTGCAATCTCCACAAACACAATAATTTACCATGACGATGATAAATTAAAATGCAAAAACTAACGAAAGCACACTGACTGACGAGCGCTCTCACTGAACACCAGCCTGCTCTCCACTGAGCCGAGGCTGAGGCTCCCTGATATGACGTCAAATGACGCGATGTTGAAAAAAAAGCCGTTTTTACTAGCAGTCCAAGAAACGCTCACTTTATCTTCTAAATTAGTGCCCTTATGTTGTTTTCAAACATTTTAAATCCTGCATTAACTTTTCATATGGTATTTTCATACAAGGTTATCTATAAATTTCGAGTTTTTTTTTTTACCTGCAATATGCTCTTTAACATGAGTGGATAAAAGAAAGTGTTCAGCAGGATTGATATTCAAAAAGGTAAGCACGCGCTGCTTTGTTTACGTTATGTGTATCTGCAACCGGCAGCGTCGGTTTTCCTTTTTGAATGACTAATATAGACTAATATATCTGCTGAAATAGACAGTTGGCTCATTACACGCAGGCGCTGAACGCACATTATAGCTGACAGTCGCCTGTACTCTAGGTGTGTTCAAGTGCAGCTTTTTACCTCAACGAGAGGGGACGAGAGGCGACAACACAGTTGGCTTTCATCAGCGCTAGTTCGTTGGCATCGGCTTGGTGTGTTCCGGGCTTAAGAGTGTAACGGGCGTGTCTTGTCCTTAACAGTTCTATTTTAATTTGGATGCACGAACGTTAACTCTTTTAAATTCTGCGTTGTGTTCTTATTGTGCTGAATAAAGAAAAGACCCGAACCACAACCGTCTGCTGGTTGCTCTTTTTAATGAAGGCAGAAGAGTGGATTTGCCTGTACAAATCAACAAAAAAACACATAAGGCTGTCGTCACATGCAGTCTTTCCCACACAGCATACAGTTCTCAAGCTCCTGATAGCAGATAATACAGAAAACTCTGTAGACTAGCACGTGGAAAAATGTCTACTTTAAAGCTTGCAAAAAGTCTGTTTACAAGGTTTAAGTTCGATTGACATTAACTGCATGTTTAGAACCTTGAAAATAACATTTATACATGCATAAAACAAAGTTTGCATCATCCAAAACCCGAAATGAGTGTTTAAAACTGACGCGCAAAATATTACATTACCTTCTCTCAGACAGCCTGGCGCGAACTGAGAGAAGCGCATAAATTACGTCACAAAACCTGCGACCTCTTAAAGTGAAAGTACAGGTATTAACATCATGGCCTGAATACAACATACAGGCATGAATATTGACAATAAAACATATATTAAACACACAGAAGACAATGTAAATCAGGATTTGGTGACATTTCAACGCAAAAGTAAAGATAATTTCAACCTGGTTACATTCACCCCTCCTGAAATTCACCAACATCCTGATATAGTGGAATCTCGAGAATGTTAAGAACACATAATACGTCTGCTACGGACACAATCTGGACCAAATGAGAAAAAAAGAATAGACTTAGTCCACAGTCAACTTAGAAGTCACCTCACATATAAGGTTCAGGGAAGGTTCTTGTCCCATAGACATTTCCAAGTATCAATGCTCATAACACATCACAAAAAAAATTATATAACATACTACAATAACAATCACCAATATATATCAAGACTCATCTCTACAAGACAAAAAAGATTAGGAACTGCTCCCAAACAAAATGTTGGAACCCCTCAGAAATTGTTTCTGAACCATGGATTCTATCAGTCTGTTCACTGATTTCACTACTCTCCCTGCACGTGTTCTAATATGACCATCAGCTGCGGTCTGTGGGTGCGAGTCAGTGTGAACTAATGCGTCAGCCTGTGGTGAGTGTGAAATATCTGATCTTGGTGCAGGTGAAATGGATGGGTAATCAGCAATGGCACCAACAGGACTGTTCACTGGACTAGACTGGTCCAACTCTACTGAATCAGCTGACTCCGATTCAAGTGGGACTTCAGGTGACAAAACTGCAAGACCCTCACCATCTCCGGAATTTGACAAGTTCGGTGCACTGTCATCTTGAGCCAATAACCCAGACACTGAGGCTGTATCATCACCAGAGTCACAGTCTTCCTGAGCAGACCCCTCGCTGATCAAAGACTGATCATTTGCATGAGTATCCTGGCTCTCATCCATCCCAGAAAATGGCAAGAAGTTGACCTCCAACAAAAGATTCCTGTGTACAACTCTCGTGTGTCCCTCTGCATCCTGTATTTTATAGACATGGATATTGGGATTCGCACCAACAACTGTGTACACTCCATCCTCCCATTTGTCGGCCAACTTCCTCTTCCCTCGTTCTCCTTTATTTGCTACCAAAACACGATCTCCCACAGAGAGGTAGGCACCCCTGGCACGTTTGTTGTACTGCCGGGCCTGATGCTGTTGCTGAGTGGAAGAATGTTTCTGGGCGATTTCCATAGCACTTCTGAGGCAAGAAAGTAGGGACTTGGCATATGAGTCATAGTCAATAATCCCTGGGTCGTTCAAAACCCGCTTAAACAGAATATCCACCGGCAATCTAGGTACACGCCCAAACATCAAGAAGAAGGGAGCGTAACCCGTAGTCTCGTGAATGGTAGCGTTATAAGCAAACGTGAGGGTTTGAATTTGTTGTGGCCACAGATGTTTTTCTTTAAGGGGAAGGGTACGGAGCATGTTACCCAAAGTGTGATTAAATCGCTCCGTTCCTCCATTGCCCATGGGGTGGTAGGCTGTTGTATGAGATTTGGCAACACCGGCCAGGCGAAGGAGCTCTGCAATCAAGTTGCTCTCGAAATTGGTGCCCTGATCAGAATGCATTCTCTCAGGGAAACCATAAACACAGAACACATTGTCCCAGAGCTTCTTGGCGACCTGCTTCACCGTCTGATTGGTACAAGGGAATGCATGGGCCAGTTTGGTGAAATGGTCGGTGACCACTAGGACATCCACAGAACGCTGCTTACTGTCTTCCGCCGACCAAAAATCCATGCACACTAACTCCATCGGGGCAGAGCTCTTGATGCTTTCTAAGGGCGCACGAACAGCAGGTTCTGGCGACTTCCCATACACACACCTCTGACAGCATCTGACATGTGCTCTCACATCCCTCTCCATATCAGGCCAGTAGAATCGCTGCCTTGCCAGTGAGAGAGTACGATCCTGCCCCTGATGACCCGCCAGATCGTGTATGCCCGACAATGCCCTTTCCTTTAGACTCAGAGGCAACACATATTGAGATCTTCTCTGCTTGGACATGGGATCTTTCGTCACTCGATACAACATACCGTCATGGACTTCCAACTTGTCCCATTGCTTAAACAATCTGAGGACCTTCGAATCAGCGCCATTCCTTTCCCGCCTAGATGGTCGCTTCCTGGCTGCAACAAAAGGTAACACCTTAGAAATGCAGGAGTCTTGCTCTTGACTCAGCTGAAGCTCCTGAGCGGAGAACATGGGCATAAGATCCAGACCACTCGACAGCTGTTGGACATGTTGGGCCAAGTAGAGTGCCCTGGATTCCGCCGCATCATTCCAGTCACAGTGTGCCTGACAAAGAGCTCTGATCTCGGCTGAATCACAAGCCACCTTGAATGTTGGATGGTCCCCTGATCTGTAGCTTTGAGACAGACAGCTGGCCCTGAAAACATCCTGCACAGAATCCTCCTCTATCTCATTAGCTTCCTGAATCAGGGTAGGATATGGTTCCTTCAGCAGCCTCTGACAAATGGGTTTCGCGAAGAGGTCGCGACTCAAGGCATCAGCCACCACATTCTTTTTCCCGGGCAGGTGTTTGAGATCAAACGAGTAAGACGCAAGCTTAGAGACCCAACGGATTTCACACGCATCAAGCTTTGGCTTTGTCAGAAGGTAAGTGAGTGGATTATTATCCGTCCAAACTGTGAAGCTACGGCCTTTTAGCCAGTGGCTGAACTTTTCACAGACACTCCACTTCAAAGCCATGAACTCCAAGAACTCCAGTCTTGCTCGTGAAAGCAACGGGCCTGGCCTTGGTCTCGCCTCGTGGCATTTGAGAGAGCACTGCTCCAAGTCCGTCCAATGAAGCATCGACTGATAGAATAAATGGCTCGTCAAAGTCCGGATGAGCCAGCACAACACATCCTAACAGCATGGTCTTCAATTGATCAAACGCGATCCCACATTCCATTGACCAGTCTGCAGGAGTAAGCTTACGATAGGCACTGAGAGGCTTCTTGTCTTTAGCTGACTGTCCCCGTCTCTTCTGTCCAGCTGTAAGTGCAAACAAGGGCTTCGCAATAGAGGAACAGTTTGGGATGAAATGCTGGTAGTAGAAGATCATGCCAAGGAAAGATTTTATTCTCCGGACAGAAGGCGTGCACTCATCGTCCTCCATGAGGTCTCGTACCGTCATCCTGTTGATGACCTCCACTTTGGCAGGATCGACCGCCACACCCTCGCCATTAATGACATGTCCAAGGAATCCGACTTGTTCTTGAAGCAGATGGCACTTCTTCGGGGCCAGTTTCAAGTTATTCTCCCGCAACCTCTGGAACACTGTGCCGAGTCTGGACAAGGCCTCATCTTCTGACGATGCAAAGACAAGAAGATCATCAAGATAATAGAGGAGTTTTGTGAAGTTCATGTCCCCAAAAATCCCAATCATCATCCTCATGAAGGATGCTGGGCTGTTACACAGTCCCTGTGGCATGCGATTATATTCGTACAGTCCAAATGGGGTTGTAAAAGCTGTGTACCTCTTGTCGTCCTCGTGCATTGGGATGTTGAAGAAGCCAGAAGTGAGGTCCATCGTGCTAAAGAGGCAATTGCCGCCAAGAGCAGCCAAACAGTCAGACTGGTGCGGCAAAGGATGGGCGTCCTTTAAGGTTCGGGCATTCAGCCACCTGAAATCAGTGCAAATCCGCAACCCACCGTCTTTCTTCCACACCATCACCAGTGGCGAAGCATACTCGCTTGAGGACTTCCTGATAATTCCCTTTTCCTCCATATCGGTGAGAACCTGCCTCAATTTCTGATAGTGGGCAGGAGGGACTCCTGTACGGCAAGCAAAAAGGCCGATCGTCGATGAGATGGATTCGGTGTGTGTATCCCTTGACCTCACCACAGTCCAATGAGTGCTTGGAAAATACTGTATATCTTGATACTCAATTAATAGCTGTGTGAGCCTGGACAGTCTTTACTGACCCGACATGCCTCTATGTCAATATCACCTAAGCCCAACTCTGACAGGCTTTTGGCCGGATGACCAGCACTGGGTGATGTGTCAAGTTGCTGTTGCGGTATGTCATGCACTTGTTTCTCCGTATGAGATTGCTGTATCACAATGTCTGGCTGTTTGTTGTCTACGTCTGGTTGTTTCTCTGAAGCCACAAGTAGACCCTGAGAAGCAGCTAAATCCTCTATCGCCAAGCATGGAAACACATCAGCCAATTTGCAATTTCTCTTCAGTGTTACAGCTTTGTCAGATGGGTTAACAACTGTCATTGGCACCCATCTGACAAAGCTGTAACACTGAAGAGAAATTGCAAATTGGCTGAAAGACGGCCCACTAGAACACCTCGTGGCATGGCTTTGGAGTTGGTTGGCTCTACGACAACGGTGCTTCCAGGAGACATCTGCACACTAGTAGGGAGTCTACCCCAAACCAAGTGTTCATGCCTGGGTAGAAGTAACACTGCTTGGGTGAGCTTGACAGTGCCTATTTTATCAGGAACCTCACTCCCTCTCCATCGCTCAACATTGGTGAACATCGACAAGAACTGTTCAACATCGGGATCAGACTGATGCTCAGGTCTGGAAGCCATGCTCCAATAGTCATTATCTCCCTTCAGAACACGAATCACGTGTTTGATGACATTTGAGCCCAGAATGAGATCATCATGCTGACCAGGCACAACCAGTGTAGGTACAACACAGCGAGCTCCGTAAAGCTGTATCTCCAGGTCGTAAAAACCTTCAGGCCGAGTCTGCAGACCACCACACACGATCAAAACGATATTTTCTTTAGGGTGCTGCTTCTCGGGCAAAACACCAGCAGTGCTGAGTTTCTTTATCGCATGTTCGCTGATGCTGCATGCCATAGAGCCAGAGTCCAACATGCCTTTAAGCTGCACACTGTGATTGACAAGAACAGTAGCATAAAACAACTCACTGAATGCTTCGATCCTCTGTCTGGCTTGAATGACTATTCGGGTCCCCTTAGGTGCTTTGGCACAGCAGTCCTCATATAAGCGAGCTGGGTCATGTCTATCAAAGAGGGATTCATCCACGATACCCACACCGCCCCTCCCAAGGTGTGGGTTCTCTAGTTTAACTGCTGTCCCTGTCCACCAGCGCTGTAGGCAGGTTGAGAGCGGCGCTGGTTGGTCTGATCAGGGCAGTCCCTTTTCCAGTGGCCAGGCGATAAGCACTTCAAACACCTGTTCTCTCGCCTGCAGTGAGACAGTGTGGAATGATCAGAAGCCTTACAAACCCTGCACACCTTTTGAGAAGAGTGAGGCAATGCAGCTTGGACTCTGGGGCTAGCTGGCACTTGTGTATGCGGTGTAACCAACCGGTCTAACAAGTTCACCAAACTCCTCATGCAGACATTGTCAACACTCGCAGCAGTCATGGGCACCGGAGATGGCACAGACGGTGCAGTGGTGTCTGGGGCAGGTGTACTGTCAGCTATAGGCACATGACACTGGGAATGGACTCTGTGCTCCACTGTGCTCGAATTAAATGGCCTAACAGTTGCAGCCTGAGTTTTTTGTCCCTGCATGTGCTCATCAAGCCTCTCTTGGATGTCACCAGCCGACCATTTCTCCGCAGACTTGAACTTGAACACACCTCTCAGAGACTGGTCTGGGCAGTATTTGATGAACATCATGCTGACTTCATGACCTGGGTCATCAATGCTTCGGCCCTGCCTTTTCAGGTACTCATCCGCTACATCAACTGTTTTGTTTAGCTGTATCCAGTATTCCATAGCATCTTCACCTGGCATGGGCAATGTATTGTAGAAATCTGCTAACGGCATGTTTGAGTAAGTCAGTTCGCTGAAGTGTTGTTTCAAAATATCAAAAATCACATGGGGATTTGCAGTATGATTAATAGATGCATCGTTATGCAGCTTTATCCTCACCACATCCCCTGCTTTGCCCATAAGCTTTGCCAGGACTTCTTGTGAATGCTCACTCACTGGAATAGCTCGTTTCTTTAAATACAGAGTCATAAGATTTTCCCACTCATGAACTGTGAATTTGTCTGAGCTATCACCCCTGAATATAGGGGGCTCTCTTACATCTGACTGCATGACAAACTTGATGTTAGGCAATGTCGACTCTTGAATGTAAGCCAGAGGAGAACTGGCCCCCGACTGAGCCTGGGTTCTCCCAAGGTTTTTTCTCCATCCAATCTGATGGAGTTTGGTTCCTTGCCACTGTCGCCTTGCTTTTGGCTTGCTTTGAGCTTGCTCAGTTGGGGTTATTTATTTAGTGTTTAGCAATGTTGTTGATCTGTGTTGTGCTACTTACATGTTATCACTGTGAAGCTGCTTTGATACAATCTGTATTGTGAAAAGCGCTATATAAATAAATGTGACTTGACTTGACTTAACTCTGAGGGCTGCACACGAGCAGTGGTGTTGTGAGTGCACCTGTCAGATTTTAGCTTAGCTGTAATGGACTCGCCTATCTTATCAGCTAACTGTGTGATGAAAGAGCCTATGTCTGGATTCTGCTCGACTTGGCTTGGCATGGCACGATCTACATAACGTGTAGAGGTAAGCTGTGGGGTGTGTAACGCTGTGACACTAGGTCCTGGTGTTCTGGACTATAAGGGTCTAAAGAACAAACCCCTCCCCACACCAAACTGATCTACGATAGAGTCACGCTCATCATTGTCAACTTCACCCTCAAAAGAATATGTGTAACCCTCTGCCATATTTCAGTTCACTCGATACACAAAAAAAGGTATGAGAGTAGAAAAACAATAAAATAAAATCTTAATGGAAGAGCACCAATAAAAAAATAAAAAGTCTAGATAATCACATAAATCAGCAATGAATTGCACACCAATAAAGTACTCTCTTAAATGCTGTTATAATGAAAAAAAAAAGAGTCAAAGAAATAAACATCAGGATGCAGTCCAAGGCGATACCCGACCACGGTAAAAGGCGAGTGAATGCAGCTTTCCACGGTGAACGAGCTGACGTCGATCTTCAGACCAATCCTTGAAAGGTCACGGCACCATTGTAACGGGCGTGTCTTGTCCTTAACAGTTCTATTTTAATTTGGATGCACGTCCGTTAACTCTTTTATATTCTGCGTTGTGTTCTTATTGTGCTGAATAAAGAAAAGACCCGAACCACGACCGTCTGCTGGTTGCTCTTTTTAATGAAGGCAGAAGAGTGGATTTGCCTGTACAAATCAACAAAAAACACTTAAGGCTGTCGTCACATGCAGTCTTTCCCACACAGCATACAGTTCTCAAGCTCCTTCTCTCAGACAGCCTGGCGCGAACTGCGCAAATCTACATAACTGATAAAAATTTTAGTATTATCAGCAAAAATACTTTTAAATAAAAATGTGAAAATGAACTAAATTTATAAAATGCTCAATGTAATTGACAACATGAATTTCCTTCACATGCTTAATACAACCAGTAATGAATTATAATGAACATTAAACACATACCTGTACAAATCAACAAAAAAACACATAAGGCTGTCGTCACATGCAGTCTTTCCCACACAGCATACAGTTCTCAAGCTCTTGTTACAGAAAACTCTGTAGACTAGCACGTGGAAAAATGTACAAGGTTTAACCCTCAGGTGCTCTTCGTTTCAGAGTCACACTTGTTATCTTCCCGGTCAAAAGTGACCGGACACCTAAAAATGAAACTTTCTCCATCCCAGTAAAACCAATGCAATTTATTTTTGTTCTTTAATATTTATTCTTTTTTATTTAGTATTTTGAGACAGTTTGATTGAATTTATTAATATTTATGCAATATTTATGGTTTATTTTTGCCATGGAAAAGTATATATATTTTTCTAAATATATATAATTTTTTTAAAGAAATTATGAATGCAGTATTTTAGTATACTATAGAGTCTTGGCCTTCAGAAAAAAAATATTTTTTGAAGAAAATTAGCACCATCTAGTTACAGTATAGAGAAAAAACGTAGAATCATGGTGTAATCACTAGCCTTTGTTTCGGAGTCACACTTGTTATCTTCCCGGTCAAAAGTGACCGGACACCTAAAAATGAAACTTTCTCCATCCCAGTAAAACCAATGCAATTTATTTTTGTTCAGTTATATTTTTTTCTTTTTAATTTTGTATTTTGAGCCAATTTGATGTTACTTATTAATATTTATGCAATATTTATGGTCCATTTTTGCCATTGAAAATAATACAAACTTTTTTTATATATATACATTTTTTATTTTATTTTTTTTTAAGCAGTATTTTAGGTTAAAATAGAGACTAGGCCTTCCAAAAAAATTTTTTGAAGGCAGATTAGCACCATCTGGTAAGAGTATGGAGAGAAAGCGTAGAACCATGTTGTAACCACTAGATGAAATGTACAGTTCTCTATGGAGAGGCATGTGAATTCCCCAGCTGTTCATGGACACGTTTACTTTTTTTTTTTTTTTGTTATAGGTGTGTGTGTGTGTGTGTGTTAATTTCAGTATCGAAGTTAGTGTCACCCCTTCACTGCTGTGAGCTTTTCCTGCATTATGACTGAATTATTGAATAGATTTCACATATTCTCACAACATTGCTCTATTACAGACACAGTGGTTCATATAGGTGTGTGTTTATTTGTGCGTGTGTGCGTCTGTTTGTGAGTGTGGGTGAGTGTCAATATCACAATCTTGATGTTTTAGAGTGTCACCCCTTCATTGTTGAGCACTTTTTTCTGCATCATGGCCAATTTGTAGATTACAAATTGTAGTTTGAAGTTGTAGATTGTTGTTTTTGTCAATTTCCCATTCATTTCCTATGGTCGGTCATGTTTGACAGAAGAGCAGAAGTGTATCTCATTTTTTTACGACCACTTAAAGTGCTCGAATCATGACCTCAATTTTTGTGTGTGTTCACATACATGTTGCCATAAAAGTCACGAAGTTTCGTAATTTTCTGATGAAGCAGTGATTTTTTAGAAATTCAAAACAGATTTTTTAATCACAATTTATTGGTGTTTTTGTGTATAAAAGTGTGTGTGTGTGTGGGGGGGGGGGGTGGCTATGTCTGTTTTGCACTCTTGATGTTTTAGAGTGTCACCCCTTCAATGCTGAGCATTTTTTTTCTGCATTGTGGCCGATTTGTAGATTGTACACACAAAAAATTCTCAAAGATTTTGTGTTTTTGTCAATTTCCCATTCATTTCCTATGGTCTGTCATTTTTGACCGAAGAGCACAAGTGTGACTATTTTTTTTACGACCACTTAGCATGCTCGGATCATGACCTCAATTTTTTTGTGTGTTCACATACCCAATGGAATAAAAGTCACCAAGTTTCGGAAAATTCCGATGAAGCTGTGATTTTTAACATTTCAAAACATACATTTTTTCGGTCAGAAATGACCGAAGAGCACCTGAGGGTTAAGTTCGATTGACATTAACTGCATGTTTAGAACCTTGAAACTAACATTTATACATGCATAAAACAAAGTTTGCATCATCCAAAACCCGAAATGAGTGTTTAAAACTGACGCACAAAATATTACATTACCTTCTCTCAGACAGGCTGGCGCGAACTGAGAGAAGCGCATAAATTACGTCACAAAACCTGGAACCTCTTAAAGTGAAAGTACAGGTATTAACACCATGGCCTGAATACAACATACAGGCATGAATATTGACAATAAAACATATTAAACACACAGAAGACAATGTAAATCAGGATTTGGTGACATTTCAACGCAAAAGTAAAGATAATTTCAACCTGGTTACAAGAGCCACTGGCTGAACTGCAGCCTTGCATACATCAGCATATCTAATGAAGAGCAAGCTAAATTATGTACAAATATTTTACTTGACCCCCCTAATCAAAATTATGAACCTGTAAGTGAGCATTATAAGGGCACTACATTTTAAAAACACTGATAACGGAGAATGTATTGAGTATCTCTAATTTGATAAGTTACGGTTTTGAGTTTCAGCTCTTGAGTTTGTAGTGTTCTCTCTCTTATATTCGGACCCTGATTTTGATTTTCTTTCTTCTTTTGTTCATGTTCTTGTGTAGGATTGTAGCGGAAGTGTTGGAGCACAATCATCTTCCCGGTGCAATCTGCTCTATGACGTGCGGTGGTGCGGACATCGGGTATGTGACAAATACATGAAGATGAAATAAAGCACATTTAGATACTCTTATTAGTTTAGCACTTCAGTCACACTAGATGCATCATGAGCATTTTGACTGTTATTCTGATGCCATACTCTTACTGTACAGAGAAAAAGCATTTTGTGTGTGTGTGTGTGCGCAGCACGGCCATGGCAAAAGATGAGCGAGTGGGTCTACTGTCCTTCACAGGCAGTACTCATGTGGGCCAGCAGGTGGCCATGATGGTACAAGAGCGCTTTGGTGGGTTTTATTCTCTATATCACATATCAAATCATACAAAATTACGTACTCGCATGGAACAGGACAGACAAAGAGCCTCGACCCGGCCTCAAACTCATGCTTAAACTGTGCCATATGCTATTGATCCAAGACTTTAGCTTTAAAGGGGACATATCATGCAATCCACTTTTTTTAGCCCTTAAATGCGTTTTTGGTCATATTTTTCAACCTGTTCAGATTTTTCTGTTCTCTATGACGTTTTTTGAACAATTACGTCACAGTATTTGCAGCGGAACTGCCAAATAAGGACATTGATTACCGGCCCAACACTTCGAGCAATCCGCCATCACTATTTCTCGCTCCGATTTTGTAGTCCAAGCTCAATGATGCAGAAGTTACGAGAGGGCAAGTCAAAATGTTCGGTTGTTGGATGTAGTGACTCGTTGCACTTCAAGGATTCCCACTTCAACATCCTCCGCCAGTATACAGAAGGGTTTGCCGATCGACTTCGTCTGAATGAGAGGTAAATTCCTTCTGTCTTTGGAGACGACGAACAGAGCATTTCGATAATCTGTAAATATCGTTAATAAATGTAAAGTACTTTACTTTCTTAAAACACATGGTGGTCATGGTTTAGCAGTACCTTTGTCTTTCTTTGTTTTTGTTTTGAAGTAACGTTACACGTCTGCAGTATTATTGTTCTTGAGTTTCATCAATGGTCATTTAGCTGCTGTGTTTTCTGATGCTTTTCTAAACGTATCATATTATCAATACAGATTTTTATTGGTAAGATTAGACCGTAGTCATTTATCTTGTCAGTGTGCTTGTTTTAACAAGAGAAATAATCGTCTTTCACTTATAACACAATACAGTTACATACCACTGCATCCATATGAAGACGTTGTTCTGCAGGTTCGTCGTCGTCGTCTTTTTCAAATCGCTCGCTCTGGCTCGAACATGTATGGCTTGATGGACAAGTCTTCCCTTGTTGACATTTTGTTAACGTGAATAAAAATGTTCTTTAGAGATATACGATTATATACTATAGCTTCAATCAAACTACAAAAATGTCCGAACGGGGTGGATTTGAACCGAGTGTGAACTCCGCGACCTGGAGAGCAGGCGGGGTAAAACATCTCCTTTTTATTTTAAGGGACAGCTTCAAAACTGGTTGCTCACAGACGCAGGGGTAGAAAAGGGGCCCGTGGAGCTATAATAATGAGGCATTCAGACCCAAGCATTGCAGTTATGCTTTATATAGACCACAAATGTATGATTTATATGTAAAAATTAATGATTTTAAAAGCATGATATGTACCCTTTAAAAATAAGTAAATCACCTTTTGAAAGTCACTTGGTGCTTTAAATAAAGATTGTATTGATTACATCATTACTCCAGTAGATGGCGACAAGTGAACTGTATTTGTCATTGAATAATTCAAGAGATTTGTTCATAAACACTGATTCATCCAGTTATGAAACAAATTAAGTATTTATGAATTATTCATTTAAACTATTTTAAAAAAGCATTCAAATTATTTTAATATTTAAAACAGACTGCAGCAATTAGGCTTTTTGGTTTAGTTGGTTGTTCAGAAATGTGAGAATTGTGATATATATTTGAAACAAAACAAAACAAAAAAAAATGTATCCCTAATCGTGCAGCTCTAGGAAAACCCGAAGACATTGGTTTTGTTCCTGATTTGACCCATGATTTTAAGAGTGAATATTTTGGGGTTTTTTTACAGGTCGTCAGCTTCTGGAGTTGGGAGGAAATAACGCCATCATAGGTTTGTTGCATTTAATTAATTGAAAAGGGTTTGGTTGGAAATTCTGTAATAAGTTGTATAAAGGCCCTTTCACACCAAGGACGATAACTATAGTGATAATGATAATAATTCTATACAATTGTTATAAATATAAAGAAACAGCAGAGTTCAAACCACAGCTATATACCATTGGAATCATTTTCAGAAAGATGTTTTCCTACTGATGATCAATAAAAAATATCAACAGCCAATCAGAATCTATTCTGCTTTAAAGAGCTTGAGCGTTCAAAACAACAGACGACAAAACTGCAGTGCACACTTATAATAGACAGTGTTATTTGTTGTTGTGGACGCTGATATAGTTGTAGTTATGGTTACCCTTATAGTTACTATTCTTGGTTTAGTCTTTTGAGTAATTATTATTGAATAAACTGTAGAGCTGCTGCAAGTACTTAATATAATCGATAATGAAAGTAATTGACAAATTGTATTATTCAATCACAAAGGAAGCCTGTCAGTGATGTGGGGGTTACAGTAATGATCAACACATTTCTAATCACAGAACATGCTTGAAAACCTGTGAGGGCCACAGAGTGCAGAAGCGGAGGGGCGTGAGCCCTGTCCACAGCAGGAACACAGCTTTACACTCTCTACTCTGCCAGGCGTCTAGTTCTTATGCTGGATAAGATTGCTCTTATGCTCTTACATTTAGCTTCTAAATTGACAATAATTACTTAATCTTACTGATATAGCAAGTAATGATATTTACCTGAGAACAGTAACTGTAATGGGATAGAAGTATAAAACACTTACTGTATAACAAACATTTACAATACTTAAATGAAAGTAATATGTACTATAATCAGAATTGAATGAGTGGTCAGTCTACCTCTTACGGCAAACCATTTGTTTGTACTTTTTTGTTATCGATAATTTATTGATTTATATCCTTCTGGGATCCAGGAATAGACTTTTGTCCACTGTAGTGGACATTATATTTTAGTGTATTTCTCTGACACCATGCATGTCACAATTTTTCTTCTGGATGTCCTGTAAAGAGCACATTCAGGGCAATACAGAGATACCAAATGTTTGGAGGTTTCACCATGAAAACAACTTCTCCTTGGTCTTTAAAAATGTCTAACATTAATTTAGTGATCAAATGTAGCACTCATGGAAATATGATAATATATTGTAATTATAATTTAAATCAAACTACTTTTCCAATTGTATTTCATCAACCAACATCTCAGGAAAATGTTATGGGGTTTCAAAGCAAAAAATGACTTTCTTTTACAGAACAGGGCATTCATTTCATACATGTCCACTGTAGAGGACTTCAGGACATAAATCATGTTTATCAGGCATTCTGGGAGACATAAGTGAATATGTAAATAAATGATAAATCAATATTCTTATGACATATTAGATATTATTATTAAAATGTTGCTTATTATAACTCCAATTCTTACACTTCTTTTTTCATTAAATGTTGCTCCAAGAACACATTAATGTGCAAATTAGATACAGTTTATAGATACATTGCATTGAATGGGAATATTAAATTATGCCCATTTTACCCACATATTGCATAATGTAAAATGGTGTAACAATAAATTCCGTTATATCTTTCATAACATAGTCGCGAATCATCTTTATATAAATTTTGGTTTAAAAAAAATACTGAAACCCCAAAATGTATTGGTGATTGAAAAAAAAAAAAATCCCATTGTTTTTGCCTACACATATAATTGTATGTCATTGAATTGTTTTAACAACTTAGTCCTGGTGTCCACTACAGAGGACATAGTATAGCATATGAATAAATATAATTTTTCAAAAATGTTTTTTACCATTTGTTTCTTATGCGCTAAACAATCTGATGACATGAAAAAAAACTAAATTAGAAAAACCTTTTTTTTTCTGGGTCTCAGGAGGATATTGTCCTGCTGCTTTAACTTTGGAAGCTTTTTAAACACTTGTGTGTACTTTTTGTCGCAGTGTTTGAGGACGCGGACCTTAATCTGGTCGTGCCGTCTGCTGTCTTTGCCTCTGTGGGAACAGCTGGCCAGCGGTGCACTACTACCAGAAGACTGGTTAGTATAGTGTGCTAAAAAGAAGCACTTGTTTAACCATGGTTTGTTGTTTATTTACTAGTTTCTAATTTATTCCATCCCTTCATTTGATTGTTATTCAATCTGCTGTCCTGCTGAATTAGATGCTGCATGAAAGTGTTCATGATGAGGTTGTGGAGAGGATCGCTAAAGCTTACAAGCAGATCCGCATCGGTGACCCCTGGGACCGTAAGTTCAGTACAGAATAATGGGTCTCGTTCACTAATAATTGTGTAGTGCATGAGACCCAATGTGTTACTGTATCTGTCTGTTTGAGATGCAAACATGCATTAATTCTTCTGCATATGGTGACAGCAAGCACTCTCTACGGGCCTCTACACACGAAACAGGCTGTTCAACAGTATCTGGCTGCCATCGAGCAGGCCAAGCAGCAGGGCGGCACCCTGGTGTGCGGGGGAAAGGTAATGGCATTCAGTGCCTAAAGCAGCAGCATGATCGTCATTACTACACCAGAAACAGGGTGTCTTCGGACACTTACTGTTGATGTTGATATGATTTTCCTTCTAGGTCAGTGCTTCTCAGTCAGGATGCCTTTTTTAGCCCATTTAAACATATTTACTTTACATTTAGGCCTTTAGCCGATGCTCTAATCCAGGGCCATGTTTTTTTAGCATCACATAGGAAAATTCCCACTGCATTCTTGCATTCACTGCAGGAAGCCAATATCACGCATTAGCAAGAACCAATGACAGTGTGTCTGAGTCCTGAATAATGTGGCAAACACAGGCAATGTGACGATCAAAAGACTAGTTGCTATCAAACCTACAGTATTGTCCATTAGCACTGTTCTAGTACGATCTACTGCGCACCAATGGGATACTCCTCTGTTTCATTTTGCTGCTTTGAGAATTGTACATTTTGTCTTTTGTAATTAAGAATGTTTGTGAAGTTAAAGCTTTGCACCTTGTAACTTCATGACCTGGATGATTCATTGAACTTGAGCTCTGACATCTGATCGGCAGATTATGGATCGCCCAGGTAACTATGTGGAACCCGCTATCATCACCGGACTGCGGCATGACGCTCCCATAGTTCACACTGAGACCTTCGTGCCTATCCTTTACGTGCTTAAATTCAAGGTGAGATATTGTATATTTTGCGTACTTTAAGATCTTATATGATTAATATTTTTCTTGTAACATATTTTACTCTGGTTTTAGACAGAGGACGAGGCATTTGCCTGGAATAATGAAGTGAAACAAGGGCTCTCTAGCAGCATCTTCACTAAAGACATGGGCAGGGTCTTCCGCTGGATAGGGTATGTGTGCCATCTGGATCTTTACTTCCTTAACAATGGCTGCTTTTCAATGTAAAACATACATTTTTCTTTTAATCATTTGAAATTAAACTTTTTTTGTCAAAATTATGATGTTTTTTTCTCATATGAAACAGTAAAATGCTCTGAGCGGCTCTGGATATGAAGTTCATGTGTTTGTCCTCATATACCCCTTTTCTACCAAGGCAGAGCTGGTGCTGGTTCAGAGACAGAGCCTAGTTTCAAATCGGTTCTTTGTTTTTCGACCACCAAAGCACCAGCTCCGAACCAGTAAAAGTGGTTCTTAAGTAGCACCAAATCATTGCTGGTCTAGAAGTAAGAACAGCTTACGTCAGCGGATGGGGGCGGGGTTACCGTGACCAACAAGACAAACAGAAACTTGTGACCGCCATTTTTTTAAAATAGCAGCTAATCATGCTAATAGCGCCTCGATTGTAATCTCTGTTAGTGGAAGTTACGGCGAGCTGCACGAACATGCTGGATTCACAGTGTTTGGATTCTAATGTAGGTTTGCAAAGCCATGAGCATAGCCATGAGCAGCTAGGTTTAGCGAGCGACCCTGCGGAATGAGCGAGCAGAGCAGAATATTCCGAAATGTGCTCTCCGCTCACATGCTCTGATCGGAACAAACCCGAACACTGTCTGCTGAACTTGCGCAGAAACATCAAAATAGATATAACCAGCTTTTTAACATTGTTTTAAAAGCTAAACATTTACACTATTTTAGCACAAATTATGAGCTTGTTGGCGAATTCATGATGATGAAGATGGCAGTAGATGTGTTGGGTGGTTTGTCAGGCTCCACTCCAATACTCTCTAAATAATTTTTTCAAAATGTTACTGGTTTAAGAACAAAACAAAGAAACCAGTTAAATAATCAGGGTTCCTGCGGATCTTTAAAAAGCCTTAAAGTCTTAAATTAGATTTTTAAATATGAGACCATAAAAGTCTTAAGTCTTATTTTTACTTATGAAAGGTCTTAAATTTTAGTCATATCTAAATGTTTTCCAAATTAAGTAAGGGTTAATGCCCGACGAGGTGTCCATTGTCAGGTTTTAATGGACGACGGCGAGGCGTGAACTGGCCGACGCGCAGCGGAGGACGGTTGCCTCCGCCGAAGTCCATTAAAACCTGACAATGGACACCTCGAAGGGCATTAACCTGCTTATACCATGGTCACTTGCCAAATAAAACATTTTTAAAACATTAGCTGCTAGTTTATATTTTAATTAGGCTAAATCTAGTTTTTACAAATAATAACTCGCCTGGTTTATTTAGCAACCGGAGATATTTATAGTCCGCTCAGCTTGTAGAACCCTTCAGGTTCAAAAATGCATTTTTTTTTTTTCATGAAACACAAAGGTAGGCATAGTTATTTTTTGTATTACACATAAAACAATTAATCAAACAGGCTTCTTAGGCTTGAAACGCTGTACTCTCCTCCTGCCTTGGTTGTCTGGACTGCTGCGTAAAACTCCCGCAGGGTCTCATTCAGAGCAGCAGCGGTGTAATTTTCTTTGTGACGTTTCTCCGTTTTATTTACATTTTTTCTTTCTTCAGCAGCATCCCAGTCGTCAAAGTTGTCATATTCTCCATAAATGTTAAAAGAAATAACGAAGTCGCTCATTGTTTTATTAGTAGGCTATGTCAGGGGTTCTCAACCTTTTGCAAGCTGGGCCCCGCCAAAGCTGCTTTGTTGCAGTTGGGCCCCAGTGCTAAACTCGCCCCAATAATTAGTAGTATTATTAATATTATGAGTAGTATTGGCCTATCATCATTATATGCTATTGCTATATAATAATATGAGATGACATGAAAGTTAGGGTGGTTCGGGGGAATTTTGATTTTGATTTCTCCGACCTTCATGTGTGCATTTAAAAGTGTTTCAAGGCCAAAAAATTGAACAATATATGTTAGTGGACAGCAGTAGCATAAATGATTTGTCAAGCAGATAACAGATTGTTAAACATGAGAATAAGGATAAATAGCAATGAATGATCCACACTACAAAATGTGATTGTCAACATTCAAAACTATTTTAACGTTAACTCTTCAAAAAATGTTGTTTTTGCTTAGTAACTCTGCACAGATGAATGATTAGCCCACATACACACCAAACTATATACAGATATGAGTTATGTAAAACACTTATTATTTGTATTATTTTCAAACTTTTGTTTCGTCATGTTTTCATAGCCAACCTCAATAGCGTGCGAACACCGGACATCGGTGTGCTGACAGATGCTAGGAAACACCATAGACAGTAAAAGAAACACAGACGCGCGCAGACAAGGATTTCTGTCGCGCGGGTCAGCTTCTGTTTTCGATTAAACTGTGTTGCTTTTACAAGCATTGATTCAATTGTTTTATTAATGCGTTGCAAATAGATCATTAATATAATAACCCTATAATATAATTTATTTTAAATACACTGAAATATAAAATAAATTGTTAAACTCAAACTTCAAATTTACTGGGGCACAGCAGATTAGTGGGGCATATGCCCCAGTAAAAGGGGTCTAGCAATGCCCCTGGGCCTAAGGTAGTACACATACAGAAATTGAATTAAGTTATCAAACAGTATGCACTGCATAAATTATAAATTATATATAGCCCAATCCTTATTAAAGCTACACAAGTTCAAGATCAGTTAGTAAGTTTCTCTGTTCCCTTTGTTCATTGATTAAATTTACTGACAGAATGCTTTATTGGCAGCTGGCCCTTTAAAATCAGCTGCTAGCTGAGACGCAGATCTCACACGAGTCACCGCTATCTGTAGCTATGTCCCTCATAAGACTGCTCTTATGTTATGAGGATATTGAACGAAAGACATTTTGGCATAATCCAGTGCGAAAAAGAGAACTGTATTCTGGCGTGCGGTCTGTGCATGCGCATTTATGGTGTCGCGCGTCTTCTGCGAGTCACATTCAGGAGATTCACAGGCAGCGTGAAAAATTTGTTCCTTTCAAATCGCTAATAAAATGCTAAATCATAAATCATATGTACACCTATGTACAATAACATCGATCGATGTCCAGCAAATTCAATTAAAATAATATATTGTGTTAAATTTGTCGTTTAATGAGATGTAATATGTGTTTTGTGGCGAGAATTTTCACGTGAAGAAATGCAGAGATCCGACAATCAATGACACGCACTTTTGCCAAGCGTGACAGAGGTTCTGGGTGCTAACAGAGAAGGACTTGGTGCTAATCCACACTCGAATCGTTCTCTCGTTCTCTCTCTCTCTCTCTCTCTCTCTCTCTCTCTCTCTCTCTCTCTCTTTAAAACCGATTATGTTTATCAGTTGTATGTTTGTTTGCATTTTACTTTGTGATTTCACCAGAACGAATATAGACTCTCCACAACAGATTAAAGCGCACCAAATGCCGAATATGAAAAAACGAATACGACAGTTTCTCGACTCAGTCAGGGTGCAAGGACCTTAAACTTTTGAGGCTTGCACAGCTTTTTGATGAGAAATCAAACAAATGAACGCTGTTATCTAAACTCACAAATAAAACTAAATTTACATACTGCAGTGCAGTTACGTAAATGAATGAATACAACATACATCACACGGTGTCACGGGGTGTCACGGGGTCACCTCCAGCGGTGCAGTTGTCTGGACAGACCTCAGTGGGTGAATGGGCTCTCTGTAAGACGTCTGAAAAGCATCTTAAGTCCACTTCACGATTGAAACACATATGATCTTGAACTCAAGAAGAAATGCATAATGCAACAAAACAAAATCATGTCATGTTCAATGTAAAATATCATGTTCTTTTCAGCAAGTCTGCTCATATTTTACTCAGGGTATTGAATGGTAAGGATGTCTCATATCCAATATCCAATTCTTAAATTTTTTATTTTTTTTGTCTGAATTATGAAAAGGAAATGCAGCAAGAGGTCAGTGTATTTAAAATAATCAAATAGATTCTATGATTAAAAAGTCATGTAATAAAAACAATCAATGTTCAATCATGTAATAAAAAAACAATAAAACGTATAATAATCAGTGTTTGTTCAGGAATCTTCCAATGCAAGCCACTTATGCAATTCTAGGAAGTGACTCGGACCATGTTTAAATGTTTTCAAGAATGGAGATTGTTCATTCCTTGTAGCAGGTGTGAGAGTGTGTTTTTGTGAGGGTGTGTGAGGGTGTGAAGGAAAGAGAGAGAGAGGGTGTGTGTGTGTGTTGTTGTTGTTGGCTAAGTCACAGTCAATGACAGGGTTGAATTGTAAATTCTGTAATTGATTGAAGCGCTCACACTTCAAATATCTTTAGTTATGATGTTTCTGTTATTAGTGGTATGTTGAGAAATCAGGGGCCCTCTGATTCTTCTACCACCCTAACAACAATCAGAAAGTTTAAACATTTTGAAATTTAATGGCAAGTCTGCCACTGTTTTTGATGCATTGCATTGATTTGTGACTGTAGCCATTAATATGTGTTTTCCAGTGTTTTTTCCATGAGTTTGCAGGGTGTGGTGAAAAGCGTGTGATATGTCATGGGATCAGCTTCCCATCCTATGTGTGTGAAGCTATCCGGATCTGTGAGTGTGAAGATGCACAATAGATCTTTAGTGAAGTGACACTATTGGACTCTGTCATCTTCATCTTCTTATGATGTGTAATGTTCAGTCTGGATAGATTTGATTTGCAATTTTAATTCCAGCTGTCACATGAAACCGAGTTTCATTGACCAGGTCTGAATTATTGCTGTTGCTGCTTCAGTGTGCGACACCTAAAACAACACTGCTCTTGCAGTCCGCCTTCACAGTCTGCTGTGTCACAGCATTAGAGATCCCAGTCTTTGGGTTTTAAACTTCAAGTTGCTTTCATTACAGCCAGATCTGTGGGCATGAATTATTTCATGGTGTCATTCACACATTTGGTTAGTGATGGTCTCTCGTTATATCTGATGTTTAGTTCACACCCTCCTTGTAAATTTTCTTCCTTGGTCAGTTGGCAATTAACCTGTGCCACACTACACTTCAGTGAGTGTTTTCCGCCCTTTTGGCACTGGGTATCAGGTCAACGAAATCGAACTGTAAGGATTTATGTCACACTTCTCAATTAATGCCTGCTTGGCGATTACAATATAATGTATATTAGAATTTAAGAATATAAATGAAATTGTTATTTCTGGTCTCTGAAAAAAAATGACAGGTTTGTTAAATTTAGATGTTAAAACTATTAAGCTATTTGCTATTGGGCTGCTACCCGACTAGCAAATGATGTTAATAGCTGAAGACCTTGAGTGATCAAAGTTGTTAGCTCAGTGAGGGGTTTAGATGCATCTGAGCTTTGGTTCCTAGCAGGGCGCTGGTTTGTTGATTGTGGTTGTCTGCGTTTTTTGAAATAGGGTGGAGGTCTGCCTCTGCCCAACGACCAGCACTTTTCCTCTGTATGACCTGTTTTGTGACAGGAATTACAGAATCTGCTCAGTTTGTCACCGTGTGGCTTTCTGAATTCTCCTGCAAATGGGGGATTTTCATGACATTCTAACACAGCTACCTCACCATGTATTTGTTTTCGTGACTCAATTCTTGTTGCCCAGCTAACAATACCTTCGAATGTATTCTTTGCTGGAGAAGCACCATACATGAGCGATTGCTGTACTCGCGGCCCTGCATTTGTAAGTAGTAATTCAAGGAAAGTTACATTGTTGTGGTTGACACCCTCAATTCCAGAATACTCCTCAAACAGTTCAACTTTTTCTGCATACGTCTCAAACGATTCTTCAGTTCTCTGTTTCCGATTGAAAATCAGTTCCCATCCAATAGGACTACAACCACGTAGATCGCGCAGACATTGTTTTAATCTATTTAAGATTTCACTCTCAGGCTCGTTTTGATGTATTGACTGCACAATGGTGCCTGTCATCAAAGTCGGTGGTATCTTATACTTTAGGACATCTGGAATCTGATAACAATTTGCCAAATATCTTTTGGTTCAAGCTGAAATGCATGTTTTAGGCTAACAATGCGTCTCCACCATGGTTCAAATGGCCCTTTCAAAGGGAATGTTCCGATCTCTGCTTTAAACAGGCTACATTCAGTTACCGTTAGAGAGCGCCGAATGGTTGACTCTGTGCCGTTTTGGTGCCGTATCACCTTAAAGTCTGAAACAGGCACTTTGTTCAAAACTTTGTCACATGCTTCATCTGTCTGAAAAGGTACAGGGTTATTAGAGCAGGCTGACTTGTCTAGGAAGTGTACATTTTTAGTCCCATTGCTGTTGAGCGTTTTGGGAGAAATTGACTTTTCGTCAGTTAGTTTAGCCTTAAGATTTGCAATGGTGTATTTGTGATTTTTACACTTTTCAGTCAGGGCTAACTGCTCAGCTTGTAATTTATCCAGCTGTGTTTTTGAAGATCTTGGATCTTTGCCTCAGACAATTTTGCCTCTGCATTTTTAGAATGCACTTCACATTTAACATCCATAAGCGAAGATGGAAAAGCTGTTGACTTGTCTAGTCGTTTATAATTTATGAAGTTTAAAGCCTCAATTATCTCATCATGTTTTGATTTCTTCGGTTTACTACCCACTGTTTCCCACCAAGTGAGAATTTCACTGTCAATAGCGTCCATGTTAAGACAGTTAATGCAGTGTAGGCTTGACCTTTTTGGCCCATAGTGTAAACAGGACAGAATCTTTATACATGTTCCAATTTATATTTGGGGAAATTTCTTTCCCTGATGCTTTGAATATAAAAAGGTTTTTGTTTTATGATTAACGAGATTCGCGTTTCTGATTCTCATCTATGTTCCTTTGCGTGGTTTTTCCGCAGCTATGGGAGATTTCCACCAAGGATACAAAAATTCAGGCTATATGAAGCAAAGTCATTTTAACGTTTGATCGTTCTTTTCATTCTTGAGTTATATTTTCCCCGTTTTAGATTAGGAAACTATATCACTCTGCTGTCCTTCTCTAAAGTCCGCTTGCCACACTCTCGCCAGGTCCGGTCATCAAATCAGGGGTAATTTGACTAAATATCTAGGATTTGCCGTTCCAAATCAAAGACATATATTTAAGTCCCCTTAAACAACACCTCGTTTAAGTACACGTAAAATGATACCGGATGTCAGCCATTGCTAAACTGACGCAAAAACTGTGGAAATATACGAATCCAATCTCTACTCGGGAAAATAATCATATCAGAATGAGTTCAAACGTGGTAATTTCGTTTTCCAAATATGAAAAGTATTTCTGTCTCAATTTTCAAGATTTAATGAGCGTTGTGAATCACATAACCACATTCAGCATAGACACACACACGTTTAGTTCAGTTCACACAGGATACATATGGCCTTGAATACACCATCAACAGCCTTTACCTAAGTGTTCCAAAACACTTACAGTAAAGCAATCCTGTGTTTAAAGAATAAACTTACATTTAGCCTATGTGCACGTAGTAGCACAAACAACTATACAGTGTGTTCTATGAGTGCGTTACATTGTTTGAAGCACAACTCCAAATTTGAAAATACAAACTATTGCATTATTGCTTTTTAATCCCGTCTGTGTTACAGTGCAAGCTTTCAAATGCAATATAAAGTTTGTCAAAATTATGTTTAGGTTTATTATAGAATATTATTCAATGTGGCCCATGTGGGCTGGTCACACAAAGGGTTAAGTGTTTTTGAATGCAGCATTTCCTTATCATTAGCATTAGCCTCATTTTAGAAGCCGCATGGCTTTAGCATTAGCCTTATTTTGGAAGAAGCGTGGCTTTAGCATTAGCATCATTGTTTAAGCAGCATGGGTTTAGAATTTAGCATTATCTTAGCCTCGTTTTTTTTCTCTCTAAACAGCATGGAAAATACTAACATTTAACCCTGTTAACTGATTCTTAGCCTGTAAATCACATCATTGTATTTTTCAAAGTTTGCTTTATCATAAACAATGCATCGATCTGCCTCATTTATAAAATCACGTGTTTTCCGATCGTTTACAAACTTAGATTTTTATTTCTGTTGTTTGTCGATTCTCTTCACGTTGCTGGTTTGTTTCAACAAAGCCACTACAACAATGACGAAAAACATCAGCCGTTTTGAAAACTTTTATAGTTTGTTTTATCGCTCCTCGAGTAACGTTAAGGCTACCCGAAAATCATTTGAAAGATGTTGTTTCAAATTTAGGTTTCTTTTCTTTTTGCTTAATCAAACAAGGATATCTTTAAAATCTATTAAACAAGGGTTTTACTCTTTTATCTGCGCACCGCGGCTGTTTTCATGTCCTCACATTTTAGTTTTGGACTAAACAAAGGGTTTTCCGACCCGCAAACATGGCAAACAACATTTTCTCAACACTTTTCAAAAAGGGTAGAATAAGTTGACTTACCACAGCGGCAGAAGGAAGAGAAGTTCAAACCTCTTGTTGATTTTAAGATTCCCATACTTTGCTGGAAAGGACGTTGCTCGCGAAAAATCCATCTGTTGCGATCACGGAGGCGTGTCAACATTGTAAAAAGGGCCACGAAATCGATCCAAATCACGGAATTCGATTCGTGGTGAAGGTCTCAAGCGTGTTCCGTCTTTTCCATGGCAAAGTGAATTTTAATTAAATGCAACACATTTAATCTTATGTTTTAACCCTTTTCATTTTATGGAGTCAGATGAAACGAGTTTCATTTTACTGTTTAGAAGATTGATCTCCTTTAAATCTCCTTTATAAATGCTTTACAAGGCATGCATACTCACTTTAGATGAGTTCACAAAAATAGTTAACTGACCACTACTAAATGCTTTATAACTAGGGTTGGGAATCGTGAGAAATTTTCCGGTTCCGGTTCCGCCAAACGATTCCGGTTCCCATTCAATTAAAAATATTAGTAAGAGAAAAATCCACAATCCCTTTTGTGTTTATTTCTTATAGTACTTGAAAAATGAGTTTAACAGACTGGTAATGTGAACAAATTCAACATATTATTAATCAATCTTTGCAAAAAAATAAAAAAATAAAAAGGAAATTAAAAAATTCTGCATTCTCTAGAATAATTTAGGACCTCTCCTTTATTGCATCTCCTTTATTGTATTGTAACAGTGATACCCTCTCAGAAGGGGTAGAATATGCTTTAACACACATATGTGTGTAGAACAGATTATTTTTAAAAACGGTTTGAATTATTGGTTCATAAAGACTTTAATTATTGCATTATTACTGGATATATCGGCCCTAAATAGCAGTTAATAAACAGAACTGCAGTGCATGCGTCTTGCGGAAGAACATAGTTGCCGGAGCTACTTCTCTCTGTTTATGTTCATGACGAGTCACGCAGGCATTGGGCTACTCCGCAGCGGCTGCGATCCGCCATCCAGTCTAAACAAGTCCGAGTATTAACGCTTATTACGGGCTTTACGTAGTGAATCAAGATAAGACAAAAACACGGTTTGAAAAAAAGCATTCATGATGCACTCGCTCATTGTATACATTTTGTAAATTCTGAACACAAAAAAGTTACGGACTGCGTTTTGACTACTACCGTCAATGTTTACTCAAACTATAATCTCACTACTTCTGTAACATTAATCATTTGAATATGTGTAACATAAATATTGATACTGTGATTATAAAGCAGTTTCATATCGACAACTGCTCTCTCTCTCTCTCAGCGCAAACAGATTTGAATGTACGTGACTCGGCAGCGCGTGTGAGAGCAAATCGCAACTTCAGTGGTGAAGTTTTTGTCATTTAGGAATAAGACGGCGTAGGTGTTTGAATCGAAATCTTTTCAAGATTAATCATGCAGCTCTACTCTCTCTCTCTCTCTCTGTCTGCGCCTTGAGGTGAGACGCTAAAAGATAATCTACTCCCAGGACTTCACCCTCATATCGCACCAGAACCGTTTTAGGAACCGAAACTTGGGAATTTTGGCACGGTTCCGGTATTTTTTCAAAAACACTACCGGTTCTGGAAAAGAACCGGTTCTCGGTTCCCAACCCTACCTGTATTTACATTTACTTGCACTTTCTAAATGATCTTATGAATGACTGACAACTCTTAAAGGAGAACTCCGGCGAACAATGAACCTTTGGTCTAATAAAACATCGGTACATACTACATAGTCAATCGTTCTCTGAGATTTGTTTTCATGATAATCGAATGTAAAGAGTTTTATCTCTAAAAACTGTTTAGCGTATAATGCTAGTAATGGGGGCATTGACTAAGTAAAAAGAAATCGCTAGTTTATACCACTAACAAGGTTTAAAATAGCCCCACACTAACGCAGTAACATAATGAGGCTCCATACATGCAAAACGAAGCATTGAGAACTTTGTAAGTGTACAGACCGTTTAATAAGAAGATACTTTATGAAGACAGTTCACTTCGCGTATACAGACAGGAGCCATCTTAAAAAATAGTCTCTAAGTCAAACCACGAACGTCGTGCTGAGTGATCTGAACTGTATGAAGTTCAGCGAACTTCTGAAATGTATGAGCGGCGTTCGGGGATCGACTTTTGAATTGCTTTGACTTGTGAAAGTCTACATGTGTGACTGTGAAACTACATCATTTAATTAATTAACTACATAACTTAATGTAAAAAAAATATGTTGCCATGAGTTATTGATCACATTTCCCCCCAGGGTACTTCATTATCACTTCAATACACTAACACTTTTATGTGTTCCCAAGCAAGTGGCTGAAGCATGTGCAGTAAGTGGACTTTTTCTAATGTTACATCAAAAGGGAAGAAAGTACAACACTTTGTAATGCCCATTTTTCCCCAATGCACAGGACAGTGAAGAAACCCTCTCAGGTATCTTTAAGTGCATAAATAGCTTTACTTAATTTACACTTGAATACCTATTATTTCTGAATGCAATATGAGTTGCAGGAGTCCACATCTACAGAAGAGTCTGCACAAAGCAGTGATGCAGAGGTGGGCAGTGTTGTACTTTTCCTTTTAATTTTTGATGCATAAGCCATGTGTTGACTGGTTCACCCCTACCCCTAGAAAAAAGAGTATTGAAAATACTTGACGACTTAAAGAAAAAACTGGCACTAGAGATGAGTTGCTTCATATGAACTTCAGAATAAGTGCTAATATATTATTTCACACACAGAGTACAATATTATTTGCAGGCAAAAGATGACTTGATTACTGGCTTTTCTTTACAAAGAATAATTAAAATAAAACTCAGAACTAAGCATATTTGCCTTGTCTTTTATTAAACATTAATGAAATGTTTTATATTTTTTCTGATGGTGCAATGTTGTGTAATATGGCCCATGCAATGTTACAGGCCCTGTCAGGTGCAACCCTCAGACTTTTCAGACACTTTAGTTGGCTAAAGTTCACCTCATGGTGTGCCCTTGTCCTGGCTAAAACGGCATTGTAACTGGTGTTGTAATTGTGTTGTGTTGTAACACTGTAATTGAATGGGGTCATAAAACACCTGTCTCCAGGCAGGATCCTGCTGTAATCACCTGTATAATGGAAAAATTCAGTTCTGTTAGGATAAGCATAAGTGTATGTAATACAGTGAGCTTGATATATTTTTCCTTACCACGTTCAAATAATGTGAATAAATCTCTGAAAATTCTTGAATCATGCACAGATGCTGGCCATATTTGTGATATGGAACATAGTCACACACCATCTAAGAGATTAGTCAGTGTAGTGAAGTTTTTATTCTTCCACGCAACAGACCAGAAGACTTTTGAGGTATCTTTCACGCAGAAGTTCTTTATTGCGTCGCTGTAGTCATCTCAAAGATAGTCTAACTAAGGGAGAATATTCCCTTACAATTTATACATTTAGAGGGGAGGAGTTTACATTGAGGGGGGAGAAACTGAAACAAAAGTAAATGTATATGATTCAACAGGCACCTCAGTTCATCAGCATACAACATGACATCATGACTTTTGTGTAAACATATACGCCACTTTCGAGTCAGGTGGCGTGTTATCTCCACGCATTTTGTGCTATCCGCGTGTATACACGTGTATGCGTATATGTCTACGCCATTAACGTCCGCGTCATTCCGCGTGTCTGAACACGCAGTCAAATCTTCAGTCATAAATGCCTTTAACCCCAGTGACGGTTAAGTTTAGGGATGGGGTTGAGGTAAGTCATATCTTTTTTTTACCTAGGATGGTAAGGGAACAGTCATAAATGCCATTAACCCCAGTGACGGTTAGGTTTAGGGACGGGGTTGAGGTAAGTCATATATTTATATAACGTTAAGTCAACGGCATTCATAAACGCGCTGAAAGGCGATTATGCGTCTTGATAGCACGCCAAAAATGGAAATACGAATTGGCGTGTCATACACGCGCTACTTCATGAGATCAGTCTGTCAGCATAGCAGTTTTCTGTGCCTTGAGATGCTAATCTGGAGGAGTTAAATTGAGGAGGAGTCTCTTGAAACAAAGCAAATGTAAATGATTCAGCAGATTACCAGAGACGCTAATCTAATCAGTCTGACCAGCATGGTCACACTTTTACCATTACAAAAGCAAAGCTGAATCTTGAACTTAATGGCCAGGAAGCGCATAAAGACAAAAGCTAATGTTTGACACCTGTAATGCTTGGCTTAATCTTATTGGCCTCAAAATGGTAAACACTGTATGAATTTTTCAGTTGAAAATAATGTTAAACCTTTATGAAACATTTAATAAATTTGTTTTCCTTCATCAGTCAACTGCCTTTATAAAATTTGATATAATCTTACTAATCTGGATAAGGATCGCAATAGTAACTTGCATGCACTGTTATTAAAACCCATGTTAAAACCCGACTCCGAGTCGCCATTTATGAGTTTCCAACGAATTACTGATGTAAACGCCATCCTCACAAGTCATGAGAAAAATGCTATCTCTCAAAAAGTACACTATTGTGCTGCGATAAAAGACTTCCCGTTTCACCTCCGCTTATAAAGCCGCGATCTAATGCTGTTAACCTGAAATAAGCCTGCTTGCGAGCAGGTTCAAGCTAGCGCACCTGTTGCTATGACAGCAAGTCCAGGATGAGCGTCGAAGAACCAAATGATCCAAGATCATGGCAAATCGCCAACAATCAAATCCAGCTAACTGGGTTAGCGACGTACGAAGAACGGGCCACTGATCACGTTATTTTTTATTAAATCACAGATAAAAACAAAATGAACGTTTTTCTTTTCTTCATAACTTCCAAAGGATAGCTGATGCATGACTGCACGATCTCCCTAATCCAGCAAACATCCGACAGTTTCTATCACTCCGACTGCAGAACAGTACTAAAAGGTTAGGCTGGTTAGCCCTTTGACTCCTGTCTACATCTGCTTTCAAAGATGGATAGGCTAGTCTATATTTCCTAGGGCTGTGAGGTTAGGCATAACGTTACGCCGAGTTTCAGACCAAAGTCCAGTTTGTCGCAATGATCATGATCATCTATTGTTTATATACCTCTTATTTATTAAAACCAGTCAATTGGTTGATGAAACATTGATTTAAATTAAGATTCAATTAATAAAAAACGAAATTCACTTTAAAGAAAGGTTTATTTGTGGTTTTTGGTGTTCTCTTGACTATTTTATGTTAGGGACACCTTGAAATGTACTGAAATCAAACTGGATTCACCACTAGAATGCTTGGCTTTAAATGTATTATCCCTTAAGATGAATTTTTACATTATAGTGCTGTATAATCCACCATCACATGATGTTTCATTTTATGAGAATTTAGACAAACTTCTTAAATATTTAAATACTCGCACCGAATCTGATTTTCTTGGTGACTAATAATAACTGGCTAGAGAAAAGTCGAAGAAAAAAATTAAAGAGACTGTTGTCAAAACACAGTCTTCATCAGATTATTAAAGGTCAAACAAGGATCACACGAACGAGTAAAACTATTATAGATCTGATAGTCACTAACAGACCACAGAGAATTATCAGAACTTCTATTTTATTAACAGGGCTTTCTGATCACAATATGATCATGGTTGTACGGAAACTTACTAAACAGCGAAAGTAAACCAGGGAACATGGGTATCCCAAAAAATAAATTGATACAAGTTAAAATGATTTAGATAGTTTAGACTTGAATAATGTCTTAAAATCGAATGATTTAGAAAATTGTTGTAACTCTTTGATGAAAAACCTCACAAATCTGATTGAGAAATATTGTAAGACATTCTAAGGTATGCAATGAAAAGCTTCCTTACCATTTCATTTCATTGATATTCGTCAGCTAATGAAAAGAAAGAGACTATACATTGAAAAAATCTCTGCTCTCCAAAACAAATATCAATTTGTTAAACTTTAAAGGATTGAGAAATGCAGATAATTGCTTAAAGGGGCAAAACGCAAGTATCTGAGTTTTTGCAGAACTACGCCCCCTCTGGCGACAAGCGAAACTGCAACCAGCGCTGTGCGCATTCATGGAGGAACACACACACACACGGACGTATGCACGAGCTGTTCATAACCAAAGGAGCATCAGCCGCACGCTGTGCGGCACACATCTTTTGTTAGTCATAATGAGGTAATAAAGTTATAAATCTGCAAAGCATTTAAAATTTATCAAAGGAAAGGCATTCGAGTAAATTACACACTCATGTGTGTGTGAGGGGGAAACGGGGGTAGTAGAATACTTCGACTTTTGTTTCCATCTATCTCCATGTTGAACTGTTTTATGTGCTTACTATATCCACTTATGATTGAATTATTATGGAAACACGTTCATGAACAATATAAGTTATTACTTTGTATAATTTGTATAATTACTTTGTACCCGTTTGAGCCGTAGAGCAGACCGAGATCTCTCCATGTGTTGAAAGCCTTCCCGATGTTGACTCTCGTCTTATTCCGACGCCTGGCACTGGACAGACAGAAGTTTTATTTTCTATGTCTTACGTGGAGTTTGCGTTGGGGTTTGGAATGAACTACAAGTCTCTTTCCGCGCTATATACAGATTTAATGAAGTGCACGTCACCAAAAGCAACAGATATGAGCTGCATTTTATTAATCATCGGCTAATTTCAAAATCAGCAAAGACAGCAATAAGAGAGAGCGGCAACAGGCCTGGTAAGATAATTTAATTTCTTTACTTTTTATGAAGATGGTTGTGTTAAGCGTCTGCGACTTACTTTCACTTTGATTTGCGATAGATTGCGGCGCGCTGGCTTCATGAATAGGGGCTCAGCTGCTCAGCTGAGGTGATGCTCGTCGTCATATATGACCTATTTTTTTTTACAGTATGTACAGTGGGGGAAATAAGTATTTGACCCCTTGCTGATTTTGCAGGTTTGCCCACTTACAAAGAATGCAACGATCTATAATTTTAATCATATGTACATTCTAACAGTGAAAGACAGAATCCCAAAAAAAATTCCAGAAAATCACATCATATGAATTTATTAAAATTGATAACCATCTGATGAGGAAAAACAAGTATTTGACCCCCTGGACAAACAGCATGTTAATATTTTGTAGAAAAGCCATTATTGGCCAGCACAGATGTCAAACAGTTTTTATAGTTGGTGACACGGTTTGTGCACATTTCGGCAGGGATGTTGGCCCACTGCTCCCTGTAGACAGCCTCCAAATCTTTCAGGTTCCGAGGTTGTCGCCTGGCAACTCGAATTTTAAGCTCCCTCCAAAGATTTTCAATTGGATTCAGGTCTGGAGACTGGCTAGGCCACTCCAGAACCTTGATGTGCTTCTTCTTCAGCCACTCTTTTGTTGCTTTGGCGGTGTGCTTAGGGTCGTTGTCGTGCTGAAACACCCATCATCGACCCATCTTTAGCTCTCTCACTGAGGGACGGAGATGTTGGTCCAGAATTCCACGATACATGGCCCCGTCCATCCTCCCCTCAATACGATGGAGTTGTCCCGTCCCCTTGGCTAAAAAGCACCCCCAAAGCATGATGTTGCCACCACCATGCTATTATCACCATGCTTGACGGTGGGGATGGTGTTCTTTGGGTTGTACTTGGGTTTTCCACACTACATGAACAGTCATTTTCAAAAATCCATGATATGTGCTCTTTAACTAATAAAAAAAAAAATAAATAAATAAATATTAACGCAACGACTGGCATTGTTGATGGAAGGCTTGTTCGAGATGCATCAGAGCGGCGTGGACTGATCGGAGCTGCGGGAGTGTTTGGAGAGTTTACGACTTCTGCTTTTGGATCGCTCTCGCAGTTCGAGATTCGCAGTGCCGAACCATCTCGAACATTCCTGGTGTGTTTGTGTGTGCCGCGCTAGCATGTCTGGGCAACATAAGATGTATACAGTGACGTAAGATCTGGCTCTGTGGAAAGGCAAACCGGGTCTTTGAAAGCTTGTCAGTCGAACTAACTCCGAACCGGCACTAGTTCTAGCTCTGAACCAGCACCTGGTTCTTGTTGGTGGAAAAGGGGTAATAGTGAGGCGGCAGAGGCTGAAAACACCAAGTGCTGTGTTTGTGAATTCCGTAAAAAATTCCGTAAAATTCTGTGTTATACAGTAAATTACGTTTTATGACTAGATTCTCTGTTTCTGTCCACTTTTCTACATTGCTTAATTCATAAATGACTGTTATTGAAGTGTCCTTATATAAAACTTGGTGAGTTCATGAATGTGTATGAGTTGTTTGTCTAACTATAGGCCCAAAGGCTCTGACTGTGGCATTGTGAACGTCAACATCCCCACCAGCGGCGCTGAGATCGGAGGAGCATTTGGTGCGTACCACCACTCTGTCACCAGTACCACACCAGTACCACACCACTCTGGGCCGTCCATAAGGGGGGGATAAAGGGAATGTTTTCTGGGGCCTAGCCTCATTGGGGGCCCATGCATTCCAGCAATAATTATGTTCATCCTAAATATGAGTAAAGGTTACCATATTTTATTTTTAACCAAAATAGCACCATTTATTGTTGAAAGTGAGAAAAACAATGCGTTTTATTTAATGTTGCTTGAGTAAAATGTAGCCTGTGTTATAATGAAACACCCCTTTCCTGAAAATGGTCTAAGTAGGGTATTTTTGTTGTACGTAACGCAAAGAAGCACACCAGTGCTTCGCGCCAGTTTGCGGTCACCAGTGCAAGTGAGTGACACGATGGAGTGCGTAAATTGATGCGGTAAGACCATAGACATTAAAAGAAAAAGTAAGATCTATTGCTCACCACCTCCCCAGTGAGATTGAAGCAATCGATTGCCTAAAATCGTCCTGTAAATTATCTTATGAGGCCTTATCAGATGCGCGAGAGAATATTTCATTTAATTTACAGCAGTTGTAATGCGCACTGTCCAGCTAAAACTACTCCAACATATCGAAGAAAGGATGGAATTTGCTTCTGCCGAGAGGCAGCCTTAGATGTTGGACAGGTCGCAGGATTGGGTTTGTTTCATGACAACTTTGAAATATGCGCATGCCCTTTTTTGCATTTTCCGGAGGGAGGGTTGATGCAAATGTGTGGGCTAGTGATGTGTAAAACCCAGCTGTAGTCCCAATCGAGTCGTTTTTGTAGGCAATATACTTCCTGATTTTTAAAAAGATGATATCTCTGCTTACACTGAACTTTCAGCGCTGCAACTTTGCAGATACTGTTCATGCACCAACAGCAACATTACACACTATTTAAATTGAAAAAAGTGAAATCGCAGTCAACCCCCCCTTTAATGTAGGAGAGAGAGAGAGAGAGCAGACACATGATATGAGTAGCCTATTGCAGATTTGAGGAAGGCCCATTCACTGGACCTTTTAACTCTTTCCCCGCCAGCGTTTTAAAAAAAAGTTGCCAGCCACCGCCAGGGTTTTTGACGATTTTCGCTAAATTTTAATGCCCCGCTGAATATTTTCTTCCATGAATATATGAAGATGATATATATAAAAATAAAGATCTGAGCCTCTGCTTTTAGGCAAAAAAAACGTTTTTATTTTATCTTCATTTGTTCTTTTTTTATTGCCTCTTGAACAGAGGTAGGTTTTGTCAAAAACACAACATTTTGGACAAAAAACTGAGAAAAAGGTATTTTTATCAAACAAGTGCATTTAAAAGCAGAATACATTCAGATGTTGTTTCCTTCATTTATAAAACTTTCCAAAATAAAATAAAAACATAAATAAATGTAAAATATATCAAATTTCCCAGGATGTAAGGGAAATGTAACTTTTGCAATAAAACTTCTGCCTCTGCCTCTCTGTGTTCTACCTGTGAATAATGAATAATTGGAATTACAATAAACAGGCCTACACACACACACACACACACACACACACACAAATACATATTACAATGTGGTAAATGTGCACAAAGAGAGAAATAATTTGACAATTACACCTTCATATTTAGACAGCCACACATAAATGCCTGCACACACACATAAATATTATAGTGTCATAATATTATACGATCTATCTGCGGCACGTCCATGGCTAGAACTTTCTGTGACAACATGTGCATCTCTCTTACTGACTACTTCGTCCCGATCAGATTCAGAATTATCAAATAAAGAGTGATCGGACTCCGAGTCCATTAACCTCCAGTACTTCAGCCATATACCTCTGCATTGTCTGTCTGATACATTCTCACTACTCCACTGTTTGAGACGATTGCAATCTGTTTCTCTGATCAAAGAGTTGCGCACTCATTCAGAACATGCGCGCGGGTCTTCCTTACCGTATACCACCTAAAACAGGGATACCCGGAAAATTCCGTGTTTGGCGGGGATGCGTTTTTTCATTAAACCCGGAACATTCCGTGTTTGGCGGGGAAAGAGTTAATGGGCCCAGTCATTTCTGTAGGCAGGCCTGTGTGCAACATGAGCATTGGCCATGTGCTATAGGGATCAGCCTTAGTGCAGTTGGCCATGCTGAAAGTACTATAGACATTCGGAAACTCCACCACCAATTTAAGAAATGCAAAATGTGATAAATATTTGTATCAATAGTTTGCGTGAAAATAACATTAAGCTCAAGTCGTTACTTTTAATTTTCTTATTCCTTCTCCATTGATATCCCATTGGTCAGGCAAATCCTACAAGTTTGACAATTGACAGAACCAGGAATGACTCTGAAAGTGTGATCTTGCTATTGTGTGTGTGTGTGTGTGTGTGTGTGTGTGTGTGTGTGTGTGTGTGTGTGTGTGTGTGTGTGTGTGTGTGCGCGTGCATGCATGCAGGTGGTGAGAAGCACACGGGAGGCGGGCGTGAGTCGGGCAGTGACTCCTGGAAGCAGTACATGAGGAGGTCCACATGGTAAGTGTCAGTCTGAAACACAACCTCAAGTCGGCCAGCATGCTTGAAGTGAAATATAGCGTTAGCATGTACAAACCCAGTTCCATAAAAGTTGGGACACTGTACAAATTGTGAATAAAAACAGAATGCAATGATGTGGAAGTTTCAAATTTCAATATTATATTTAGAATACAACATAGATGACATATCAAATGTTTAAACTGAGAAAATGCATAATTTTAAGGGAACAATAAGTTGATTTTAAATTTCATGGCATCAACACATCTCAAAAAAGTTGGGACAAGGCCATTTTTACCACTGTGTGGCATCCCCTCTTCTTTTAATAACAGTCTGCAAACATCTGGGGACTGAGGAGACAAGTTGCTCAAGTTTAGGAATAGGAATGTTGTCCTATTCTTGTCTAATAAAGGCTTCTAGCTGCTCAACTGTCTTAGGTCTTCTTTGTTGCATCTTCCTCTTTATGATGCGCCAAATGTTTTCTATGGGTGAAAGATCTGGACTGCAGGCTGGCCATTTCAGTACCCGGATCCTTCTTCTACGCAGCCATGATGTTGTAATTGATGCAGTATGTGGTTTGGCATTGTCTTGTTGGAAAATACAAGGTCTTCCCTGAAAGAGACGATGTCTGGATGGGAGCATATGTTGTTCTAGAACTTGGATATACCTTTCAGCATTGATGGTGCCTTTCCAGATGTGTAAGCTGCCCATGCCACACACACTCATGCAACCCCATACCATCAGAGATGCAGGCTTCTGAACTGAGCGCTGATAACAACTTGGGTTGTCCTTGTCCTCTTTAGTCCGGATGACATGGCGTCCCAGTTTTCCAAAAAGAACTTCAAATTTTGATTCGTCTGACCACAGAACAGTTTTCCACTTTGCTAGAGTCCACTTTAAATGAGCCTTGGCCCAGAGAAAACGCCTGCGCTTCTGGTTCCCGTTTAGATATGGCTTCTTTTTTGACTTATAGAGTTTTAGCCGGCAACGGTGAATGGCACGGTGGATTGTGTTCACTGACAATGTTTTCTGGAAGTATTCTTGAGCCCATGTTGTAGGGGTGTAACGGTACATGTATTCGTATTGAACCGTTTCGGTTCGAGGCTTCCGGTTCGGTACGCATACAAACCGAACGATTGCTTGGACCATTTTTCTTGCCGGCAAAATTCGTGCTGACGCGGCCAACACAACGTTGCGCAACATCCAAATGGCAAGGGTAATGAAAGCAGAACGAAACTGCGCTCCTCGTTATGTGCTTCACGGATCGTTTATCAGTTCGGACCAGCAACATCTGTGCAGCGCGAGCCGATCTCGATCAAGCAACACTGTTACCACACCGCGTTAAGAGATCCGGTAAAGAAAACATTTGAATTCGCCACTGAGGTAATAACATCGCTGCGAGATCTAGTGAGATGCATTCATCTCTGTCATGGAAACCAGGAGAAACATTGTGCCGTGAATGAACTAGTAGGCTATTTCCATTACAGTAGCATTCCTGTGTGTGATGCAGTGCCGTCTAAGGGCCCGAAGATCACGGGCATTCAGTATGGTTTTCCGGCCTTGACCCTTATGCACAGAGATTGTTCCAGATTCTCTGAATCTTTGGATGATATTATGCACTGTAGATGATGATAACTTCAAACTCTTTGCAATTTTTCTCTGAGAAACTCCTTTCTAATATTGCTCCACTATTTTTTGCCTCAGCATTGGGGGAATTGGTGATCCTCTGCCCATCTTGACTTCTGAGAGACACTGCCACTCTGAGAGGCTCTTTTTATACCCAATCATGTTGCCAATTGACCTAATAAGTTGCAAATTGGTCCTCCAGCTATTCCTTATATGTACATTTAACTTTTCTGGCCTCTTATTGCTACCTGTCCCAACTTTTTTGGAATTTGTAGCTCTCATGAAATCCAAAAGGAGCCAATATTTGGCATGGCAATTCAAAATGTCTCACTTTCAACATTTGATATGTCATTTATATTCTATTGTGAATAAAATATAAGTTTATGAGATTTCTAAATTATTCCATTCTTTTTTTACTCACAATTTGTACAGTGTCCCAACTTTTTTGGAATCGGGTTTGTAAATTGGATACAATGACTTTTCCTGTTGACATTTGACCTTGGCCCTGAGACTGTCCTCCTCTTGCAGCACGATCAACTACAGCAAAGACCTGCCGCTGGCCCAGGGGATCAAGTTCGAATGAGCCGTGATGTTGCCTAGTTAGCAGTGGGAAACAACATTTATGATAGTTTTATGTATATCTGTTTGTACTGCCAGATAAAATAATCCAAATCAGCTCATCCATCATTACAGTGCATTTTGTAGCGCTTATCCATGCTGTCCTTAAAGACTAAACACTGTTTATTACCAATAAACCATGAGTCTATAAACCCAAACTCTCTTGCAGTGCTTTTGGGAACACTGCTCTGGACATGTTGAACACCTTTAAGAAGCGGAATTGAGAAGCACTGGAAAGGAGGATTATTGGCCATTCAAATAACAAAAAACTCATTAAGATTGTAACTGAGAAAAAATGTAATGTCTGTAATGCAAAGAAGAAGGTAATATTTCCTCCAGTCTGCATGAGCATTAGTGCTGCGTTGTGTGCATGACAGAAGATCAACGCATGCTTCCAAACAGTGACGGTCAAAGAAAGCAAATACAAGCTAGCTTAATGATCGTCATTTCCACACGTGTCTGTCGTCATATGTGCTTCATTTGTCTTTTCTCTCACCAACTTTGAGCGTTAACTAAGCAATGTGTGAGGGACAGAAACAAGCTGACAGAAGCTGGAGCCCAGAGGACTTCTTCCACAAGATAGACCATTTTGCAAGATGTAAACAACACTGGTCCAGAAACTGTTTCAGTTTGTAACTGTTTTCTTTATTTCACATGTAAAGAAAACATCTTAAAAATGTTTAACTTTTTGATTCAGTTTTATATTTTCTGTTGGTTGTATTTTATCCCAGCTTTTATGTAGTGTTAAAAAACTGAAACAGGAAGTGCTTCTGTACCAGTGTTTACATCTTGCAAAATGGTCTATACGATAGTGTGTTTGATCTGTGCATGGAACCTGTTGTCTACCTTTTTCTTAAAGAAAAAAACTTTAACAGTAATGCACTCGGGTTCTGAACTGCCATGATAAAAGCAATTTTTATGGGCAAGCACACATGCACACACCACAATCAGCATTCACTGCCACGGTAAACTGCTGTATTCAGGGATAAATTTAAATGACAGGATCAGTGTTTCTGTGATTAATTCTCCTGGACCAATGCAAAATAAGGCAAACTAGAGGGAAACAAACAACAGATATGAATATGTTATGTTGACTTATTTATAGTTTCTAGATAAATAGTTTATAAAAGTGTTTGTTTTTGGTTTTTAAATCTACTCCATACATGTACGTTTACTGCTATAGCTTATAGTAAAATATATAAAGATATTGTTCCAGAAAGTTGTGGGCTAATAAGCTAGATGCTGATTTTCTGTTTATATGCATAAATTTGTAGCGACCTGAACAGAGATTTCTTTTTAAGGGGCAAGTGAAAAGAGTTTTAAGTGCTGACTGCACATGCTATGGGATTAAAACCGATTAAAACAAACCAGTCGAGTCAAAGATTCAATCACCCATTCATAGACAACTGCCTCATTCCTGATCAAATCACCAGGATGAGTTGTTTGAATGAGTGACTTGCTCATGAAGTCAGTCATTCCTGACGCTTACTAATTTTATATATAATGTTTAAGGTTTCATTCTTTACAACATTATTATTCCAGTTGAATGTAGGCTATTGGTCAGATTTAAGAATGGGGGGGGGGTCGTCACTTATCTTCAATGGCACCATTTATTCTCAACTATTACAGCTGTATCTTAATGGCATCTTTTTATGAATGAAACCCAGTATCACTAATATTATAGCTACTGATATCTCGATGTAAAGGATTTTTTTTTTTTTAAATATAAAAACTTTAAATTTAAGTGAATTTAAGACAATCCTCATTAAACCCATAATGAATGTCATATTTAACTGTACCATACAGAAATTGAATAAGGTTATAAAACAGTCTGCACTGCATCAATTATAAATGAAATATAGATTAATCCTTATCAAAGCTACAAACGGTCTTTAGTCAAGTGCAGTTAATAATTTTCTGTTCCCTCTGTTCTTTTGATTAACTACTCGTATACAGAACGAATGGCTCCTGTCACTTTAAGATCTGCCGCTGCTGACAGCCCTTACGAAAATTAACCATGGTTTTTTTGTAGTAACTATGGTTTTTTTGTAGTAACCATGGTTTAACTATAGTTTTTGTAGTAAAACCATAGTAACTACAAAATGAACCATAGTTTAACTATGGTTTTTGTAGTAAAACCATAGTAACTACAAAATGAACCATAGTTTAACTATGGTTTTTGTAGTAAAACCATAGTAACTACAAAATGAACCATAGTTTAACTATGGTTTTTACAGTAAAACCATAGTAACTACAATCAAACCATGGTTTTTACTACAATAACCTTGGTTTAACCATGGTTTTTGTAGTTAAACCATAGTAACTATAAAATGAACCTTGATTTTTGTAGTAAAACCATAGTAACCATAAAATGAACCATGGTTATTGTAGTAAAACCATGAAAATGTTTTTTATACAGTAACCATTATATATAATATAGTTTTGTATAAGAAAACCATGCTCTTAATAGAATAATCTTAAGGTCATAAATAATTGTATTATTATAGTTATATAGTACGTGTGTGTATATATATATATAGCCTATATATATATATATAAACCATTCTTCATTTTGTAGTTGGTAAAAAAAAACTATAGAAGTGAATGGGCCATAGAGCTATGAGTTTAAAATCATGATTTAAAATCATGTTATAACTCTAGATGTTTATTTAATTGCTAGCTGCGTGCCTTTGCCGTGTATGGTAATGCGCGTGCGCGTAAACATTCGAGCCGCATTCAAAGACAGGAGCGCGCGCGTCGCGTGATCAGATGGAAACGAGCTCTATGGAAACGAGGAACGTCATCGACAACGGACAAACAGCAAAACGAATCGGTTACCTAACGTAACCTCGGTTCTCTCTAGATGAGGGAACGAGTATTGCGTAAGCTAGCTTACGCTACGGGAAAGATTCATCTTTGCTGAGAAGTTGAAGCCAAAAAATTATTCCATAATTTTGTAATCATTGTCAACGCAGTCTCTTCTGAGGCAGACCATGAGCGGGCTAGCTAGCGGCTCATTGGTTCGCTCAGAGAGAATGCACGAACCTATGGGAGAGCGGCGCTGAGTCCGCGGCCAATGAGCGGACGGCGCTCGCTTACTGCGTCACAGCCCGCCAAAAGGGGCGTGGCTACAGTGTATAAAGGTCGCTCTCCCAGCTCGTTCGTTGATTCTGTAGCATGAAGCGAAACGCTAGTGGCGCAAGCACGGCCGGGAACGCAATACTCGTTCCCTCATCTAGAGAGAACCGAGGTTACGTTAGGTAACCGATTCGTTCTCTTACGAGAGGTTCTCTCGTATTGCGTAAGCTAGCTTACGCTACGGGAACACCTGGTCAACGCCGTGCGCGCTAAGTAACCACTAAGCATCCCAGGGGAACACCGGGGGAATCTATAAGTGGATGAAGATAATACGGCGGCCAGCATAGCGGCCGTTACTATCTAGTGCAAAAACGCCCAAGGCGGCCGGCGAAGGCGGGCCGTGATGTGTAGGCTAATGCATAAGCACATAGGGGAACACAAGGGGTGAGCCGGTTGTGATGGAACTCCCGATAGTGCGGCTTCTATAGGAGGGCTGTGAGTACTAGACCGCCAGAATTTTAGCCTGTAAGGCTGGAACTTCCAAGTTGTAAAATCTGACGGGGGAGGGGGAGGCCCATCCCGCAGCCACACAAATGTCGTGGATGGAAATCCCGCAGGACCATGCCCACGATGAGGCCATGCCTCTGGTGGAATGAGCCCTGATGCCCAGAGGGCAAGGCAGGTCTTTAGCGGCATAAGCAGAGGCAATCGCGTCTACTATCCACCTGGATAGGGTCTGTTTCGAGGCGGCTAGTCCCTTGGTGCGGCCACCGAACGACACAAACAGCTGCTCCGAGCGTCTGAACGCGGCAACGCGTGTAGTGTACACTCTGATAGCCCGAGCCGGGCAGAGGCGGTCAGCGTCACGTTCGCTATCGGATGCAGGCAGCGCCGATAGAGAGATCACTTGCGCCCTGAAAGGGGTACCAATCGCTTTTGGAACATAACCGTGTCTAGGCTTTAGAATGACTATGGAGTCACTCGGTCCAAACTCTAGGCACGCGGCGCTCGAAGACAGCGCGTGAATGTCCCCCACACGTTTTACTGAGGCGAGAGCCGTCAGAAGAACGGTTTTTACGAGAGGTATTTTAGCTCCACGGACTCAAGTGGTTCAAACGGTGGGGCTTTCAGAGCTTCTAGAACTATAGAAAGATCCCAGACCGGCACCGTAGGGGGGGCGAGGGGGGTTCATCCTTCTGGCTCCCCTGAGGAAGCGGATGATTAGCTCGTCTTTGCCCAGAGACTGGGCGCGCCGGGGTTCAGCGAACGCCGCGACGGCTGCCACGTAAACCTTAAGAGTGGATGGGGACCTGCCCTTATCCAGTATCTCCTGAAGGAACACTAGCAAGACGAAACCTCGCACGTCCGTGGGTCCAAATTCATGTCGGTGCACCATTTGGAGAACACAGACCATTTTGCAGCATAGAGCTTTCTGGTAGAATCCGCTCTGGCGTGTTAGATCGTGTTCAAAACCCCTTCTGGCAATTCGACGCGTAGTCGTTGGTCACCCATGCATGAAGCGCCCAGCGCTGTGGATGGGGATGCCAGATCGAGCCGCGGGCTTGAGTGAGGAGATCTGCACTGATTGGAATGGGCCACGGGGCTGTCTGTGACAGCCGCGTTAGCTCCGGGAACCAAATCTGATTCTCCCAGCGCGGGGCTATGAGGAGCACCGAGTGGCGTGAGTCCCTGATTCTCTGAATGACCTGCGGTAGCAGAGAAATCGGGGGAAAAGCATAGAGCGGGCGGCGGGGCCAATCCTGGGCTAGCGCGTCCTCGCTCTTGAAAAGAATATTGGGCAGTGAGCGTTCTCTTCTGACGCGAAAAGATCTATCTCCGCTCTGCCGAATAGGCGCCACAGTGTTTGGACTGTTTGAGTGTGCAGGGACCATTCTCCGGGGAGACCAGGTTCCTGGACAGCCTGTCTGGACCGTCGTTCAGATGGCCCGGCACGTGCGTCGCTCTGAGCGATAGCAGGTGACTCTGGGACCACAATAGGATGCGGCGTGTCAGATGAAGAGATTCTTGGATCTGACGCCGCCCTGACGGTTGATGTATGATACCACGGCCATATAGTCGGAGCGAATCAGGACGTGGTGACCGTTTATGCGCGGGAGGAAGCATAGCAGCGCGTTCTCGACCGCGATCATTTCCAGACAGTTTATGTGTAAGGAACTCTCGTGGCTCGACCACTGGCCGGCGGCCGGTGAGCCCTCGCAAACCGCTCCCCAACCCGAGTTGGATGCGTCTGTCGAGATAACTTTCCGGCGAGAGAAGGTTCCCATGGTAACGCCCCTCTGAAACCACTCGCTTACTGCCCATGGCTGCAGTGCAGTGATACATGTCTGAGTAATCCTGATCATCTGGCGGCCCGTCGTCCACTCTTGGTGGGATACGCGGCTCTTTAACCAGAGTTGAAGGGGGCGCATGTGCAGAAGACCCAGCTGTAGCACAGTGGAGGCTGAAGCCATATGACCCAGCATCCTCTGAAGCGATTTCAGGGATGTATGGGCACCCATCTGAAACGAGGCGGCCAGTCGCTGAACACGGCGCGCGCGCTGTGTGGATAAGCGAGCCGTCATCGTGATAGCGTTCAAATCTATTCCAGGAACGAAATAGTTTGACTGGGCTGGAGAGAGCTCTTTGTCCAGTAGACAGAGAGTCCCAGCGTTTCCAGATGGTAGAGGAGAACTGTGCAGTGCGACAGCAGCTCCGTCTGGGAATCTGCTAGAATCAGCCATTCGTCCAGATAATTCAGTATGCGCAGCCCTTGACTTAGCAGGGGGGCGAGCGCTGTATCCATGCACTTCGTGAACGTACGGGGTGCTAAGGATAGGCCAAACGGGAGAACGGCATACTGATAAACTTGACCCTCGAAGGCGAAACGTAGGAATGGCCTGTGATGAGGGCTTATCTGGATCTGAAAATATGCGTCTTTCAGGTCTAGAGAGATGAACCAGTCCCCCTGGCGGAAGTGCGCGAGGAGTTTCCTGACTGTGAGCATTTTGAACGGTCTCTAATGAGCGCTTTGTTCAAAGCCCTGAGATCTAAGATCGGCCTGAGGCCGCCGTCTTTCTAGGGAACCAGAAAATAACGGCCGTAAAAAACCCCGACTCGGTCATAGATGGTGGGACTCTCTCTATAGCGCCCTTCTGCAGTAGCTTGGCTATTTCTAAGCGAAGCGTGTTCATAGCGGGCAGCTGACAGTGGATTCGAGCCGCACGCGCGAGCGTGGCGGGCGGCGACGAAACTGTAATCGATAACCATTCTTTATTATGCTAAAAACCCACGGGGAGATGCCGGGGATGGCTTCCCACGCTTCGTAAGCGGTTGAATGGATATTTCGCCCTGATTGCTGCACATCGCGGGCTGGACACTGTGTGTGGGCACGCTTATAATGTGGGTGGCAACGGGACTTACACTCAGAGAGGAGTTTTATGGGCCGTGTGACAGAGCGGGCAGAGGGGGGACACGCGCACGGGCTCGTGGGCGTGCTTATGTTCTCTGCTACTGGAGCGGAAGTGCTCGCTCCGTGAGAATGGGCTCTGTGAGACCCTGGGCATAAGGTGCTTGTGTGTGTACGTGAGCACATGCTTGTGGGCACATTTATTACACTTGAGGCTTTTATGCTCTTTTTGTGAACTCTCTGGGTAGCCGTGAAAACGGCATTTAGACGCTCGCAAGCGGGCAGGGAAACCGGCTTGTTTGTGGCGGTAAACACTACTGCAGTCAGCGGTGAACGGGGACTAACAGTGGGCGAAGCTTTTACGGCGATCCGGCCGCAGCGGGAGAAAGCCGTCCTTTTCTCAGCTGTGCTAGGCAGACTTCAGTTGATCGGGCCTCAGCGCGATCTTGGGTCGAGGCCCCCTGGAGGAGGCTGTCTGCGGCGGCTGTCTGAGCGAGAGCGAGGGCGGCCGCCCTGTCTACGCTGGGGCTGCTGAGCTTGCTGAGGCAGGCGCTGCTGAGCTTGCTGAGGCGGGCGCTGTTGTGGGGTTCTGGCAGGAGGCTCGTGAGAGCGGCCTGTCGAAGAACTAGAGCGGCGGGGCAAGAACAGATTCATGGCCTGAGTCGCTTTCTGTACCTCGGAGAAGCGGTCAACGATGCCCGTGACGGCAGATCCGAAGAGCCCGGTAGGAGATATAGGCGCGTTGAGGAACAGGGCGCGTTCTGAATCTCCCATATCGGTGAGCGTGAGCCACAAGTGTCTCTCAGTGACAACGAGGGCGGCCATGCATTTTCCCAAGGCTTGTGCGGCGGCTTTAGTGGCGCGAAGGGAAAGATCCGTCGCGCTTCTCAGATCCGAAAGGATGGGCGGGTTCCTACCGCTGTTCGCCATCTCGCACGAGATGTCGCTCTGGAGCGCCTGGATGGAATGCAGCGCTGAGGCGGCCTGTTCGGCGGCGTCAAAGGCGCGGGCAGCATGGCAGTATAACTCATCTCGGCGGCTCCGTCCACTGAGCGAAGCGGACCCCTCGGAGCGGATAAGAGCCGAAAGAGGGGCATTCCAGGATTTAGTGAGCTCGAAGTGAAGCTCAGGCAGGAATGGTGCAGCCCGGCTGCAGGCGGGGGCCGGGCGCCGGTTCGGTGGTTGCTCTGGGGGAGGAGACCACTCGAGACCCAGGCGGTAGATGGCCTGCGAAAGGAGGCGCGATAGTCCATCCTCGATGCCGGCGCGGGTCCCCGCAGACTCTCTCGTCGATGAGCCGATCGACGACCAATCCTCGCTGTCAGAAGGGTGCAGCGAACAAGAGTCCTTCTCATCCGCGGTGTCGTCGGAGGCGACAGAGCGGCCATACGGCGGCAACTGTAAGTCCGGCAGGGGCGGAGAGGGAGAGCGGTCGGTGGGCGGCGGCGGCGGCCCACATGGATCCGCAGGGGGCTCCGGCGGCCTCTGGGAGCGGCGTATCTTTTTCCGCGGCGAAGTGAGAGGCGGCGCGGGAGCGGTTCTGACTGCCTGTAGTCGAGCCCGCAGGGAAGACGGAGGCAGGTCCTCGCAGTGGTCGCATCCTCCGTTGGCGAGGGCGAGCTCTGCGTGTTCCACTCCGAAACAGAGAACGCAGAAGCGGTCTCCTTCCTCGAGTGAAGAGCGGCATGAGCCGCAGGAAATACGAGGCATCTTGAAAAAGACGCTCGGCTCTTTTAGGAATATGGAATAGTAAAAAGGATACGCGTCGGATGGCGCTAGCTTGCTGGGCGGCTGAAGGTGGCAGACGGCCGGCTTCCTCAGACTCCGGAGCTCGCTAGACGGTGCCTTCTCAACGACGGCGGCTTCTTCCCAGAACAGCGGATGCGTGTAGCTCGCTGAAATGAACAGAATCAACGAACGAGCTGGGAGAGCGACCTTTATACACTGTAGCCACGCCCCTTTTGGCGGGCTGTGACGCAGTAAGCGAGCGCCGTCCGCTCATTGGCCGCGGACTCAGCGCCGCTCTCCCATAGGTTCGTGCATTCTCTCTGAGCGAACCAATGAGCCGCTAGCTAGCCCGCTCATGGTCTGCCTCAGAAGAGACTGCGTTGACAATGATTACAAAATTATGGAATAATTTTTTGGCTTCAACTTCTCAGCAAAGATGAATCTTTCCCGTAGCGTAAGCTAGCTTACGCAATACGAGAGAACCTCTCGTAAGAGAACCGTCTCTCGCTTGTTTTCACTGCTTTCAGGTAAGTTTAGTTAACAAAATCACACAAATAATAGATACAAACGTTCCTGACACCCTTCTTACGTGTAATTAATACGCTCTGTTGAATATTTACTTTATAGAAATGGGTTGTGTCTTCGTAAAAAGTCCGTTAGCATCTCAACCGTTTTCAGAAGAGGTGAGTTACGTTACACTGAACTCTTGTTTTAGCTATAACTTATAAGTTTAGGGTTTTAACCACATCTTTGTGTTGATAACAGTTTTTGATAGTTTTGTTTTGCTGGTATTTGTCAATGGGTGATTGGAAGTAAGCTAATTTATTTAACCTAAAATAATTCACTGTACTGTTAATCAGTGACGTCAGGAGGGACAGAAAAAAAACCCTCCACAGGGTGTCAAACTCAGTGCCAGGAGGACCACAGGCCTACAGAGTTTAGTTCCAACCCTGCTTCAACACACACACACACACTTGCAGTTTTCAAATGAGCCTGAAGGACTTGATTAGCTGATCAGCTGTGCTTAATTAGGGTTGAAGCTAAACTCTGCAGGGTTGTGGCCCTACAGAAACTGAGTTTGACACCCCTGCTCCACAACAAAGGGGGAATTATTGTTAAATTGTTATTCCAGATGATTATTTCACAATATATATTACCTTAAGATGTGTATATATATATATATCCTTCCTTGTAGGGGTGTAACGGTACACAAAAATCACGGTTCGGTACGTACCTCGGTTTTAAAGTCACGGTTCGGTACGTTTTCGATACAGCAAAAAGAAAGAAATGCCAGAGAAATTTCCTATTTGTTTAAAGAAAAAATATTTTTAAATAATTGTGGGTTTTCCTAGATCTTGAAACTTTCAGGTTTATAAATGGGGCTCATCTTTGATAAACGATCTGTGAAGCACATAACGAGTAGCGCAGTTTCGTTCTGCTTTCATTACGCTTGCCATTTGATGTTGTGTTGGCCGCGTCAGCAAGAATTTTGCCGGCAGGAAAAATGGTCCAAGCAATCGTTCGGTTTGTATGCATTCCGAACCGGAAGCCTCGAACCGAAACGGTTCAATACGAATACATGTACCGTTACACCCCTACTTCCTTGTAATACACCCTATGTTCTATTGCAAATCCTTTGTAACATTGTTGGCTCTGTGACACATTGCATGTTCTAGTCTAGAAGATCATCATGCTGAAGTCCGGCTGCACCCCCTGTCCAAGACAATCTCCACGGCTATGAACTCGATTAGTAAGCAAAACCTCAAACATACAGTGCACTACTGTTCAAAAGTTGGGGTCTGTAAGATTTATGCTTTTGAATGAAGTCTCACACTTTACATTTTTTTTTCATTGAGACTGTTCTTGAGAAACCTGTGGGATAAATTATCGGCGGCAAATGTTATAATGGTCATAGTTATAATAATAATTAATTTAACTATTATGATAACAGCATATCATGGTCATTGGTATATTTTATTTTATTTCTCTTGGTGTGTTTTTAATTATGTTGGCCAATGAGACAGACACCATACTGTTCAATGCAAAGATATTTATTTATTTTATGTATTTTTTACTGATAAATACTGAAATTCTTTAAAGGGATAGTTCACTTTGAAATTAATTTTTGATATGTTTTAGCTTACCTCAAGGGCATCCAAGATGTAGATGTCTTTGTTTCCACAGTATTTTAAATTTTGACATTTTTCGGTCAAACCATTCTTGTCTATCAGTCATATAATGCAGGTCTATGGAGCCCACCTCAAAGAGCATGCACAGAGAAGTCCAACTTAAACATGATGGAATGACTCGTAAATGTAAGTACACATTGATGGCCTAAGACACTGTTCGTTTTCTCACACAAACCGCTCGTTTCGTATTTATATAGTTTTTACCTTGTGTATCCACAGCCAGGTCCAAGTGATCTGAATCAGTTATCCAATGTCCAACCGAACTGAACTGAACCATGTCCAACGTTCTGCTGGAAGTGATCGCCTGCGAGTCGACGTCACTCATTGTTTACACTGAGATTTCGGATGTTTTACCTTTCACTAAACATATTTAGATATACATGAAATCGAAATGGAAGACGATTTCGGTATATCTAAATTTGTTTAGATCTTCACAGTGAAAGGTAAAACATCCAAAATCTTTGTGTAAACAATGAGTGACCTACACGCGCAGGTGATCACTTCCGGCGGAACGTTGGACATGGTTCAGTTCAGTTGGACATTGCTCAGCTAATTCAGATCACTTGGACATGGCTGTTATATAAATACTGTTTGTTTTCTCTCACAAACCGCTCGTTTCGTGTCTTAGGCCATCAGTGTGTACTTACATTTACGAGTCATTTAATCATGTTTAATTTGGACTTCTCTGTGCATGCTCTTTGAGGTGGTGACCATAGACCTCCATTATATGACTGACAGACTAGAACGGTTTGACCGAAAAATGTCAAAATTGAAACTACTGTGGAAACAAAGACACCTACATCTTGGATGCACTTCAGGTAAGTATTTCAAAGTGAACTATCCCTTTAATTCAGGGGATCTTAAAGTTATGGCTATGCTCTTGTTTCCAGATGAGATATAGTCGTTTGGCCCTGTAATTCTTCAGGACAAGATCTTGATGACATCCACACTCAGTACGTGATGAAGGTGAGTTTCACAAAAGCTGCCACTATCACAAACCAAGAGACAGAACACAACAGGCCTTCATCTATATGAACTCACCCATATGTAAGGATGGGTAAAAGCCGCGTTGTCAAGCCGCGTTCACGCGAATATTTATTCGGGTTCAAATAAATATGGCTGGGCAAGATAAATGCAAGTCTTCCTCTGTGTCGAAATCCTTAGACATCCTTAGAACGAAGATTGTTTTGTTTGCAGTGTGCGTCTCCCTCAGACTGTAAACTAAGCTCGGGTGCACCAGACACGTCAGCAGCGTCTTACGTCAGCAGCGGCACTAAACACAGATTGACAATAGAACCGGAAGACAATATAATGCTGAATAAAGTCATAGTTTTTGTTTTGTTTTTTGGACCAAAATGTATTTTTGGCCAGATAGTGCAACTGACCAATAGCAGTTGAGTATTCCAGCTTGTATGTTAATGTGGTGTGTATTCTTCTCATTTTAGCTCCTGCGTCCATTTGGGCTGAAGGTCGAGACAGAACCAACCCAAAGCTGGACTGTAACCTACTGTCATATGACAGACTTCATACTGACAACTACTGGCGTGGATGCGGCATCACATGTTTTTCAACAAAACCTTTTTCACCTAGAATTTAAAGTGTGGATTAGTCATCCCCCATCCCTCCATGTCTTCATCTCTTGTGAGTGGATTTCATTTAAAACATTCTTAAAAGAACTCCTCAATTTCTTCTGAATTTATAGTATTTATTGTTTTTGTCAAGTAATATTGCTGTAATCCTGTTAATGAATGTACAGTATAAATTGCAATCACGCTTGTGTTGGACAGGTGTGGTTCACAGGTTATAGACATTTTAGAGGAGGTAGATGCTGTGTATTTAAAGGTGTTCTAAGTCATGTTTATTTGTACTATCTTATTTTTGTATATAAATCATTATTACAGTGGAACAAATTGCTATTTTTTTATTTGTAAATTAGAAACTGATTTTTTTTTTTTACCATTGTACAGCACCACTTTATCACCAATAATGTTTTATAACTTTGTAGTCAAATTATTGTTTTATGTCACATGTGAGAACAAATGCAAGTTTATATTTTCTTTCAGATGTAATTTTTGTAATAAAGTCTGTATCATAGAATGATAACTTCTTTCTGTTGTTATTTTGTAGGTGTTTGTTGTAATTGAATGGCTTAAATGTAATTCAAGATAATTTAGTAAAACTGCAGTTTTGCTGTAGTATTACTACAATATTACTGTAGTAGAACCATGGTATCAAAACCATGGTTTTTAAAAATACCAGTTACTACAGTCATGGTTACTATGGTTTTACTGTAGTATTACTACAATTTTACTGTAGTAAAACCATGGTATCAAAACCATGGTTTTTACCAGTTACTACAGTCATGGTTACTATGGTTTTACTGTAGTATTACTACAATATTACTGTAGTAAAACCATGGTATCAAAACCATGGTTTTTAAAAACCATGGTTCGCACCAAAATACCACGGGTTACTACGGTCATAGTTAACTACAGTTTTACTATAGTAAAACCATGGTTAATTTTCGTAAGGGAGGGTCTCACACTTCTCATTCTCTCACGACTATTTACTTCCATTTAAGATTGTATTTAACTCATTTAAGACTGTTGAGGACACTCGACAAAACGGACATTCTGGCATACATGTGTGTGTTATGTAAGCAATAAGGTACGAGAGGCTGTGCTGTATCGTGAATAAGTAACGGCTGAAGGGCGTTGTTAGGCACGACGCGAAGCTGAGTGCCTGCTGCAACCCCTTCAGCCGTTACTTAATGCCGCGTTCCAGGCAACCTGTAACTCGTGTTTTTCCAACCTTATACTTGTGAAAGTGCACTGGAACGGCAGTCAAACCCGTGACTTCCCACCCGTGAACTCGTACTAGACCGATGTGAGTCATTCCACGAAATCGGTGCCTTTTCAACTTTAAAATTTTGAAAAATAAAATTATTTTAAACTGATTTTTTTCAATATCTATTGGATGAAGACATCTTAACATGACAAGAAATTGTGTTGGGCCATCTCAAGCTATGCCATTTACTATTTTATGACTGTTTATTTATTTGATATTTTCGTCAGTCCTGTTACCGACTAAAGTGTTACTATACTTCCAATTACAAATATACAAAAGTTTGCACATATATAAGTAGTAATTTTGTCCCTCTTTGCCCCTCCATTCATATTATGTCATATTTAAAACAATTCTGTTTTATATCATTATTGCCATTCAGTTTCCTGAAAATGTCCTATTTCAGGGATGAAACCACATTACAATTAAAGGTGCAATACCTAAGACTTTTGCATTAAAATATCCCAAAATCACAAGGCCAGTGTTATATATTTAGTAAAGATGATAACTCACAATATTCCAAATGTTTCAAACAATGTTTAAATCGCGAGAAAATTGAGATTTTAACCAAGGAAACGGCACGTGTCAGCAGGGGTGAGCTGGGAGTCGCGAGTCAATCGCGTCATATCCGCTTACCTCGGTTTCCGCTCTTACTACGTGTAGTCCTGGACAAATGCGGTAGTTGTAGTTGTGCGTTAGCGTCTATCAAACGACAGCTTGTTTTGCGCATTTGTTATGGAATGGAGCACTTCTTTTCATTTATTCTCGGAATGTGAACTGTTGGCTGTAAAGGGGGTCGCACACCGGACGAGAAGCGCCGCGTCACGTTTAGGACAACTCCAGTAACGTTATCGAACACCGGACGCGCACTTTCTCATCAGTGTATGGCCAGCAATATTGTTATGTTTAATGACAGAAAAGGAAGATAATGTCTGTTCTATGTTATTGTACTGTACAATTAAATACAATCGTTGCTGAGTCTGCATTCTGAAAACTTTACCTCAGATCATCCGTTCACAGAATGAATTGAGAATCTCACGTGAAAAATCTAATAATAATCAGTAATTGTCATTCAAGCAGCTGATTTCTGTAAATGACTGCAAAACTAAATGCATAGATATTGCAGCATAGGGCAAAGTCAGGATCCATTAGCAACGGTTTGAGGCAAAAATAATTACAATTTTATATAAAACTATGTAAATGGCGCTCTGTGGCGCAGCAGGGTTTTGAACACGGTCCTGAAACGTTGCTGGGCGCCGCGGACAGACGCCGCCGGTATGTGTACACTTATAGATAATAATGTGTTCGAATAATTATGTGGTGCAACGCGGCGCTGCAGCTTCTCGTCCGGTGTGCGACCCCCTTAACGTTAATTTTGTGAAACTGTAGCTGTGGTTGAATACTTACACGACATGAAAAGATGTGTCAAATGTACATTGCAGACATCCCAAGTCTCCCGGATCTCCCGCATATTGATAGCGTTTCCCTGATGCCCGCAAATTAGTTCAAATCTCCCGGGATATAATGTTAGAGCGAGACATACTGCGCGCATAACATACAGCGCGCTGCGCGTGCACTGTACAGAGGGAGAGACTTTGCGTTTGTGCCTCGCGAACGCGAAAGTTAGCCTTCCCTCCCACCCCCACAATCTTGTTATCGAAATATACCTCCCGGAAATGAATTCCTGCAGGTTGGGATAACTGACATTAAATTGATTTTTTATTTTTATAAAGTTACCAAGGAGGGCCAACCACGTCAACTCCTTGCAAGAGACCTGCCCCTTCAAACCCTCTCCACCATAGCTTCGTCCAGTGACTCGTACAGTAACATCTGTGATAACTAATTTACTTTTAAACCTGACTTTTCTTGCACGGTTATTTCAGTTTAATGAAAAACAAGCATGTCATTAAACGCAACGTTTATAGAAATCGAACTTTACCTCATCCATGACAACTAATTTTCGATTCCCGTCTGATTGATTTATCCACGGTGGAGTTGAAAACAACAGTTCCCATCATTCCGCGTTCCTCCACGGCGTCATCAAGCAAAGCCGTTGTTGTTGTTTTGAATGTAGCGCCCTCTAGCGGCATCTAAATCTTAGGTATTGCACCTTTAAAGTATACTTTGACAAGATATTTATTTAAAAAAGGGTCTTGTCCAAAATGCAATATAGTGCCTGTTACTATGGTGAGATCTGTTTAACTGTCAAATGTAATTTTTCCATTAAAATATTAAATTAATGACAGTAACAGGACTGACCTCTCAATAGCCAAGAGTGTGTTTTGTCGCCTATTTTTGTAATTGCAGTTAATTGCATGCATTATGGACAAGAGTTATGAACTTATTTACTTGCTTATACATACTAGTTACTTCATTAGCCCATGACAATCTGCTTCCATATGGGAGGTAATCTATAATTATATAGAAAAATACAATCATAGAAGAAAACATATCTTTATTAAAACAAATCATCTTTGGAGATAAAAAATACAACTGGCAATACAACTACAAAATAATTCAATTCTTTTTAAAACTCATTGTTTCAAGTAAATATGACATTTTTGTAGTATAAATCCTGAAAATAGCCATACAAAGCATCATATTACATGTTCATTACATAAAATTTCAACAAAAGAAAGGAATTTCATCAATGGAAACTTAATCATGCACTTAGTGGTAGGCCTATTAACTTGTAAAAACTCTTATTTTTTTCCCCCATTGAAGATACCATTCTCTCCTCTCTGGATCCTGGTCTCTATGTGTGCGAAAGCGCCGTTGCTTCTCTGCTGCAATTATTGGCACGTTACTAACAACTGTAAAAGTGTATAACAAATTAAAAGTGATGTTAATTATATGCAAAAAAGACATAAAAAGTAAGTAGCATAAGTATACAATAAAAAAACAGATGCATAAATAAACATTGGTAACTAAGCATGTCAATGCTCATATGCTGCTGACACATATATTGCTGCTTTTAGCTTAATAACACACAAAATAACCTTTAAAAATGTCTGTCTCTTAAAAAATAAAAATATATCTATGTCCCTTAGTTGTCCTAATCCTTGAATTAAATTGCATTTGAATGTTTTCCCCTGCAAATAATCAGGGGCTAGAATCTATGCTCCCTATTGGATAGTAACAGGAGGACTGATGGTAACAGGACTGATGATTTTATGCTAATATGCTAATTTATAGCTAACAGGTCAAGGTTCGAAAGGTACATGCTAAGTAATCTGAAAGGTTATTATCTCTAGATATTGATAATATTAGGACTACTAAATAATTGTTTATATGTACACTTTAAAAAACGGTAACAGGACTGATGTTGTATGTTGACCCCTCTAACAACCCATAAAAAATAAAAAATGGGACAATTAAGAAGAGAGAAACTTACCCTTGCTTACACTGTGGAATCCACTTCATCTAAATGATGTCACTTCCTTGATGTGATGTCACTTCTGGTTTGTACCATTATTTTGGGGGTTTTGGTGATAGTAACAGGACTGACATGAATTAGGGGACAATGATAAAATGACAGGGACAGGCTTACCCTTATCCTTACCCATAGCATATAATATGTGATTTTAATTATTTAAAATTATATGGCTTTTACTTGGTATTATATTGATAGATATAATATATAGTAACATTAAGTTTTTTAAATTTCACATTTATTTGTTGTTAAACCAACTTTAGAACAGATTATTTGTTAGGGACGCAAATTTAATGGAATGACCCATGTACTCCCAGTTACGAGTTCTGACATCACATAGCCCGCGAACATAGTCCTGCTCCTGCTGTGGCGATGGTATTTTGGAAATCAAGTGCCCACACTGTGCCAAAGACACCGGAGTCCTCAGTGCCACTGAAAAGAAACATTTCTGCATTGAGAACACAGATGGTACACATGCACTTTACAGAGATCATCAATGCCACTACCAGGTGCAAGCCCAGTTGTTTGTGACGAGGCGGAAGTTTTGTGACTTCATGGTGTGGTCTACATCTGATTTTTTCATTCAGAGAATTTTTCCTGATGCTGACTTTTTTACAGAAGCAGTGCAGAATGTCGAGTCTTTCTATAGGTCAGCCATTTTATCCGAGTTATTGGCCAAGACGTATACATGCCCAGATAGACTGCTGTCAGACAAAACACAGTCCACAGACTCACAAGAATTGGAGGAGTAGTAGGGTGTTGTTCAAAACGAAGTGAACAATGAGAATTGTTGGCTCTTTGTAAATTATAGTGTTGTCTAGACCTACTCTATTTGTAAAGTTTTTCGAAATAACTCTTGTTATGATTTGATACTACTAATAAAATTGAATTGAATTATTTAGTAAGATTTGCCCGTGTGTAATTCTACATACATTTAATATCCTTTTTTAAGGGACAACAGGACGGTCAAAAGGTTGTTTATTTTACGCTGGTTTATTTTACAAAAAACATCTTTCAACACGTTTATAAAAGCCAACCTAAATTACATAATGTACACTCATATAAAACTTCTTTTATCAATCAATCAATCAAATTTTATTTGTTGAGCGCTTTACATCAACCAAAATGTGCACAAGGCGCTTTCCAGTAAAAACATCAATAAACAACAATATATAAAAACATAAGAGTAGATAAAATAGCAGTTGAAACAGGACGGAAGCTACATATTAAATGCTTGTCTGAATAGACGTGTTTTCAACTGCGATTTATGTTTGTCCTGCATGTTTCAATTAAATACATAGTGTGAATGTGTTAGGGAACTGACACATGACAATTTTTACTTTTTCCAATATAGGTTCTATGCAACTTATAACTTAACTCATTTCATTTCAGCTGATTTTAATGGATAAGTAAAGAATTGATTGTTAATGTGCTAGTACAACTATTTACACTGGAAATTGTTACTCAAAGTGCTTTCAAAAAACTTAGAAACCTCTCTGTTAAAGAATAACTGGGGTTTTTTTCAGCTAATCTATTGGCACCACTGAGGGGCACAGATTCGTTAGGGCACAAGCCAGTGTTGTAGTACTCGAGACTCGGACTCGGTCTCGAGACCATATTTTAATGGTCTTGGTCTTGTCATGGACTCGTGTCCATTTGGACTCGGAATTGACTCGTACTCGAACATTTTTTTTAGGACTCGGAATTATTCCCGAGTCCACTCGAGTTCAATTAAAAATATTTTTCATGATTATTAATGTATGTTAATAAAATATTTCTTTAAATTGATTGACACGCCCAGTGATTGGTGATTTTCTAGTGCGCAACTGCGCATGACAAATTGTAATAAAATTACTTTTAACACCACCTACTATGTGGCCTTTTTACCCTACTGATCATATTTTTAAAACTCTAAGTAAATTCAGTAAAAAAAAAAAAAAAAAAAAAAGGATTTCTGTAAGTAAATAAAAGTAAATTAGGTAATCAACCCTCACTGGTCTCAGTCTCGACTCGGACTCGACCGTCTCTGGTCTCGGACTCGACTCGGACTCGACTCTCTATGGACTCGGTCTTGACTCGGACTCGACTCTCTCTGGTCTCGGTGTCGACTCGGACTCGAGTGAGGTGGTCTCGACTACAACCCTGGCACAAGCCACTCAAACTATTTTGTCAAGAGAAGTGAACTCCTCTTCTTCTGATGACTTAATCAGAAGACTAATGGGCACAGGTCCATGCAACATTCTGTACTTGGATCGTGCTTGACCAATTACCCTCTCAATGTGTATGCGGACTGTTGCAAGTTTTCTGGAATCTTCCAGTTCGACAGCGCCCAGCTGTTTTTTTCCCCCGTGTAAAGGCATGAGTTTCAACCCTTGCACAGTACAAGCCAACTTGTTCCTGAATCCTAAAGCCACGGTCTGCTAGGATCAAGTCTCCTGGTAGGAGATTATCCAAAAACCCACTGTTTGCTGTAATGTGAGCATCAGTTGACCGCCCACCCCAGCTCTTGGAGATGAAGGAGATTATCCCTTGTGGAGTTATACCTATTAGGTATTTTATGGTGTTGTGTGATTTATACTGAGAGTATGTCTGGGCCCTTGCCTTCAGATCTTTAGGTCTGTCAATGGTAATTTCAAATCAGTCTATTACTGATGTAGCGAGTGGGGTGTGTTCCATGAGAATTGCGCTTGATTGAATCAGGTGGGGGTTGTTTGGCGCTACACCTTTAAATCCAGCGAGCTGGCGTTTTTCCGATTTTGTGCTGTCACAGACTGTTGCTTCCTTGGGCTCTTGGCTGAGTGTACGAGTTGACGTGAGTTCATGTTTAAATGTATTGTGAGATCAAACCTCGTTGGCATATGTGATTTTGATTCAGACGATTACATTGTTTCATAGCCTCATCTGGTGTTTGTGCGATTACCCAGTGCCGTGGGTGCTGCTAGTGTCCTGTCTTTGCGAGCCCTCATCGGCTGCGATTTGTGTTGGCGTGCTTCAACGAGGACGTAAGTCTCTTGTTTTTATTGAGCAGCGTTTGTCTCTCTGTTTTTTTAGGTACTTGCTGTAATGAGCTTTTATTGATTTAATGTTTTGTTTATTAGTTCCGGGTTTAGAGTGATCACTACAAGTTTGCCGAGTGCGTTTGTTGTGCTGAGAACGTAAGTTTATTGGCTTCCTTTCTTCCTCACGTTTGTACATCTTCATAGAACGTTTATGTATGTAGTTCTGTTGATTTGCAATGTTTCTTTATTATAGTTTGGTTTGGGAATGTTCAAGTAAAAACCAGACGGAGTAAAGTGACTGCTACAGTATTATAAATAACCAAGCTTTTGGCTTGATGCTGTGGTCTGTTCATACAGGTTAGTGTTTTAGGCTACTTTAGCCTCTTGCCCCGCTCTGATTGTTCAGCTTAACTTTTTACAGCTTAAGTAATCCCCAGCCCATTGGTGCACAGGTTACAAATTAGGCATAGTTGTGATGCCGACCTGTATAATTATGTAACATTGTAATTGTTCTTTGCAGGAGGAGCGACATATGCTGTCCTGGCCACTGTTTTTCCTGTGCTCTTGTTTTTAGGATTCAGCTCCGTGTGTGTGTGTGTGTGTGTGTGTGTGTGTGTGTGTGTGTGTGTGTGTGTGTGTGTGTACGTGGGGAAGAACCGTCTATTGGGTTGCCTATGAGCCTCCCCCTGGTGTGTTGATGTATGTTGTGTGTTATGCAATGTGTGTATTTTAGGCCATTGGGTTGGTGCAATATCCTGGGTAGGGGGGGATAACAATTTTGTTGTGTGGCCACTGGTTTGTCTAGTGTGAATTATTTTCTTTTGGGTTATATTTGCGCATGTGATTTTGTGACGTGCCTTATCAATTTTGAGTTTGTTGTATTTTGTTTTTGAGTTATTTAAACACTTTGATTTTGGATTTTGTTGTCCCTGACTCTGTTGCCCAGAGGCCTAATGTCCTTTGAATACTGTTTCATGTTGTGAGTCCATTGAGCCAAAGAAAAGGGGAAATAAATAAATTTTCTATTTTTATAATACTCCAGTCTCTCTCTCTCTCTCTCTCTCTCTCTTTGTATTTCCCTTTATTGGGACAGCCTGCTGGTAAACATTTGAAATTCTTACGGTCGCTTAGCCATGATTATTTGGTTGCAATAGACCCCCCTGAGGTTACACTGACATGCATTGCTTGAAAGACTTTCTGAAACACATTGGCAGAGATGTTTGGACATCATCTCTGTCAGGCCACACCACACACACAGGTACTAAGTTGTCATTTAGTATATTAATGACATTTGTAAAAACTCTTGAAATTGTGGACATATGAACACCAAACAGATATGACAAAAAAGCAATTGGAAGGTTAAGCCTGATCCTCATTAATGTCAACAGTAGCTGGTGGAAGATGGTGATGTGTGCTGTATTCTTAAGTAAGGGAGTTATTAAGTCAATCACAGCCATAAACACTTTATAGTTGGGCAGTCCTGTAAAGGTTTTAAGTTTGTCGCTGTTTTCAAAAGTGCTCTGTTCCAGGTCTGAGGGCTTCAGCTTCTCCTTCAGAGCAAACGTATCACCCCGGAGTTGCTGACACTCAAATTCAAGAGACTCAATGTAGTCTGAAGTGAGGTTGGTTTGGCACATTGCATCACATTTGCAATTAGTTTCACTGATACTAGCCTCTTCTACAATCGCCTCCTCTACAATCTCGTCTTCAACCTCATGTGTTAAAGCCTCACAGGCACAATGTTTATGTTGCCTCTAACGTAAGTTTATGAGCACCAGAGAGAAGCATAGACATTTAAATGCAAAATCTGCGTTGTTTATTTTTTGTATGAGATAACGTTTCAGATGACACTGTTAGAGACGGGCGATCAGTGTGAATGGGTAGACTGCACAGCCTTATTACGCTAGCTGGTACTTGCTCATAAATGTTAAATGACAATTTGACTGGGTCTCCATTTGGACATGGATGACGGTATGGTATTACAAAAAATGAATTACACGTAACTAGGAAATGATTCTTACCTTGTAAAAAAAGCTCGCTGCAAATCCTGGCGTACTTGGAGGGCTGCCAGTCCTTTCGTCTGATAGCAGCAATGCATCGATGCCTTCTCTCCCCATCAAATGGAATGCGATAAAAGGATGTATTGGCTTTACCCTGTCTATTAGCACACCCCACGGCACAACACGAAATAACCATTTTATGACAAGACCGGTTCTATTTATCACTGCGCCCTTAGCAACAGCCTCAGCAACCACACATATCAACATAGGCTAAAAAGTAGCAATAAAGTTAGCAGTTATCAGGTAAAAAAAACGTTCGCTTCCACAGCTCTCAGAATGAGAATCAACAGTAGCCGGAGTTGGCCTTTTCTTAAAGGGGCAGTACACTATTTTACCAAATCCCACAAGAACATGAATTTTAGTATGATTTCAACCTTTTAAGTATTATTTAACATCTTTAACCATAACATGGATTTCTAAATAAAAATTAGTTGTTTAACATTAATTCTTATGCACATGACTATGAACTGTACTTTGGCCTCTACAGTTTTAAAAGCCCGAACATGCACAAAAAGCGACGGCTTTAAAGTCAGTCAGGGTCGGGAGGATCGGAAAATAGGGCTCCCCCGAAAGCCACTTTGTAATTCGAACCCTGGTTGAGGAGAACTGCGCGGTGCGACAGAAAGCTCCGTCTGGGATTGTGCTAGAATCAGCCAGTCGTCCAGATTGTTTAGTATGCGCAGCCCCTGACTCCGCAGGGGTCGAGCGCTGTATCCATGCACTTCGTAAAAGTACGGGGTGCTAAGGATAGGCCGAATGGGAGAACGGCGTATTGATAAACTTGACCCTCGAAGGTAAAACGTAAGAATGGCCTGTGACGAGGATTTATCTGGATCTGAAAATAAGCGTCTTTCAGGTCTAGAGAGATGAACCAGTCCCCCTGGCGCACGTGCGTGAGGAGTTTCTTGACTGTAAGCATTTTGAACGATCTCCTCATGAGCGTTTTGTTCAAAAGCCTGAGATCTAAGATCGGCCTGAGGCCGTCGTCTTTCTTCGGCACAAGAAAATAACAGCCGTAAAACCCCGACTCGGTCATAGATGGCAGAACTCTCTCTATTGCGCCTTTCTGCAGCAGCTTCGCTATTTCTGAGCGGACCGTGCTCAGAGCCGCACACGGGGAACGGGGCGGGCGGCGACGAAACAGCGGTCCGGCCGCAGCGGGAGAAGGCCGCCTTTTTCTCAGCTGTGCTAGGCAGACTTTTGCTGATCAGGCTTCAGCATGATCTTGGGTCGAGGCCCCCGGGGAGGCAGCTGTCTGCGGCGGCTGTCAGAGCGAGAGCGAGGGCGGCCGCCCTGTCTAAGCTGGGGTTGATGAGCCTGCTGAGGCGGGCGCTGTTGCGGGCTTCTGGCAGGAAGCTCGCGAGAACGGCCTGCAGAAGTGCTGGCGTGGCGGGGCAGGAACAAGTTCATGGCCTGGGTGGCTTTCTGTACCTCGGAGAAGCGGTCAACGATACCCGTGACGGCAGATCCGAAGAGGCCGGTCGGGGAGATAGGCGCGTTGAGGAAAACGGCGAGCTCTGCGTGCTCCAGTCCGAGGCAGAGAAGCGCGGATGGGGTGGTGATCTCCGTCCTCGAGAGGAGAGCGGCAGGAGCCGCAGAAATTTCGAGGCATCTTGATAAAGACGCTCGAGCTCTTTTGTGAAATGGAATATGAAAAGAATACGTCGTCGGACGGCGCTAGCTTGCAAGGTGGCTGAAGGTGGCAGACGGCCGGCTTCCTCAGTCTCCGGAGCTCGCTAGAAGGGGCCTTCTCGACGGCGACGGCTTCTTCTCAGAACAGCGAATGCTTGTAGCTCGCTGAAGAATGAAAGAATCAACGTACAGCCTTGGGAGAGCCTTTTTATGCACGCCCCTTTCGGCGGGCTCTGACGTAATGAGCGAGCGCCTACTGGTTCAGCGCCGCTCTCCCATAGGCTCGTGCATTTCCCTCTGAAAGAACCAATGAGCTGCTAGTTAGCCCGCTCATGGTCTGCCTCAGAGGAACTGCGTTGACAATGATTACAAATTATGGAATAATTTTTTGGCTTCAACTTCTCAGCAAAGATGAATCTTTCCCGTAGTGTAAGCTAGCTTACGCAATACGAGAGAACTTCTCGTAAGAGAACGTTATTTCCATGTTGCTTTCAACGTTATTTTAGCCTAAAATTAATGTAGAAACAAATGTGACTTAATTTACTTTGTCTTTGAAATACTGAATGAAATCACATTGTAGATGCTTATAAAGATCAAATTGTAAAGGTGACTTCACTTGTCAGCTACAGTAAGTCATGTGATTATAGCAGTTTTTGGAATGTCAAGTTTGTTTTCAGGTCAAAATACTACATGTTATTATCGTGAGCAAACAATTAAATTTTTTGGACAATTGATAACAAGCATATTAATTAAAGTACACAAACAAAAGTAGGCTTACCTAAATGGAATGTATAAGAAAAGGTTCTTATACATTCCATTTAGGTCAGCCTACTTTTGTTTCTTTACACGAACACACCTGCATTACAGTTAGCACAATATTTTTTCCCCCGCCAAAACAACAATTATTTATTGTGTTAAATAGGGGGGGGGGGCTCTTATTAAAACTACTATTAAAATACAGCAAACCCACCACAAAATGGAATTAGTCTGTCAAAACTCAAGTTTCCGATTGATCATGATCATATAAGCCCAAAAACAATTGATGGCATTATGAAAACTGCATTATTAGTCATGTTTCACTTCTGCAGACAATACAAAATCCATAGTTTTGTTATTTTTCCTTTCTTTTCCCCCTCAGACTGATCTCATGAAGTAGCGTGTGTATGCCACGCCAATTCGTATTTCCTTTTTTGGCGTGCTATCAAGACGCATAATCGCCTTTCAGCGTGTTTATGAACGCCGTTGACTTAACGTTATATAAATATATGACTTAAGGCCATTGCACACTGAGTCCGAAATTCGCATCCGAAATTTTCGCACGTAAAAAAAAAAAAAAAAATCGACCTCACGTTATGTCAGTCACGCTTGCACACCGCCTCCGAAACTTTCGTCCGTCATAAAATTAATCGGATCGGGTTCGATTTTCTGCGTTTTTCGCATCCAGAGCCAGCATTTTGAGAGGTCTTTTGACAATTCAGGGCCGGGGGAGCTCGTCCTCAAATCATTGCACATATGCGCCATGCTTTCAGTTTCGGTTTTCAATTCGATCAAGTGTTTGTTCTCTTCTCTATATTGGATTATGACATTAATAAACCTCCCCTTTCAATCAGATTGAATTAGGATCGAATAAGGTGTGATTGAGCAGCCTATTTGATAACTAATGTATTATTTTGGCGCACAATATATACACAATATATACACAATAACAGCCTGTTCTGTCTGCCAAGCGCTTCCACCGGGCCGTGCACGGGTGTGTTTGTGTGTGTGTGTGTGTGTGCTGCAGCAGGTGTGAGAGTGCATGACAACTGAGAGAGAGTGAGAGAAGGGTAAATGAGGGACATTAAGCAGGTGAGTAAGAAAAAAGAAAGTGGATGCTGGAAGGCGAAAAATACACCAAAAAATTGGCTTTGTCGGTTGCTAGGACACTCGATTAGTTGTGAACGTTGTGATCCAAGGAGGGAGACACAGCCCTTATTGGGAAAAAGGATAGAAGAGAAAAGTGAGGGGTTTAGACAAAAACAGCAGAGGGAGGTGTAGAGGGAAAATCCAACAGAAAAATTAAAGCTGCAAGCAGCGATGGGCGGGCCCTCGCACCTGTAGCACGTCGGGGTCTGAGGCGGCCACGTTGCATTTTCTGCAGCTCAGCCAGTGCGGCTGAGCATTTGCTACGCTGCTTCGTTAAAGGTCACTTCCTGTTTCCAGCAGGTGGCGCTATGACAGTGGGTGAATGTCGGCATGTAGATTTGTTCAGGGCGGGACTCTTGTCAAAGGTGTAACATTTCATGCATATCTGGGCTTTTACAGCCAAGTTACTACAACTTCCTGTTTCATGGCGAATCATCGACGCCATGGACACGCCCATCGACGGAAACCCGCAGATAGCACAACTTTACATCGTCAATGCCTTTAGAAGGCACAGCAGAAATTTGTAGTCGATCCGACTAAATCCCTAGGAGTTTGTTAAAGTACGTAATGAGTAAATCATCCAAAAATGGCGGTAAAATTAGAAATGGCTGACTTCCTGTTGAGTTTAAGGCATCGCTCCAAGAGACTATTCTGTGCGTCTGGACATGGTAGATGTACCACAGAACATGCCGGTCAAACATGCGGCGGGGGCTGCTTCGTTAAAGGTCATTTCCTGTTGCCAGCAGGTCGCGCTATGACTGTGGGTGAATGTCGGCATGTAGATTTGTTCAGGGCGGGACTCTTGTCAAATGTGTAAAAAATGGAATGATTCATTGCCAATCATCGACGCCACGGACATGCCCATCGATGAAAACGCGCAGAGAGCACAACTTTACATCGTCAGTGCCTTTAGAAGGCACAGCAGAAATATGAAGTCGATCCGACTAAATCCCTAGGAGGAGTTCGTTAAAGTACGTAATGAGTAAATCATCCAAAAATGGCGGTAAAATTCGAAATGGCCGACTTCCTGTTGAGTTTAGGGCATTGCTCCAAGAGACATTTTTGTGCGTCTGGACATGCTAGATGTACCACAGAAATTTCGTACATGTCGCTCAAACATGCGACGGGGGCTGCTTCGTTAAAGGACACTTCCTGTTGCCACTAGGTGGCGCTATGACTGTGGGTGAATGTCGGCATGTAGATTTGTTCAGGGTGGGACTCTTGTCAAATATGTAAAATTTCGTGCAGATCTGGGCATTTAGAGCCAAGTTACAACAACTTCCTGTTTCATGGCGAATCATCGACGCCACGGACACGCCCATGGAAGAAAACGCACAGATAGCACAACTTTACATCATCAATGCCTTTAGAAGGCACAGCAGAAATTTGAAGTTGATCCAACTAAATCCCTAGGAGGAGTTCGTTAAAGTACGGAGTGTGTAAATCGTCCCAAATCGGTTGCCAAATTCAAAATGGCGGACTTCCTGTCGAGTTTAGGGTATGGGTTCTTGAGGCTTTTTTGTGCGTCTTGATATGATACACGTCCCCACCAAATTTCGTGCTTATAGGTTGAACGTGGACGAGGGGCTAATTTTTTGCAATTTTCTAGGTGGAGCTAGGGAGCCATTTTGCCACGCCCATCCGCGAAACCCACAAAATATGAAATTTTTCACCAGTCCTGACATGCATGCCAAATTTGGTGAGTTTTTGAGCATGTTGCGGCCCCGAAAATGGCGCTTACTTTGCAGAAAAAAGAAAAAAAAAGAAATTAAAGCTGCAAGCAGCGATGGGCGGGCCCTCGCACCTGTAGCGCGTCGGGGTGTGAGGCGGCCGCGTTGCATATTTTGCAGCTCAGCCGGTGCGGCTGGGAATTTGCTACGCTGCTTAATTAAAGGTCACTTCCTGTTGCCAGCAGGTGGCGCTATGATTGTGGGTGAATGTCGGCATGTAGATTTGTTCAGGGCGGGACTCTTGTCAAATGTGTACAATTTGGTTCAGATCTGGGCATTTACAGCCAAGTTACTACAACTTCCTGTTTCATGGCGAATCATCGACGCCACGGACACGCTTAGGGACGAAAACGCGCAGATAGCACAACTTTACATCGTCAATGCCTTTAGAAGGCACAGCAGAAATGTGAAGTCGATCCGACCAATTCCCTAGGAGGAGTTCGTTAAAGTACGTAATGAGTAAATCATCCTAAAATGACGGTAAAATTAGAAATGGCCTACTTCCTGTTGAGTTTAGGGCATCACTCCAAGAGACTTTTCTGTGCGTCTGGACATGGTAGATGTACCACAGAAATTTCGTACATGTCGGTCAAACATGCGGCAGGGGCTGCTTCGTTAAAGGTCACTTCCTGTTGCCACTAGGTGGCGCTATGACTCTGGGTGAATGTCGGCATGTAGATTTGTTCAGGATGGGACTCTTGTCAAATGTGTCAAATTTCGTGCAGATCTGGGCATTTACAGCCAAGTTACTACAACTTCCTGTTTCATGGCGAATCATCGCCGCCACGGACACGCCCATTGAGGAAAACGCGCAGATAGCACAACTTTACATCGTCAATGCCTTTAGAAGGCACAGCAGAAATGTGAAGTCGATCCGACTAAAGCCCTAGGAGGAGTTAGTTAAAGTACGTAATAAGTAAATCATCCAAAAACGGCGGTAAAATTCGAAATGGCCGACTTCCTGTTGAGTTTACGGCATTGCTCCAAGAGACTTTTCAGTGCTTCTGGACATGGTAGATGTGCCACAGAAATTTCGTACATGTCGGTCAAACATGCGACGGGGGCTGCTTCGTTAAAGGTCACTTCCTGTTGCCAGCAGGTGGCGCTATGACTGTGGGTCAATGTCGGCATGTAGATTTGTTCAGGGCGGGACTCTTGTCAAATATGTAAAATTTCGTGCAGATCTGGGCATTTACAGCCAAGTTACTACAACTTCCTGTTTCATGGCGAATCATCGACACCACGGACACGCCCATCGACGAAAACGCCCAGATAGCACAACTTTACATCGTCAATGCCTTTAGAAGGTACAGCAGAAATTTGAAGTTGATCCCACTAAATCCCTAGGAGGAGTTCGTTAAAGTACGGAGTGTGTAAATCGTCCCAAAATGGGCGCCAAATTCAAAATGGCCGACTTCCTGTTGAGTTTAGGGTATGGGTTCTTGAGGCTTTTTTGTGCGTCTTGATATGATGCACGTCCCCACCAAATTTCGTGTTTGTAGGTTAAACGTGGATGAGGGGCTAATTTTTTCCAATTTTCTAGGTGGCGCTAGGGAGCCATTTTGCCACGCCCATCCTCGAAACCCACAAAATACGAAATTTTTCACCAGTCCTGACATGCGTGCCAAATTTGGTGAGTTTTTGAGCATGTTGAGGCCCCGAAAATGGCGCTTACTTTGCAGAAAAAAGAAAAAAAAAAAATTAAAGCTGCAAGCAGCGATGGGCGGGCCCTCGCACCTGTAGCACGTCGGGGTCTGAGGCGGCCGCGTTTCATTTTCTGCAGCTCAGCCAGTGCGGCTGTGCATTTGCCACGCTGCTTCGTTAAAGGCCACTTCCTGTTGCCAGCAGGTGGCGCTATGACTGTGGGTGAATGTCGGCATGTAGATTTGTTCAGGGCGGGACTCTTGTCAAATGTGTAAAATTTCGTGTAGATCTGGGCATTTACAGCCAAGTTACTACAACTTCCTGTTTCATTGCGAATCATCGACGCCACGGACACGCCCATCGACGAAAACGCGCAGATAGCACAACTTTACATCGTCAATGCCTTTAGAAGGTACAGCAGAAATTTGAAGTTGATCCGACTAAATCCCTAGGAGGAGTTCGTTAAAGTACGGAGTGTGTAAATCGTCCCAAATCGGTCGCCGAATTCAAAATGGCGGACTTCCTGTCGAGTTTAGGGTATGGGTTCTTGAGGCTTTTTTGTGCGTCTGGTCATGATAGATGTACCACAGAAATTTCGTACATGTCGGTCAAACAAGCGGCGGGGGCTGCTTCGTTAAAGGTCACTTCCTGTTGCCAGCAGGTGGCGCTATGACTGTGGGTGAATGTCGGCATGTAGATTTGTTCAGGGCGTGACTCTTGTCAAATGTGTAAAATTTTGTGCAGATCTGGGCATTTACAGCCAAGTTACTAACAACTTCCTGTTTCATGGCGAATCTTCGACGCCACGGACACGCCCATCGACGAAAACGCGCAGATAGCACAACTTTACATCGTCAATGCCTTTAGAAGGCACAGCAGAAATTTTAAGTCGATCCGACTAAATCCCTAGGAGGAGTTCGTTAAAGTACGGAGTCTGTAAATCGTCCAAAAATGGCCGCCAAATTCAAAATGGCGGACCTCCTGTCGAGTTTAGGGTATGGGTTCTTGAGGCTTTTTTGTGCGTCTTGATATGATACACGTCCCCACCAAATTTCGTGCATGTAGGTTGAACGTGGACGAGGGGCTAATTTTTTCCAATTTTCTAGGTGGCGCTAGCGTGCCATTTTGCCCCGCCCATCTGCGAAACCCACAAAATACGAAATTTTTCACCAGTCCTGACATGCGTGCCAAATTTGGTGAGTTTTTGAGCATGTTGCGGCCCCGAAAATGGCACTTACTTTGCAGAAAAAATAAAAAAAGAAAAAAAAATAAATAAATAAATAAATAATAATCCTAACAGTTTCAATAGGGTCCTCGCACTGTTAGTGCTCGGGCCCTAATTAAAGCTGCAAGCAGCGATGGGCGGGCCCTCGCACCTGTAGCACGTCGGGGTGTGAGGCCGCTGCGTTGCATATTCTGGAGCTCAGCCGGTGCGGCTGTGAATGTGCTAAGCTGCTTCATTAAAGGTCACTTCCTGTTGCCAGCAGGTGGCGCTATGACTGTGGGTGAATGTCGGCATTTAGATATGTTCAGGGCGGTACTCTTGTCAAATGTGTAAAATTTTGTGCAGATCTGGGCATTTACAGCCAAGTTACTACAACTTCCTGTTTCATGGCGAATCATCGACGCCACGGACATGCCCATCGATGAAAACGCGCAGAGAGCACAACTTTACATTGTCAATGCCTTTAGAAGGCACAGCAGAAATTTGAAGTCGATCTGACTAAATGTCTAGGAGGAGTTAGTTAAAGTATGTAATGAGTAAATCATCCAAAAAAGGCGGTAAAATTAGAAATGGCCGACTTCCCGTTGAGTTTAGGGCATTGCTCCAAGAGACTTTTTTGTGCGTCTGAAGATGGTAGATGTACCACAGAAATTTCCTACATGTCGCTCAAACATGCGACGGGGGCTGCTTCGTTAAAGGACACTTCCTGTTGCCAGTAGGTGGCGCTATGACTGTGGGTGAATGTCGGCATGTAGATTTGTTCAGGGCGGGACTCTTGTCAAATGTGTAAAATTTCATGTAGATCTGGGCATTTACAGCCAAGTTACTACAACTTCCTGTTTCATGGCGAATCATCGACGCCACGGACACGCCCATGGATGAAAACACGCAGATAGCACAACTTTACATCGTCAATGCCTTTAGAAGGTACAGCAGAAATTTGAAGTTGATCCGACTAAATCCCTAGTAGGAGTTCGTTAAAGTACGGAGTGTGTAAATCGTCCCAAATCGGTCGCCAAATTCAAAATGGCGGACTTCCTGTCGAGTTTAGGGTATAGGTTCTTGAGGCTTTTTTGTATGTCTGGTCATGGTAGATGTACCACAGAAATTTCGTACATGTCGGTCAAACAAGCGGCGGGGGCTGCTTCGTTAAAGGTCACTTCTTGTTGCCAGCAGGTGGTGCTATGACTGTGGGTGAATGTCGGCATGTAGATTTGTTCAGGGCGGGACTCTTGTCAAATGTGTAAAATTTCGTGCAGATCTGGGCATTTACAGCCAAGTTACTACAACTTCCTGTTTCATGGCGAATCTTCGACACCACGGACACGCCCATCGACGAAAACGCGCAGATAGCACAACTTTACATCGTCAATGCCTTTAGAAGGCACAGCAGAAATATTAAGTCGATCCGACTAAATCCCTAGGAGGAGTTCGTTAACCCCCTGAGCCCGACGGCGTCGTCGACGATGCCACACGTCACCTCCGATAAATGTTTACATAACTCGATGACAGATTTATCGATTTTCTTACCGTTTTTTCCAGCAGAAAGCTAACGAGCTAGCCATCACGGGGGTGTCTTTCGGGTTTTTGTAGCCTTTACAGAAGGTTTTCTATCCATCCTGGAACTTGTGCTTCCTTTCAGAGGTTTTCAGCAATAAATCCAAACGCTTTATGTCAAACTTTGATAATCTTGAAGCCCATAATTCATAAATATTCGGTCATTTTTGCCGCTAGCTCAATGCTAGCGGACATCCTGGATATCACGTGATGTTTTCACGTGATGGTTTTTGACCAATTACAGGCTGATCCGTTGTAAACATTGGTGTGCGTCATTACGCATGAACCAAGCGCTGATATAGTGTAGAGAGATAGAGAGACTCACGGAGACGCGCGATTCACAGAGAAACACAGCGAAATGGACGTAAATAAAGCGCTGGTCTATTTTGGTGCATTGCAGGATGAAGGATTTTCAGGAGAACAGAGCTTTTTGACAGATGAGAAACTAGATTACCAGGATAGACCCAGCTGAAGTGCCATTTATTTATTTACTGTAAAAAAGTATTATAGTAGTATAAATGTATTATAAAAGAATAAAAAGAACATAATAAATAAAAGAATAAATAAAATAGAAATGCAAAACCTGTGATGTGGCCCTCTGTGTGATTGCTGATAGGAACTGTTTTGAGGCTTGGCACCAGTGAATTTCATGAGGCCCCAAACGCCTGGACTTCTTTTGGAAAAATGTCAATAGTTTTTGTTCTGTACAAGTTATAATGTTTATTCCTGTGCTCCAGGACTCCAAAGACATGAACAAACTATTTTCCAGAGGAAAATTGCTTAGCTTTTATTTATTTGTGTGTGATTTCAATAAATAATTGAGTGATTCCATTTCCGATTTATTTTTTCATTTGTCTTTATGGTCCCATAACTTATTTTACATTCAGGTGACATCAATGTAACACAAATATGCTGAAAGTTCAATTTGTCCTGAAAAAAAAGAGGTGTGTCAATTGTCTGTGCACCAAAGGGTTGATATTTTACAAGCTTTTTTAGTAAATGACACCAGACGGAAAATTTATTGTAAAAATACCCTTAGGTCTCAGAGGGTTAAAGTACGGAGTCTGTAAATCGTCCAAAAATGGCCGCCAAATTCAAAATGGCGGACCTCCTGTCGAGTTTAGGGTATGGGTTCTTGAGGCTTTTTTGTGCGTCTTGATATGATTCACGTCCCCACCAAATTTCGTGCATGTAGGTTGAACGTGGACGAGGGGCTAATTTTTTCCAATTTTCTAGGTGGCGCTAGCGAGCCATTTTGCCCCGCCCATCCGCAAAACCCACAAAATGCTAAATTTTTCACCAGTCCTGACATGCGTGCCAAATTTGGTGAGTTTTTGAGAATGTTGCGGCCCCGAAAATGGCACTTACTTTGCAGAAAAAAGAAAAAAAATAAATAAATAATCCTAACAGTTTCAATTCGAGTCCTCGCAATGTTAGTGCTCGGGCCCTAAAAAGAAAAAAGGAAAAAAAAAATAACCCTAACAGTTTCAATAGGGTCCTCGCACTGTGAGTGCTCGGGCCCTAATAATCCTAACAGTTTCAATAGGGTCCTCGCACTGTTAGTGCTCGGGCCCTATAAATGCCTTGGAGCACCAACCTGAAGCTGCTGCCGCAATTTACATTATTGGATGTTAATATCCAATATAGGATGTGTATATATATAGTTTATTCCTGCTTTTTTTTTACATTCTGAATTATATATAAAATTAAAGCTGCAAGCAGCGATGGCCGGGCCCTCGCACCTGTAGCGCGTCGGGGTGTGAGGCGGCCGCGTTGCATATTTTGCAGCTCAGCCGGTGCGGCTGTGAATTTGCTACGCTTCTTCATTAAAGGTCACTTCCTATTGCCAGCAGGTGGCGCTATGACTGTGGGTGAATGTCGGCATGTAGATTTGTTCAGGGCGGGACTCTTGTCAAATGTGTAAAATTTTGTGCAGATCTGGGCATTTACAGTCAAGTTACTACAACTTCCTGTTTCATGGCGAATCTTCGACGCCACGGACACGCCCATCGATGAAAACGCGCAGATAGCACAACTTTACATCGTCAATGCCTTTAGAAGGCACAGCAGAAATTTTAAGTCGATCCAACTAAATCCCTAGGTGGAGTTTGTTAAAGTACGTAATGAGTAAATCATCCAAAAATGGCGGTAAAATTAGAAATGGCTGACTTCCTGTTGAGTTTAGGGCAACGCTCCAAGAGACTTTTCTGTGTGTCTGGACATGGTAGATGTACCACAGAAATTTCGTACATGTTGGTCAGACATGCGACGGGTATTGCTTTTTTAAAGGTCACTTCCTGCTGTCACTAGGTGGCGCTATGACTGTGGGTGAATGTCGGCATGTAGATTTGTTCAGGGCGGGACTCTTGTCAAATGTGTAAAATTTTGTGCAGATCTGGGCATTTACAGCCAAGTTACTACAACTTCCTGTTTCATGGCGAATCATCGACGCCATGGACACGCCCATTGACGAAAACGCGCAGATAACACAACTTTACATCTTCAATGACTTTAGAAAGCACAGCAGAAATGTGAAGTCGATCCGACTAAAGCCCTAGGAGGAGTTAGTTAAAGTACGTAATGAGTAAATCATCCAAAAATGGCGGTAAAATTAGAAATGGCCGACTTCCTGTTGAGTTTAGGGCATCGCTCCAAGAGACTTTTCAGTGTGTCTGGACATGGTAGATGTGCCACAGAAATTTCGTACATGTCGGTCAAACATGCGACGGGGGCTGCTTCGTTAAAGGTCACTTCCTGTTGCCAGCAGGTGGCGCTATTACTGTGGGTGAATGTCAGCATTTACAATTGTTCAGGGCGGCACTCTTGTCAAATGTGTAAAATTTCGTGCAGATCTGGGCATTTACAGCCAAGTTACTACAACTTCCTGTTTCATGGCGAATCATCGACGCCACGGACACGCCCATCGACGAAAATGCGCAGATAGCACAACTTTACATCGTCAATGCCTTTAGAAGGCACAGCAGAAATTTGAAGTCGATCCGACTAAATCCCTAGGAGGAGTTCGTTAAAGTACTGAGTGTGTAAATTGTCCCAAAATGGGCGCCAAATTAAAAATGGCCAACTTCCTGTTGAGTTTAGGGTATGGGTTCTTGAGGCTTTTTTTGTGCTTCTTGATATGATACACGTCCCCACCAAATTTCGTGTTTGTAGGTTGAACGTGGACGAGGGGCTAATTTTTTCCAATTTTCTAGGTGGCGCTAGGGAGCCATTTTGCCACGCCCATCCGCGAAACCCACAAAATACGAAATTTTTCACCAGTCCTGACATGCGTGTCAAATTTGGTGAGTTTTTGAGCATGTTGAGGCCCCGAAAATGGCGCTTACTTTGCAGAAAAAAGAAAAAAGAAAAAAGAAAAAAAAAATAATCCTAACAGATTCAATAGGGTCCTCGCACTGTTAGTGCTCGGGCCCTAATTAAAGCTGCAAGCAGCGATGGGCGGGCCCTCGCACCTGTAGCACGTCGGGGTCTGAGGCAGCCGTGTTGCATTTTCTGCAGCTCAGCCAGTGCGGATGTGCATTTGCTACGCGTCTTCGTTAAAGGTCACTTCCTATTGCCAGGAGGTGGCGCTATGACTGTGGGTGAATGTCGGCATGTAGATTTGTTCAGGGCGGGACTCTTGTCAAACCTGTTAAATTTCGTGCAGATCTGGGCATTTACAGCCAAGTTACTACAACTTCCTGTTTCATGGCGAATCATCGACGCCACGGACACGCCCATCGACAAAAACGCGCAGATAGCACAACTTTTCATCGTCAATGCCTTTAGAAGGCACAGCAGAAATTTGAAGGCGATCCGACTAAAGCCCTAGGAGGAGTTAGTTAAAGTACGTAATGAGTAAATCATCCAAAAATGGCGGTAAAATTAGAAATGGCTGACTTCCTGTTGAGTTTAGGGCATCGCTCCAAGAGACTTTTCTGTGCGTCTGGACATGGTAGATGTACCACAGAAATTTCGTACATGTCGGTCAAACATGCGACGGGGGCTGCTTCGTTAAATGTCACTTCCTCTTGCCACTAGGTGGCGCTATGAATGTGGGTGAATGTCGGCATGTAGATTTGTTCAGGACGGGACTCTTGTCAAATGTGTAAAATTTCGTGTAGATCTGGGCATTTACAGCCAAGTTACTACAACTTCCTGTTTCATGGCGAATCATCGACGCCACGGACACGCCCATCGACGAAAACGCTCAGATAGCACAACTTTACACCGTCAATGCCTTTAGAAGGTACAGCAGAAATTTGAAGTTGATCCGACTAAATCCCTAGGAGGAGTTCGTTAAAGTACGGAGTGTGTAAATCGTCCCAAATCGGTCGCCGAATTCAAAATGGCGGACTTCCTGTCGAGTTTAGGGTATGGGTTCTTGAGGCTTTTTTGTGCGTCTGGTCATGGTAGATGTACCACAGAAATTTCGTACATGTCGGTCAAACAAGCGGCGGGGGCTGCTTCGTTAAAGGTCACTTCCTGTTGCCAGCAGGTGGCGCTATGACTGTGGGTGAATGTCGGCATGTAGATTTGTTCAGGGCGTGACTCTTGTCAAATGTGTAAAATTTCGTGCAGATCTGGGCATTTACAGCCAAGTTAGTACAACTTCCTGTTTCATGGCGAATCTTCGACGCCACGGACACGCCCATCGACGAAAACGCGCAGATAGCACAACTTTACATCGTCAATGCCTTTAGAAGGCACAGCAGAAATTTTAAGTCGATCCGACTAAATCCCTAGGAGGAGTTCGTTAAAGTACGGAGTCTGTAAATCGTCCAAAAATGGCCGCCAAATTCAAAATGGCGGACCTCCTGTCGAGTTTAGGGTATGGGTTCTTGAGGCTTTTTTGTGCGTCTTGATATGATACACGTCCCCACCAAATTTCGTGCATGTAGGTTGAACGTGGACGAGGGGCTAATTTTTTCCAATTTTCTAGGTGGCGCTAGCGTGCCATTTTGCCCCGCCCATCTGCGAAACCCACAAAATACGAAATTTTTCACCAGTCCTGACATGAGTGCCAAATTTGGTGAGTTTTTGAGCATCTTGCGGCCCCGAAAATGGCACTTACTTTGCAGAAAAAATAAATAAAAAAATAATAATAAAAAATTAAAGCTGCAAGCAGCGATGGGCGGGCCCTCGCACCTGTAGCACGTCGGGATCTGAGGCAGCCGTGTTGCATTTTCTGCAGCTCAGCCAGTGCGGATGTGCATTTGCTACGCTGCTTCGTTAAAGGTCAGTTCCTGTTGCCAGGAGGTGGCGCTATGACTTTGGGTGAATGTCGGCATGTAGATTTGTTCAGGGCGGGACTCTTGTCAAACGTGTTAATTTTCGTGCGGATCTGGGCATTTACAGCCAAGTTACTACAACTTCCTGTTTCATGGCGAATCATCGACGCCACGGACACGCCCATGGACGAAAACGCACAGATAGCACAACTTTACATCGTCAATGCCTTTAGAAGGCACAGCAGAAATGTGATGTCGATCCGACTAAAGCCCTAGGAGGAGTTAGTTAAAGTACGTAATGAGTAAATCATCCAAAAATGGCGGTAAAATTAGAAATGGCTGACTTACTGTTGAGTTTAGGGCATCGCTCCAAGAGACTTTTCTGTGCGTCTGGACATGGTAGATGTACCACAGAAATTTCGTACATGTCGGTCAAACATGCGACGGGGGCTGCTTCGTTAAAAGTCACTTCCTCTTGCCACTAGGTGGCGCTATGAATGTGGGTGAATGTCGGCATGTAGATTTGTTCAGGGCGGGACTCTTGTCAAATGTGTAAAATTTCGTGCAGATCTGGGCATTTACAGCCAAGTTACTACAACTTCCTGTTTCATGGCGAATCTTCGACGCCACGGACACGCCCATCGACGAAAACGCGCAGATTGCACAACTTTACATCGTCAATGCCTTTAGAAGGTACAGCAGAAATTTTAAGTTGATCCGACTAAATCCCTAGGAGGAGTTCGTTAAAGTACGGAGTCTGTAAATCGTCCAAAAATGGCCGCCAAATTCAAAATGGCGGACATCCTGTCGAGTTTAGGGTATGGGTTCTTAAGGCTTTTTTGTGCGTCTTGATATGATACACGTCCCCACCAAATTTCGTGCATGTAGGTTGAACGTGGACGAGGGGCTAATTTTTTCCAATTTTCTAGGTGGCGCTATCGTGCCATTTTGCCCCGCCCATCCGCGAAACCCACAAAATACGAAATTTTTCACCAGTCCTGACATGCGTGCCAAATTTGGTGAGTTTTTGAGCATGTTGCGGCCCCGAAAATGGCACTTACTTTGCAGAAAAAAAAAAAAAAAAAAAAAAATTAAAGCTGCAAGCAGCGATGGGCGGGCCCTCGCACCTGTAGCACGTCGGGGTCTGAGGCGGCCGCGTTACATTTTCTGCAGCTCAGCCAGTGCGGCTGTGCATTTGCTACTTTGCTTCATTAAAGGTCACTTCCTGTTGCCAGCAGGTGGCGCTATGACTGGTGGGTGAATGTCGGCATGTAGATTTGTTCAGGGCGGGACTCTTGTCAAAGGTGTGAAATTTCATGCATATCTGGGCTTTTACAACCAAGTTACTACAACTTCCTGTCTCATGGCGAATCATCGACGCCACGGACACGCCCATTGAGGAAAACGCGCAGATAGCACAACTTTTCATCATCAATGCCTTTAGAAGGCACAGCAGAAATTTGAAGTCGATCCGACTAAATCCCTAGGAGGAGTTAGTTTAAGTACGTAATGAGTAAATCATCGAAAAATGGCTGTGAAATTAGAAATGGCCAACTTCCTGTTGAGTTTAGGGCATCACTCCAAGAGACTTTTCTGTGCGTCTGGACATGGTAGATGTACCACAGAAATTTCTTACATGTCGGTCAAACATGCGGCGGGGGCTGCTTCGTTAAAAGTCACTTCCTCTTGCCACTAGGTGGCGCTATTAATGTGGGTGAATGATGGCATGTAGATTTGTTCAGGGCGGGACTCTTGTCAAATGTGTAAAATCTCGTGTAGATCTGGGTATTTACAGCCAAGTTACTACAACTTCCTGTTTCATGGCGAATCATCGACGCCACGGACACGCCCATTGACGAAAACGCGCAGATAGCACAACTTTACATCGTCAATGCCTTTAGAAGGTACAGCAGAAATTTGAAGTTGATCCGACTAAATCCCTAGAAGGAGTTCGTTAAAGTACGGAGTGTGTAAATTGTCCCAAATCGGTCGCCAAATTCAAAATGGCGGACTTCCTGTCGAGTTTAGGGTATGGGTTCTTGAGGCTTTTTTGTGCGTCTGGTCATGGTAGATGTACCACAGAAATTTCGTACATGTCGTTCAAACAAGCGGCGGGGGCTGCTTCGTTAAAGGTCACTTCCTGTTGCCAGCAGGTGGCGCTATGACTGTGGGTGAATGTCGGCATGTAGATTTGTTCAGGGCGGGACTCTTGTCAAATGTGTAAAATTTCGTGCAGATCTGGGCATTTACAGCCAAGTTAGTACAACTTCCTGTTTCATGGCGAATCTTCGACGCCACGGACACGCCCATCGACGAAAACGCGCAGATAGCACAACTTTACATCGTCAATGCCTTTAGAAGGCACAGCAGAAATTTTAAGTCGATCCGACTAAATCCCTAGGAGGAGTTCGTTAAAGTACGGAGTCTGTAAATCGTCCAAAAATGGCCGCCAAATTCAAAATGGTGGACCTCCTGTCGAGTTTAGGGTATGGGTTCTTGAGGCTTTTTTGTGCGTCTTGATATGATACACGTCCCCACCAAATTTCGTGCATGTAGGTTGAACGTGGACGAGGGGCTAATTTTTTCCAATTTTCTAGGTGGCGCTAGCGTGCCATTTTGCCCCGCCCATCTGCGAAACCCACAAAATACGAAATTTTTCACCAGTCCTGACATGCGTGCCAAATTTGGTGAGTTTTTGAGCATGTTGCGGCCCCGAAAATGGCACTTACTTTGCAGAAAAAAGAAAAAAAAAAATTTAAAAAAAAAAAATAACCCTAACAGTTTCAATAGGGTCCTCGCACTGTTAGTGCTCTGGCCCTAATAACCCTAACAGTTTCAATAGGGTCCTCGCACTGTTAGTGCTCGGGCCCTAATAAATAATCCTAACAGTTTCAATAGGGTCCTCGCACTGTTAGTGCTCGGGCCCTAAAAATAATCCTAACAGATTCAATAGGGTCCTCGCACTGTTAGTGCTCGGGCCCTAATAATAATAATCCTAACAGTTTCAATAGGGTCCTCGCACTGTTAGTGCTCGGGCCCTAATAACCCTAACAGTTCCAATAGGGTCCTCGCACTGTTAGTGCTCGGGCCCTAAAAATAATCCTAACAGTTTCAATAGGGTCCTCGCACTGTTAGTGCTCGGGCCCTAATTCTAACAGTTTCAATAGGGTCCTCGCACTGTTAGTGCTCGGGCCCTAAAAATAACCCTAACAGTTTCAATAGGGTCCTCGCACTGTTAGTGCTCGGGCCCTAATTCTAACAGTTTCAATAGGGTCCTCGCACTGTTAGTGCTCGGGCCCAAAAAATAACCCTAACAGTTTCAATAGGGTCCTCGCACTGTTAGTGCTCGGGCCCTAATAATAATCCTAACAGTTTCAATAGGGTCCTCGTGTCACCGGGGTGACAAAAAGGCAGGCGGAACCTTTTATCATAGCCGGGTTTCTGTGGGGGGGGATTTCCGGTGTGGGACCCGGAAGACTCTAGCGCCGGAAAACTCCGAGCGGAGACGGAGAATGATTAGTTAATTCAAAACAGGTGCGGGGCAGGACTATCGCGATCGCGATTGGGACACGTTGTCAGTTGGGAAGGATAAAAGGGCATTTCATCTTCAACAAAGGAGGGGCAGGAGAGATGAACGGCTGTGTGTGACGTTCGGGTGGATTTGGAGATGTGGATAAGAGATAAGTGCTGTTGATGTTTGGACTGTGATACGAGAAATCTGTTTGGAGGATGTGATGAGACTTCATGAGGTGTAAATCTGTCGTTTTGGAGAAAGTTTGAATGTCCCACGCTTTATTGGAAGAAGTCCAAGAGATTGTAGTGCTGTGCAGTGGACCAGATCCCCTGTCTACGCCCTAGTTTGTGAGTGACAAGACTTTGCAGTGTTGTTCATTAAATCACGTGTGCCGATTTGTGTGAATTGCAGTTAAACACGAGTGGAAGTGTAATGCAGTGACATCGGGGAAACGGTTCTGGCTGTGGATATATCGCCCGCATCTCGTTGGATGGAGGAAGTCATCTAGTGGAGAAATTCTTCTCTTCTCCTCTTTAATCTCTACGTAGGCTTGTGAAGTTCAGCTTGCTGTTGAATCCTCACTCCTCCATGTGCTGCTTGATCCTGTGAGTAGAACCAGCTACACTGTTGAATTCTCACCTGTATTCTCTGTCTGCCTGAGCCCCGTGAAGAGAGCCAGCTTTGCTGTTGAACACTTATTCCTCTCTGTTCATCTGGATCCTGTGAGTAGAACCAGTTACACTGTTGAATTATCACATGTACCCTCTGTCTGCCTGAGCCCTGTGAAGAGAGCCAGCTTCGCTGTTGAATCCTTACTCCTCCATGTGCTGCTTGATCCTGTGAGTAGAACCAGCTACACTGTTGAATTCTCACCTGTATTCTCTGTCTGCCTGAGCCCCGTGAAGAGAGCCAGCTTTGCTGTTGAACCCTTATTCCTCTCTGTTCATCTGGATTCTGTGAGTAGAACCAGTTACACTGTTGAACCCGCACCGTTATTCTCTGTCTGCCTGAGCCCTGTGAAGAGAGCCAGTTGTACTGTGGAATCGTCATCATAATCCTCTCTGTCTGCCTGAGCCCTGTGAAGAGAGCCAGCTTTGCTGTTGAACACTTATTCCTCTCTGTTCATCTGGATCCTGTGAGTAGAACCAGTTACACTGTTGAATTATCACATGTACTCTCTGTCTGCCTGAGCCCTGTGAAGAGAGCCAGCTTCGCTGTTGAATCCTTACTCCTCCATGTGCTGCTTGATCCTGTGAGTAGAACCAGCTACACTGTTGAATTCTCACCTGTATTCTCTGTCTGCCTGAGCCCCGTGAAGAGAGCCAGCTTTGCTGTTGAACCCTCATTCCTCTCTGTTCATCTGGATTCTGTGAGTAGAGCCAGTTATACTGTTGAACCCGCACCGTTATTCTCTGTCTGCCTGAGCCCTGTGAAGAGAGCCAGCTTCGCTGTTGAATCCTTACTCCTCCACGTGCTGCTTGATCCTGTGAGTAGAACCAGCTACACTGTTGAATTCTCACCTGTATTCTCTGTCTGCCTGAGCCCCGTGAAGAGAGCCAGCTTTGCTGTTGAACCCTTATTCCTCTCTGTTCATCTGGATTCTGTGAGTAGAGCCAGTTATACTGTTGAACCCGCACCGTTATTCTCTGTCTGCCTGAGCCCTGTGAAGGGAGCCAGTTGTACTGTGGAATCGTCATCATAATCCTCTCTGTCTGCCTGAGCCCTGTGAAGAGAGCCAGCTTCGCTGTTGAATCCTCACCTGTATTCTCTGTCTGCCTGAGCCCCGTGAAGAGAGCCAGCTTTGCTGTTGAACACTTATTCCTCTCTGTTCATCTGGATCCTGTGAGTAGAACCAGTTACACTGTTGAATTATCACATGTACTCTCTGTCTGCCTGAGCCCTGTGAAGAGAGCCAGCTTCGCTGTTGAATCCTTACTCCTCCATGTGCTGCTTGATCCTGTGAGTAGAACCAGCTACACTGTTGAATTCTCACCTGTATTCTCTGTCTGCCTGAGCCCCGTGAAGAGAGCCAGCTTTGCTGTTGAACCCTTATTCCTCTCTGTTCATCTGGATTCTGTGAGTAGAGCCAGTTATACTGTTGAACCCGCACCGTTATTCTCTGTCTGCCTGAGCCCTGTGAAGGGAGCCAGTTGTACTGTGGAATCGTCATCATAATCCTCTCTGTCTGCCTGAGCCCTGTGAAGAGAGCCAGCTTCGCTGTTGAATCCTTACTCCTCCATGTGCTGCTTGATCCTGTGAGTAGAACCAGCTACACTGTTGAATTCTCACCTGTATTCTCTGTCTGCCTGAGCCCCGTGAAGAGAGCCAGCTTTGCTGTTGAACCCTTATTCCTCTCTGTTCATCTGGATTCTGTGAGTAGAGCCAGTTATACTGTTGAACCCGCACCGTTATTCTCTGTCTGCCTGAGCCCTGTGAAGGGAGCCAGTTGTACTGTGGAATCGTCATCATAATCCTCTCTGTCTGCCTGAGCCCTGTGAAGAGAGCCAGCTTCGCTGTTGAATCCTTACTCCTCCATGTGCTGCTTGATCCTGTGAGTAGAACCAGCTACACTGTTGAATTCTCACCTGTATTCTCTGTCTGCCTGAGCCCCGTGAAGAGAGCCAGCTTTGCTGTTGAACCCTTATTCCTCTCTGTTCATCTGGATTCTGTGAGTAGAGCCAGTTATACTGTTGAACCCGCACCGTTATTCTCTGTCTGCCTGAGCCCTGTGAAGGGAGCCAGTTGTACTGTGGAATCGTCATCATAATCCTCTCTGTCTGCCTGAGCCCTGTGAAGAGAGCCAGCTTCGCTGTTGAATCCTTACTCCTCCATGTGCTGCTTGATCCTGTGGGTAGAACCAGCTACACGGTTGAATTCTCACCTGTATTCTCTGTCTGCTTGAGCCCCGTGAAGAGAGCCAGCTTTGCTGTTGAACCCTTATTCCTCTCTGTTCATCTGGATTCTGTGAGTAGAGCCAGTTATACTGTTGAACCCTCACTGTTATTCTCTGTCTGCCCGAGCCCTGTGAAGAGAGCCAGTTATACTGTGAAGTTGTCATCTTGACTTTCCGCCTGTCTGAGCCCTGAGAAGAAAGCCAGCCTGTTGTTGAATCTTCACTCTCCCCCGTCTATCCGGATTCTGTGAGTAGAGCCAGCTATACTGTTGAATCCTCACCTGTCATCTGTCTGCCTGAGCCCTGGAAAGAGAGCCAGCTTTGTTGTGGATTCCGTGTTCCCCTCCGCCCATCCGAGCCCTGTGAGGAGAGAAACCGTTCTGCTGGGAATCTGAGAGAACTAGTTCTACTATTGAATCCTCACCTGTCTTCTGTCTGCCTGGGTCCCGAGAAGAGAGCCAGCTTTGCCGTGGATTCCGTACTCCTTTCCGTTCATCCGAATCCTGTGAAGAGAGAGATTGTTCTGCTGTGAATCTGAGAGAACCAGTTATACTGTTGCACCCTCACCTGTCTTCTGTCGGCCTGGGTCCGGAGAAGAGGGCCAGCTTTGCTGTGGATTCCGTACTACTCTCCGTCCATCCGAATCCCGGGAGAAGAGAAATTGTTCCGCTGTGAATTCGAGAACTAGTCCAGCTGTGAATTCTCACCTGCTCTGCCCACCCGAGTTTTGCTTCAGCTTGCCGAAGGCTGTTTTAGTTTAATTTATTTAATAAAGATTCTGAATTTTCTCTAACTTACTTTGCCTCTGTGTCCTCTGTGGTGTTGGCTCCTCGCGGTGGTACGTGTGTCGGGGGTTGGGACGGCCGGTCATCTGGTGTCCGGTCCCCCCGTGACAAAAGTGGCGTAGTCGGCAGGGTTTGCCACCGCGAGTTGAAGCAGCTACAGGTTCACGATGGCCGACGAAGAGGTGGTGGCCGCAAGACCACAAGTCATGCCTGTGTTTATGGGAGCCCCTTGGGCCCAGCGTTATGGGGGACCAGGATCAGAGCTACCTCTCCAGGACTGGAAGACTCAAACGGAATACCTGGCTGGCCTCCAGGGGCTGAGTGATGTACAAAAGACACAGTTTGTTCTGGGATCCCTGGAGGGAGAAGCGAAGAGGGAGGTTCTAGCTGCACCCAGCACTGCACGAGCCACTGCCAAAGCCATCTTTGACTTTTTGACGGGACTGTATGGGGATACTACCCCCGTGGCCGCCCTCCGGGCTCAGTTCTTCAACTTTCGCCAAGGTCCTAGGCAAGCCTTACGGGCGTATGCGCTGAGGCTGCGTGAGCAGTTTGTTCGATTGAAAGGCCGACCAGATCATGGTCTGGGAGACGGAGATTCCTTACTGCGAGATCAGTTTGTTTTGGGGCTCCGAGACGGGCCTATTCGACAGAGTATAAAGCTCCAGCTCCGCCGAGACCCAGCGTTAACTTTTGAGGACCTCCGACAGGAGGCCTTGGCATTGGAGATGGATCAGGGCGAGGCAGCTGACCCACCGGTGTGCATGGCTGTTGGTGGTGCCGCCCCTTCTTCAACTGGGGATTGGAAACAACAGCTGCGGGCGGAGCTGTTGGAGGATGTTAAAGGACAGATGTGCATGGCCGTTGGTGAGGCCTCCACTCCTCCAACCATGGATTGGAAACAGAAGTTGCGGGCAGAACTGTTCGAGGATGTTAAAGGCCAGATGGCTGAACTATCTAAGACCCTTCTAGAGGAGCTGCGCCGGGGACAGCTCAGTGGCCGGGACCGATCCTATTCTGAGGGGAGCCGAGAGCCCGGACTGCGCCCTGGACGGCCGGCTAATCCGAGATTCCAGTGGGATGATAAGGGCAGGCCCATTTGCAATAGCTGCGGAGAATCAGGACATTATAGCCGTCAGTGTGGCTCCCGACGCGGTTCCCAAGGGGGTTTTTAGTTTCGCCGGCCACTGTGGGTCAAGTGGCCGGGACCCCCTTAAGTGACCCCCTTTCTATGCCTATTCCCAGAGACGACTGGGTTGGACATTGCCCAACCGTGAAGATCCAGGTTAATGGGGTGGAAGTTGCATGTTTAGTTGATACCGGTTCCCAAGTCACGTTATTCTCCGAGAGCCTGTCCCGAGAACTCTTTAAGGGCCGACGACCCCAGGGGGCCGAGACTTCGCAACTTGTACTGAGAGGAGCCAATGGGCTGGATATTCCCTATACAGGCTATGTGATTGTGGACTTCCATGTTCAAGGGGTCCCCGTACGACAAAAAGGAGTTGTTATCGTTAGAGACCACTGCCTGGGTTCACATCGAGCATTAATTGGTATGAATGTAATTTCAGAATGTTGGGAGGAGCTGTTCCGGAACCGGCTGGCCCAGATCCCCTCGGTTCCGGAACAAAAGGAATGGGAGCATATTCTGGCTGACTGCCGTAGGATTCAAGCAGCTAACTGCGAGGAGGATCGCGAAACTGTTGGTCGAGTAATTTGCCGGTATGGCCTGGCAGTTCCAGCACAAAGTGAGGCAGTGATATGGGCCAGGCTACCTCTAGGGGCTTATGGCGCGGGTGACTGGGTCCTCCTCGAACCACATTGGGATTGCCAGTCCATCGGAGTAGCCCGAGGGCTGGCTGTGATCCATCGAGGCCGGGTCTCGGTGCGGGTACGGAACGTTAACCCATATCCTGTTGTCCTTCGCCGCCATCAACGCCTGGTCCGAGTCACCGCGGTGCGTTCCCACCAGGTGAGAGAAGAGAGAGACGTTTGTTTCCGCCAAGTGAGTTCTGTGGTAGTGGAAGTGGCTGTTGGATCGGTGGAGCCGAGGAATGACCCCCAGAGAGGCGGAATGCTGGATCATGTGGCAGTAGATTCCTTAAAAGGAGAGGGCCTGGAAGAGGAGCAGCAACTCCAACTCCGAGACTTCCTGACAAAATGGCAACATGTATTCTCTACTCACGATGAGGACTATGGGTGCACGGGGATTGTCAAGCATCAGATTCCTACAGGCGATGCTCCACCAAGCAGAGAGCGGTATCGGCCAGTGCCCCCAACGCTTTATTCAGAAATTCGCACCTTGCTGAACGGGATGCTGGATGGCGGAATCATACGGGAGAGTAGTAGTCCTTGGGCGGCCCCAATTGTGCTAGTTCGGAAAAAGACCGGTGCTTGGAGATTTTGTGTTGACTATCGAAAGCTGAACAGTGTGACGAAGAAGGATGCATTCCCCTTGCCACGCATTGAGGATTCCCTCACTAGTCTGACTCAGGCCACTTGGTACTCAACGTTAGATCTGGCCAGTGGGTACTGGCAGGTGCAGGTGGATGAGAGGGATAGAGAAAAGACTGCCTTCACAACTCCATTTGGGCTTTTTGAGTGGGATCGGATGCCGTTTGGACTGTGCAACGCCCCTGCGACTTTCCAGAGGCTGATGCAGCGGTGCTTGGGGGGACAGTTAGTTGATTCGACCTTGGTCTACCTTGATGATGTCATAGTATTTTCGCCAGACTTCGCCTCCCATCTACTCCACCTGGAACGTGTGTTCCAGGCTATGGAAAAATATGGATTGAAGTTACGACCGGACAAATGCCAGTTGTTTAGGAGTGAGGTACAGTTTCTGGGTCATCGGGTCAGCGCTGCAGGGGTGTCCCCTGACCCGGAGAAAGTGTCTGCCGTCCAGGGCTGGGAGGCGCCGAAGACTGTCCGGCAAGTAAGGTCCTTCTTGGGCTTTGTAGGCTACTATCGGCGCTTTATCAAGGGTTTTTCAGGGATTGCCAAGCCCCTGAATCGACTCCTCGAAGGTACCGGACGCTCCCGACCCCGGGGGTCTCCCTCTGTGAACTGGGACTCGGCATGCGAATCGGCTTTCCAACAGCTCAAGCGCGAACTCCTGCAGGCCCCGATCCTGGCCTACGCTGATTTTACTCAGCCATTCATCCTATATACTGATGCGAGTAATGCAGGGTTGGGGGCTGTACTTGCACAACGACAGCAGGGAGTTGAGAGAGTTATTGCATATGCCAGCCGGAGTCTGCATCCAGCCGAGCGGAATGCTTCCAACTACAGTTCCTTCAAAATAGAACTTCTGGCGTTGAAATGGGCGATGACAGAAAAATTTAAAGATTACTTATGGGGAGCAAAGGTGATGGTCGTGACCGATAACAACCCTTTGGTCCACCTACAGACAGCACGATTGGGGGCGGCGGAGCAGCGTTGGGTGGCCCAGCTGGCCAATTACGACTACCAGCTTCAATATCGACCGGGTAGAGAACACACTAATGCGGATGCACTGTCCCGACTCCCCGTGACTAAAGGGAGTGAGCAAACGGAATCCCCTACGTCGGAACCAGAGGAGGGATTGATGGTGGGGGTAGTGGAAGCCCCCGGAATTCGTTTGGAGGGAGTACCCACCGGCTGGGGGTGGGACCCAGGCCGGTGGAAAGAACTACAGCAAGGAGATGTTGATCTGGCAAGAGTGTATGCTTACCTGCAACAGGGTTCTAGGCCTGGTGTAGAGGAGAGGCGGACTCAAACCGTGGCAGTAAGGAAACTCATGGGGCAGTGGAAGAAACTCAGCCTGAGAGAGGGAGTGATTTGTCGTTCTGTCCAAGAGCCAGTAACCCAGGAGTTGGTACACCAGGTGGTGGTGCCAAAGGGACAGCGGTTGGCCCTGCTGGAAGCTTACCACACACATATAGGACATCAAGGACAGGAAAGGACATTATCCCTATTAAGGAGGTACTTTCACTGGGTGGGGATGGAAGCAATGGTTGAGTCTTTCGTTCGGAGCTGCCCGAGGTGTGTACTTTTTAAGACCAGGAAAGAGGCAAGAGCCCCCCTAGTCCCTATGCACCCTAAAGCACCTCTACACATTGTGGGGATGGATTTTCTAACGCTGGGTCGGCCCACAGATCGGTATCAGAACATCTTGGTGGCAACCGACCTATTTACCAAGTATGCATGGGCTATTCCTACTCCAGACCAAACAGCCGTTACCACTGCAGGTGTGCTCTGGCGAGCTATCATCCAGCCCTTCGGGTGCCCCGAGACTCTTCATTCTGACCAGGGCCCGAACTTTGAATCTAGGGTCATACAAGAACTGAGCCGCCTTTATGGGTGCCGGAAGACTCGCACTACCTCGTATCACCCCCAAGGTAACGGGGGGTGCGAGAGGTTTAACCAGACCTTGTTGGGGTTGCTCGGGACCTTGGAAGCCGACCAACAGAATCAGTGGGAGGAATGCCTCCCTGCCCTAGTGCAAGCCTATAACAACAGTGTGCACAGCACCACAGGCTATGCCCCGGCATTCCTGATGTTTGGCAGACATATGCGCTTACCGGTTGATCTGTTGCTGGGGACCAAGCCTACGGAGGGAGTTCAGAGTACGACGGAGTGGGTGGGTCGTCATCATCGGCAGCTTCATCATGCCTATCGTCAGGTTACGGACCATCTGAGCGCGGCAGCAGCCAAAAGTAAACGGTTGTATGACCGGACGGCTCGAGAAGCCCCCCTACTGCCTGGAGAGCGAGTATTAGTGCGAGACAATCGACGCCCAGGAAAGGGAAAACTCAGTGATCGTTGGGAGACCGTACCGTATGTGGTGGAACGCCAACAACAGCCTGATCAACCTGTGTATACTGTTCGCCCCGAAGGGAGACTAGGCCCTGAACGGGTACTCCACCGGAATTTGCTTCGTCCTTGCCCAAATTATCTGGTCCCGATGGAAGAGGCCCCCGAACGGTCTATGACCCCAGCAGCTCCATCGGTGGGATGGGCCGTCGTCCCAAGAGGCCCCGAAATCGAGGCGGCAAGGGTAGATCCTTTATCCCCACCCCGACGTTCCCGGAGAGATAACCAGGGGCGACCACCCCAGCGATACGGCGAGTGGGCTGAAGTTTCTCGGTCCTAGGGACTAGTCCCGAATGGTAGGGGGGGATGTCACCGGGGTGACAAAAAGGCAGGCGGAACCTTTTATCATAGCCGGGTTTCTGTGGGGGGGGATTTCCGGTGTGGGACCCGGAAGACTCTAGCGCCGGAAAACTCCGAGCGGAGACGGAGAATGATTAGTTAATTCAAAACAGGTGCGGGGCAGGACTATCGCGATCGCGATTGGGACACGTTGTCAGTTGGGAAGGATAAAAGGGCATTTCATCTTCAACAAAGGAGGGGCAGGAGAGATGAACGGCTGTGTGTGACGTTCGGGTGGATTTGGAGATGTGGATAAGAGATAAGTGCTGTTGATGTTTGGACTGTGATACGAGAAATCTGTTTGGAGGATGTGATGAGACTTCATGAGGTGTAAATCTGTCGTTTTGGAGAAAGTTTGAATGTCCCACGCTTTATTGGAAGAAGTCCAAGAGATTGTAGTGCTGTGCAGTGGACCAGATCCCCTGTCTACGCCCTAGTTTGTGAGTGACAAGACTTTGCAGTGTTGTTCATTAAATCACGTGTGCCGATTTGTGTGAATTGCAGTTAAACACGAGTGGAAGTGTAATGCAGTGACATCGGGGAAACGGTTCTGGCTGTGGATATATCGCCCGCATCTCGTTGGATGGAGGAAGTCATCTAGTGGAGAAATTCTTCTCTTCTCCTCTTTAATCTCTACGTAGGCTTGTGAAGTTCAGCTTGCTGTTGAATCCTCACTCCTCCATGTGCTGCTTGATCCTGTGAGTAGAACCAGCTACACTGTTGAATTCTCACCTGTATTCTCTGTCTGCCTGAGCCCCGTGAAGAGAGCCAGCTTTGCTGTTGAACACTTATTCCTCTCTGTTCATCTGGATCCTGTGAGTAGAACCAGTTACACTGTTGAATTATCACATGTACCCTCTGTCTGCCTGAGCCCTGTGAAGAGAGCCAGCTTCGCTGTTGAATCCTTACTCCTCCATGTGCTGCTTGATCCTGTGAGTAGAACCAGCTACACTGTTGAATTCTCACCTGTATTCTCTGTCTGCCTGAGCCCCGTGAAGAGAGCCAGCTTTGCTGTTGAACCCTTATTCCTCTCTGTTCATCTGGATTCTGTGAGTAGAACCAGTTACACTGTTGAACCCGCACCGTTATTCTCTGTCTGCCTGAGCCCTGTGAAGAGAGCCAGTTGTACTGTGGAATCGTCATCATAATCCTCTCTGTCTGCCTGAGCCCTGTGAAGAGAGCCAGCTTTGCTGTTGAACACTTATTCCTCTCTGTTCATCTGGATCCTGTGAGTAGAACCAGTTACACTGTTGAATTATCACATGTACTCTCTGTCTGCCTGAGCCCTGTGAAGAGAGCCAGCTTCGCTGTTGAATCCTTACTCCTCCATGTGCTGCTTGATCCTGTGAGTAGAACCAGCTACACTGTTGAATTCTCACCTGTATTCTCTGTCTGCCTGAGCCCCGTGAAGAGAGCCAGCTTTGCTGTTGAACCCTCATTCCTCTCTGTTCATCTGGATTCTGTGAGTAGAGCCAGTTATACTGTTGAACCCGCACCGTTATTCTCTGTCTGCCTGAGCCCTGTGAAGAGAGCCAGCTTCGCTGTTGAATCCTTACTCCTCCACGTGCTGCTTGATCCTGTGAGTAGAACCAGCTACACTGTTGAATTCTCACCTGTATTCTCTGTCTGCCTGAGCCCCGTGAAGAGAGCCAGCTTTGCTGTTGAACCCTTATTCCTCTCTGTTCATCTGGATTCTGTGAGTAGAGCCAGTTATACTGTTGAACCCGCACCGTTATTCTCTGTCTGCCTGAGCCCTGTGAAGGGAGCCAGTTGTACTGTGGAATCGTCATCATAATCCTCTCTGTCTGCCTGAGCCCTGTGAAGAGAGCCAGCTTCGCTGTTGAATCCTCACCTGTATTCTCTGTCTGCCTGAGCCCCGTGAAGAGAGCCAGCTTTGCTGTTGAACACTTATTCCTCTCTGTTCATCTGGATCCTGTGAGTAGAACCAGTTACACTGTTGAATTATCACATGTACTCTCTGTCTGCCTGAGCCCTGTGAAGAGAGCCAGCTTCGCTGTTGAATCCTTACTCCTCCATGTGCTGCTTGATCCTGTGAGTAGAACCAGCTACACTGTTGAATTCTCACCTGTATTCTCTGTCTGCCTGAGCCCCGTGAAGAGAGCCAGCTTTGCTGTTGAACCCTTATTCCTCTCTGTTCATCTGGATTCTGTGAGTAGAGCCAGTTATACTGTTGAACCCGCACCGTTATTCTCTGTCTGCCTGAGCCCTGTGAAGGGAGCCAGTTGTACTGTGGAATCGTCATCATAATCCTCTCTGTCTGCCTGAGCCCTGTGAAGAGAGCCAGCTTCGCTGTTGAATCCTTACTCCTCCATGTGCTGCTTGATCCTGTGAGTAGAACCAGCTACACTGTTGAATTCTCACCTGTATTCTCTGTCTGCCTGAGCCCCGTGAAGAGAGCCAGCTTTGCTGTTGAACCCTTATTCCTCTCTGTTCATCTGGATTCTGTGAGTAGAGCCAGTTATACTGTTGAACCCGCACCGTTATTCTCTGTCTGCCTGAGCCCTGTGAAGGGAGCCAGTTGTACTGTGGAATCGTCATCATAATCCTCTCTGTCTGCCTGAGCCCTGTGAAGAGAGCCAGCTTCGCTGTTGAATCCTTACTCCTCCATGTGCTGCTTGATCCTGTGGGTAGAACCAGCTACACGGTTGAATTCTCACCTGTATTCTCTGTCTGCTTGAGCCCCGTGAAGAGAGCCAGCTTTGCTGTTGAACCCTTATTCCTCTCTGTTCATCTGGATTCTGTGAGTAGAGCCAGTTATACTGTTGAACCCTCACTGTTATTCTCTGTCTGCCCGAGCCCTGTGAAGAGAGCCAGTTATACTGTGAAGTTGTCATCTTGACTTTCCGCCTGTCTGAGCCCTGAGAAGAAAGCCAGCCTGTTGTTGAATCTTCACTCTCCCCCGTCTATCCGGATTCTGTGAGTAGAGCCAGCTATACTGTTGAATCCTCACCTGTCATCTGTCTGCCTGAGCCCTGGAAAGAGAGCCAGCTTTGTTGTGGATTCCGTGTTCCCCTCCGCCCATCCGAGCCCTGTGAGGAGAGAAACCGTTCTGCTGGGAATCTGAGAGAACTAGTTCTACTATTGAATCCTCACCTGTCTTCTGTCTGCCTGGGTCCCGAGAAGAGAGCCAGCTTTGCCGTGGATTCCGTACTCCTTTCCGTTCATCCGAATCCTGTGAAGAGAGAGATTGTTCTGCTGTGAATCTGAGAGAACCAGTTATACTGTTGCACCCTCACCTGTCTTCTGTCGGCCTGGGTCCGGAGAAGAGGGCCAGCTTTGCTGTGGATTCCGTACTACTCTCCGTCCATCCGAATCCCGGGAGAAGAGAAATTGTTCCGCTGTGAATTCGAGAACTAGTCCAGCTGTGAATTCTCACCTGCTCTGCCCACCCGAGTTTTGCTTCAGCTTGCCGAAGGCTGTTTTAGTTTAATTTATTTAATAAAGATTCTGAATTTTCTCTAACTTACTTTGCCTCTGTGTCCTCTGTGGTGTTGGCTCCTCGCGGTGGTACGTGTGTCGGGGGTTGGGACGGCCGGTCATCTGGTGTCCGGTCCCCCCGTGACAAAAGTGGCGTAGTCGGCAGGGTTTGCCACCGCGAGTTGAAGCAGCTACAGGTTCACGATGGCCGACGAAGAGGTGGTGGCCGCAAGACCACAAGTCATGCCTGTGTTTATGGGAGCCCCTTGGGCCCAGCGTTATGGGGGACCAGGATCAGAGCTACCTCTCCAGGACTGGAAGACTCAAACGGAATACCTGGCTGGCCTCCAGGGGCTGAGTGATGTACAAAAGACACAGTTTGTTCTGGGATCCCTGGAGGGAGAAGCGAAGAGGGAGGTTCTAGCTGCACCCAGCACTGCACGAGCCACTGCCAAAGCCATCTTTGACTTTTTGACGGGACTGTATGGGGATACTACCCCCGTGGCCGCCCTCCGGGCTCAGTTCTTCAACTTTCGCCAAGGTCCTAGGCAAGCCTTACGGGCGTATGCGCTGAGGCTGCGTGAGCAGTTTGTTCGATTGAAAGGCCGACCAGATCATGGTCTGGGAGACGGAGATTCCTTACTGCGAGATCAGTTTGTTTTGGGGCTCCGAGACGGGCCTATTCGACAGAGTATAAAGCTCCAGCTCCGCCGAGACCCAGCGTTAACTTTTGAGGACCTCCGACAGGAGGCCTTGGCATTGGAGATGGATCAGGGCGAGGCAGCTGACCCACCGGTGTGCATGGCTGTTGGTGGTGCCGCCCCTTCTTCAACTGGGGATTGGAAACAACAGCTGCGGGCGGAGCTGTTGGAGGATGTTAAAGGACAGATGTGCATGGCCGTTGGTGAGGCCTCCACTCCTCCAACCATGGATTGGAAACAGAAGTTGCGGGCAGAACTGTTCGAGGATGTTAAAGGCCAGATGGCTGAACTATCTAAGACCCTTCTAGAGGAGCTGCGCCGGGGACAGCTCAGTGGCCGGGACCGATCCTATTCTGAGGGGAGCCGAGAGCCCGGACTGCGCCCTGGACGGCCGGCTAATCCGAGATTCCAGTGGGATGATAAGGGCAGGCCCATTTGCAATAGCTGCGGAGAATCAGGACATTATAGCCGTCAGTGTGGCTCCCGACGCGGTTCCCAAGGGGGTTTTTAGTTTCGCCGGCCACTGTGGGTCAAGTGGCCGGGACCCCCTTAAGTGACCCCCTTTCTATGCCTATTCCCAGAGACGACTGGGTTGGACATTGCCCAACCGTGAAGATCCAGGTTAATGGGGTGGAAGTTGCATGTTTAGTTGATACCGGTTCCCAAGTCACGTTATTCTCCGAGAGCCTGTCCCGAGAACTCTTTAAGGGCCGACGACCCCAGGGGGCCGAGACTTCGCAACTTGTACTGAGAGGAGCCAATGGGCTGGATATTCCCTATACAGGCTATGTGATTGTGGACTTCCATGTTCAAGGGGTCCCCGTACGACAAAAAGGAGTTGTTATCGTTAGAGACCACTGCCTGGGTTCACATCGAGCATTAATTGGTATGAATGTAATTTCAGAATGTTGGGAGGAGCTGTTCCGGAACCGGCTGGCCCAGATCCCCTCGGTTCCGGAACAAAAGGAATGGGAGCATATTCTGGCTGACTGCCGTAGGATTCAAGCAGCTAACTGCGAGGAGGATCGCGAAACTGTTGGTCGAGTAATTTGCCGGTATGGCCTGGCAGTTCCAGCACAAAGTGAGGCAGTGATATGGGCCAGGCTACCTCTAGGGGCTTATGGCGCGGGTGACTGGGTCCTCCTCGAACCACATTGGGATTGCCAGTCCATCGGAGTAGCCCGAGGGCTGGCTGTGATCCATCGAGGCCGGGTCTCGGTGCGGGTACGGAACGTTAACCCATATCCTGTTGTCCTTCGCCGCCATCAACGCCTGGTCCGAGTCACCGCGGTGCGTTCCCACCAGGTGAGAGAAGAGAGAGACGTTTGTTTCCGCCAAGTGAGTTCTGTGGTAGTGGAAGTGGCTGTTGGATCGGTGGAGCCGAGGAATGACCCCCAGAGAGGCGGAATGCTGGATCATGTGGCAGTAGATTCCTTAAAAGGAGAGGGCCTGGAAGAGGAGCAGCAACTCCAACTCCGAGACTTCCTGACAAAATGGCAACATGTATTCTCTACTCACGATGAGGACTATGGGTGCACGGGGATTGTCAAGCATCAGATTCCTACAGGCGATGCTCCACCAAGCAGAGAGCGGTATCGGCCAGTGCCCCCAACGCTTTATTCAGAAATTCGCACCTTGCTGAACGGGATGCTGGATGGCGGAATCATACGGGAGAGTAGTAGTCCTTGGGCGGCCCCAATTGTGCTAGTTCGGAAAAAGACCGGTGCTTGGAGATTTTGTGTTGACTATCGAAAGCTGAACAGTGTGACGAAGAAGGATGCATTCCCCTTGCCACGCATTGAGGATTCCCTCACTAGTCTGACTCAGGCCACTTGGTACTCAACGTTAGATCTGGCCAGTGGGTACTGGCAGGTGCAGGTGGATGAGAGGGATAGAGAAAAGACTGCCTTCACAACTCCATTTGGGCTTTTTGAGTGGGATCGGATGCCGTTTGGACTGTGCAACGCCCCTGCGACTTTCCAGAGGCTGATGCAGCGGTGCTTGGGGGGACAGTTAGTTGATTCGACCTTGGTCTACCTTGATGATGTCATAGTATTTTCGCCAGACTTCGCCTCCCATCTACTCCACCTGGAACGTGTGTTCCAGGCTATGGAAAAATATGGATTGAAGTTACGACCGGACAAATGCCAGTTGTTTAGGAGTGAGGTACAGTTTCTGGGTCATCGGGTCAGCGCTGCAGGGGTGTCCCCTGACCCGGAGAAAGTGTCTGCCGTCCAGGGCTGGGAGGCGCCGAAGACTGTCCGGCAAGTAAGGTCCTTCTTGGGCTTTGTAGGCTACTATCGGCGCTTTATCAAGGGTTTTTCAGGGATTGCCAAGCCCCTGAATCGACTCCTCGAAGGTACCGGACGCTCCCGACCCCGGGGGTCTCCCTCTGTGAACTGGGACTCGGCATGCGAATCGGCTTTCCAACAGCTCAAGCGCGAACTCCTGCAGGCCCCGATCCTGGCCTACGCTGATTTTACTCAGCCATTCATCCTATATACTGATGCGAGTAATGCAGGGTTGGGGGCTGTACTTGCACAACGACAGCAGGGAGTTGAGAGAGTTATTGCATATGCCAGCCGGAGTCTGCATCCAGCCGAGCGGAATGCTTCCAACTACAGTTCCTTCAAAATAGAACTTCTGGCGTTGAAATGGGCGATGACAGAAAAATTTAAAGATTACTTATGGGGAGCAAAGGTGATGGTCGTGACCGATAACAACCCTTTGGTCCACCTACAGACAGCACGATTGGGGGCGGCGGAGCAGCGTTGGGTGGCCCAGCTGGCCAATTACGACTACCAGCTTCAATATCGACCGGGTAGAGAACACACTAATGCGGATGCACTGTCCCGACTCCCCGTGACTAAAGGGAGTGAGCAAACGGAATCCCCTACGTCGGAACCAGAGGAGGGATTGATGGTGGGGGTAGTGGAAGCCCCCGGAATTCGTTTGGAGGGAGTACCCACCGGCTGGGGGTGGGACCCAGGCCGGTGGAAAGAACTACAGCAAGGAGATGTTGATCTGGCAAGAGTGTATGCTTACCTGCAACAGGGTTCTAGGCCTGGTGTAGAGGAGAGGCGGACTCAAACCGTGGCAGTAAGGAAACTCATGGGGCAGTGGAAGAAACTCAGCCTGAGAGAGGGAGTGATTTGTCGTTCTGTCCAAGAGCCAGTAACCCAGGAGTTGGTACACCAGGTGGTGGTGCCAAAGGGACAGCGGTTGGCCCTGCTGGAAGCTTACCACACACATATAGGACATCAAGGACAGGAAAGGACATTATCCCTATTAAGGAGGTACTTTCACTGGGTGGGGATGGAAGCAATGGTCGAGTCTTTCGTTCGGAGCTGCCCGAGGTGTGTACTTTTTAAGACCAGGAAAGAGGCAAGAGCCCCCCTAGTCCCTATGCACCCTAAAGCACCTCTACACATTGTGGGGATGGATTTTCTAACGCTGGGTCGGCCCACAGATCGGTATCAGAACATCTTGGTGGCAACCGACCTATTTACCAAGTATGCATGGGCTATTCCTACTCCAGACCAAACAGCCGTTACCACTGCAGGTGTGCTCTGGCGAGCTATCATCCAGCCCTTCGGGTGCCCCGAGACTCTTCATTCTGACCAGGGCCCGAACTTTGAATCTAGGGTCATACAAGAACTGAGCCGCCTTTATGGGTGCCGGAAGACTCGCACTACCTCGTATCACCCCCAAGGTAACGGGGGGTGCGAGAGGTTTAACCAGACCTTGTTGGGGTTGCTCGGGACCTTGGAAGCCGACCAACAGAATCAGTGGGAGGAATGCCTCCCTGCCCTAGTGCAAGCCTATAACAACAGTGTGCACAGCACCACAGGCTATGCCCCGGCATTCCTGATGTTTGGCAGACATATGCGCTTACCGGTTGATCTGTTGCTGGGGACCAAGCCTACGGAGGGAGTTCAGAGTACGACGGAGTGGGTGGGTCGTCATCATCGGCAGCTTCATCATGCCTATCGTCAGGTTACGGACCATCTGAGCGCGGCAGCAGCCAAAAGTAAACGGTTGTATGACCGGACGGCTCGAGAAGCCCCCCTACTGCCTGGAGAGCGAGTATTAGTGCGAGACAATCGACGCCCAGGAAAGGGAAAACTCAGTGATCGTTGGGAGACCGTACCGTATGTGGTGGAACGCCAACAACAGCCTGATCAACCTGTGTATACTGTTCGCCCCGAAGGGAGACTAGGCCCTGAACGGGTACTCCACCGGAATTTGCTTCGTCCTTGCCCAAATTATCTGGTCCCGATGGAAGAGGCCCCCGAACGGTCTATGACCCCAGCAGCTCCATCGGTGGGATGGGCCGTCGTCCCAAGAGGCCCCGAAATCGAGGCGGCAAGGGTAGATCCTTTATCCCCACCCCGACGTTCCCGGAGAGATAACCAGGGGCGACCACCCCAGCGATACGGCGAGTGGGCTGAAGTTTCTCGGTCCTAGGGACTAGTCCCGAATGGTAGGGGGGGATGTCACCGGGGTGACAAAAAGGCAGGCGGAACCTTTTATCATAGCCGGGTTTCTGTGGGGGGGGATTTCCGGTGTGGGACCCGGAAGACTCTAGCGCCGGAAAACTCCGAGCGGAGACGGAGAATGATTAGTTAATTCAAAACAGGTGCGGGGCAGGACTATCGCGATCGCGATTGGGACACGTTGTCAGTTGGGAAGGATAAAAGGGCATTTCATCTTCAACAAAGGAGGGGCAGGAGAGATGAACGGCTGTGTGTGACGTTCGGGTGGATTTGGAGATGTGGATAAGAGATAAGTGCTGTTGATGTTTGGACTGTGATACGAGAAATCTGTTTGGAGGATGTGATGAGACTTCATGAGGTGTAAATCTGTCGTTTTGGAGAAAGTTTGAATGTCCCACGCTTTATTGGAAGAAGTCCAAGAGATTGTAGTGCTGTGCAGTGGACCAGATCCCCTGTCTACGCCCTAGTTTGTGAGTGACAAGACTTTGCAGTGTTGTTCATTAAATCACGTGTGCCGATTTGTGTGAATTGCAGTTAAACACGAGTGGAAGTGTAATGCAGTGACATCGGGGAAACGGTTCTGGCTGTGGATATATCGCCCGCATCTCGTTGGATGGAGGAAGTCATCTAGTGGAGAAATTCTTCTCTTCTCCTCTTTAATCTCTACGTAGGCTTGTGAAGTTCAGCTTGCTGTTGAATCCTCACTCCTCCATGTGCTGCTTGATCCTGTGAGTAGAACCAGCTACACTGTTGAATTCTCACCTGTATTCTCTGTCTGCCTGAGCCCCGTGAAGAGAGCCAGCTTTGCTGTTGAACACTTATTCCTCTCTGTTCATCTGGATCCTGTGAGTAGAACCAGTTACACTGTTGAATTATCACATGTACCCTCTGTCTGCCTGAGCCCTGTGAAGAGAGCCAGCTTCGCTGTTGAATCCTTACTCCTCCATGTGCTGCTTGATCCTGTGAGTAGAACCAGCTACACTGTTGAATTCTCACCTGTATTCTCTGTCTGCCTGAGCCCCGTGAAGAGAGCCAGCTTTGCTGTTGAACCCTTATTCCTCTCTGTTCATCTGGATTCTGTGAGTAGAACCAGTTACACTGTTGAACCCGCACCGTTATTCTCTGTCTGCCTGAGCCCTGTGAAGAGAGCCAGTTGTACTGTGGAATCGTCATCATAATCCTCTCTGTCTGCCTGAGCCCTGTGAAGAGAGCCAGCTTTGCTGTTGAACACTTATTCCTCTCTGTTCATCTGGATCCTGTGAGTAGAACCAGTTACACTGTTGAATTATCACATGTACTCTCTGTCTGCCTGAGCCCTGTGAAGAGAGCCAGCTTCGCTGTTGAATCCTTACTCCTCCATGTGCTGCTTGATCCTGTGAGTAGAACCAGCTACACTGTTGAATTCTCACCTGTATTCTCTGTCTGCCTGAGCCCCGTGAAGAGAGCCAGCTTTGCTGTTGAACCCTCATTCCTCTCTGTTCATCTGGATTCTGTGAGTAGAGCCAGTTATACTGTTGAACCCGCACCGTTATTCTCTGTCTGCCTGAGCCCTGTGAAGAGAGCCAGCTTCGCTGTTGAATCCTTACTCCTCCATGTGCTGCTTGATCCTGTGAGTAGAACCAGCTACACTGTTGAATTCTCACCTGTATTCTCTGTCTGCCTGAGCCCCGTGAAGAGAGCCAGCTTTGCTGTTGAACCCCTATTCCTCTCTGTTCATCTGGATTCTGTGAGTAGAGCCAGTTATACTGTTGAACCCGCACCGTTATTCTCTGTCTGCCTGAGCCCTGTGAAGGGAGCCAGTTGTACTGTGGAATCGTCATCATAATCCTCTCTGTCTGCCTGAGCCCTGTGAAGAGAGCCAGCTTCGCTGTTGAATCCTCACCTGTATTCTCTGTCTGCCTGAGCCCCGTGAAGAGAGCCAGCTTTGCTGTTGAACACTTATTCCTCTCTGTTCATCTGGATCCTGTGAGTAGAACCAGTTACACTGTTGAATTATCACATGTACTCTCTGTCTGCCTGAGCCCTGTGAAGAGAGCCAGCTTCGCTGTTGAATCCTTACTCCTCCATGTGCTGCTTGATCCTGTGAGTAGAACCAGCTACACTGTTGAATTCTCACCTGTATTCTCTGTCTGCCTGAGCCCCGTGAAGAGAGCCAGCTTTGCTGTTGAACCCTTATTCCTCTCTGTTCATCTGGATTCTGTGAGTAGAGCCAGTTATACTGTTGAACCCGCACCGTTATTCTCTGTCTGCCTGAGCCCTGTGAAGGGAGCCAGTTGTACTGTGGAATCGTCATCATAATCCTCTCTGTCTGCCTGAGCCCTGTGAAGAGAGCCAGCTTCGCTGTTGAATCCTTACTCCTCCATGTGCTGCTTGATCCTGTGAGTAGAACCAGCTACACTGTTGAATTCTCACCTGTATTCTCTGTCTGCCTGAGCCCCGTGAAGAGAGCCAGCTTTGCTGTTGAACCCTTATTCCTCTCTGTTCATCTGGATTCTGTGAGTAGAGCCAGTTATACTGTTGAACCCGCACCGTTATTCTCTGTCTGCCTGAGCCCTGTGAAGGGAGCCAGTTGTACTGTGGAATCGTCATCATAATCCTCTCTGTCTGCCCGAGCCCTGTGAGGAGCCAGTTGTACTGTGGAATCGTCATCATAATCCTCTCTGTCTGCCTGAGCCCTGTGAAGAGAGCCAGCTTCGCTGTTGAATCCTCACCTGTATTCTCTGTCTGCCTGAGCCCCGTGAAGAGAGCCAGCTTTGCTGTTGAACACTTATTCCTCTCTGTTCATCTGGATCCTGTGAGTAGAACCAGTTACACTGTTGAATTATCACATGTACTCTCTGTCTGCCTGAGCCCTGTGAAGAGAGCCAGCTTCGCTGTTGAATCCTTACTCCTCCATGTGCTGCTTGATCCTGTGAGTAGAACCAGCTACACTGTTGAATTCTCACCTGTATTCTCTGTCTGCCTGAGCCCCGTGAAGAGAGCCAGCTTTGCTGTTGAACCCTTATTCCTCTCTGTTCATCTGGATTCTGTGAGTAGAGCCAGTTATACTGTTGAACCCGCACCGTTATTCTCTGTCTGCCTGAGCCCTGTGAAGGGAGCCAGTTGTACTGTGGAATCGTCATCATAATCCTCTCTGTCTGCCTGAGCCCTGTGAAGAGAGCCAGCTTCGCTGTTGAATCCTTACTCCTCCATGTGCTGCTTGATCCTGTGGGTAGAACCAGCTACTCGGTTGAATTCTCACCTGTATTCTCTGTCTGCTTGAGCCCCGTGAAGAGAGCCAGCTTTGCTGTTGAACCCTTATTCCTCTCTGTTCATCTGGATTCTGTGAGTAGAGCCAGTTATACTGTTGAACCCTCACTGTTATTCTCTGTCTGCCTGAGCCCTGTGAAGAGAGCCAGTTATACTGTGAAGTTGTCATCTTGACTTTCCGCCTGTCTGAGCCCTGAGAAGAAAGCCAGCCTGTTGTTGAATCTTCACTCTCCCCCGTCTATCCGGATTCTGTGAGTAGAGCCAGCTATACTGTTGAATCCTCACCTGTCATCTGTCTGCCTGAGCCCTGGAAAGAGAGCCAGCTTTGTTGTGGATTCCGTGTTCCCCTCCGCCCATCCGAGCCCTGTGAGGAGAGAAACCGTTCTGCTGGGAATCTGAGAGAACTAGTTCTACTATTGAATCCTCACCTGTCTTCTGTCTGCCTGGGTCCCGAGAAGAGAGCCAGCTTTGCCGTGGATTCCGTACTCCTTTCCGTTCATCCGAATCCTGTGAAGAGAGAGATTGTTCTGCTGTGAATCTGAGAGAACCAGTTATACTGTTGCACCCTCACCTGTCTTCTGTCGGCCTGGGTCCGGAGAAGAGGGCCAGCTTTGCTGTGGATTCCGTACTACTCTCCGTCCATCCGAATCCCGGGAGAAGAGAAATTGTTCCGCTGTGAATTCGAGAACTAGTCCAGCTGTGAATTCTCACCTGCTCTGCCCACCCGAGTTTTGCTTCAGCTTGCCGAAGGCTGTTTTAGTTTAATTTATTTAATAAAGATTCTGAATTTTCTCTAACTTACTTTGCCTCTGTGTCCTCTGTGGTGTTGGCTCCTCGCGGTGGTACGTGTGTCGGGGGTTGGGACGGCCGGTCATCTCACTGTTAGTGCTCGGGCCCTAAAAATAACCCTAACAGTTTCAATAGGGTCCTCGCACTGTTAGTGCTCGGGCCCTAAAAAATAAAAAAAAATAAAAAATAACCCTAACAGTTTCAATAGGGTCCTCGCACTGTTAGTGCTCGGGCCCTAAATAGACAAACTAAAAATAGTGCAAATGTGGAATGCGTATGCTGAAAGAGAGAAAGAAAAGGGTAGAAGATGGGCATGGAGGCACCGAGAAAGTGAGAGTTTGAGACAAACAGCTGAACTAACCAAAGGAATAAAAAATCACTTCTGGTTAGAAAAGGAATTCATTAATGCAGGAGGGCATAAGGAGGAGCTAACAGAACAAATAAGAGATGTATTTTTGAGAAATTTGACACAAATAACCAATCTTGACCAACTTGTATGTGAGTGGCCTTTTGTAAACTGGTTCAAGATAATCAAGCAGTATAAGCTTTGAAACACTGCGGCCACACCTGAACAAATTTGAGCTTCCAAAACCCCTCCTCTGGGAAGCGTTGCCGCTTACCTCAGAGATAAGGCTGGACCCAGTGTGCATTCCCTATCTGAAAAGCAATCTGGGACACATTTGGCCCCCAGGACTGGGAGGAGCCACAATTCTGCTAAATCTTTATTTGGTAGTAGGGTCATGCGCAAGACAAGTGAAGTGGGAGAGTGACATAATCTTTCAAACTGGGAGATTGGGGGAAAGGAGACCAGTGCTAGTTGACAATTGGACATTGGATAAATTGGCGGTAATGGTAGTGCTGAAAAATAAACCTGATCAAATTCATCATCTGCTGATAGAAATTTACCACGGTAAGGAAGATCTAGAAGAAGTGCCAATCACAGCAGAGAATGGAGGGAGACAAAGAGAGTAAAAGTAAAAGACATAAGAGGGGGTGCAGAGGAAGCAGGATATTAACAAAAAGAGCACGAGAAATATTGATAGATTTATTCACTCCACTAAGATTGCAGCTGTGTACCAGAGATTAATTAAATGTAAATGTAAATATGAAAACGGGTCATGAAGTGAAGCTCTCTCCATCTCTCACTTATCACCACAGGACAGGAGACATAACAGTGCGGGGCTGCTGGTGCGGGAAAAAGATAGACTGGGACTTCGAGATAATTTGCCTGGGAAGAGACATTATTTGGCAGAGCAGCACATACGAGAAAATAAGCGAAGGGGAGGTGACAACGAGGTCATTGCTCAAGGTACACATACAAATTCTTTTAAAATACTTTGAAAAAACAAAGCCAGAAATTACAAGCAGCAACTTCAGCGACTACTTTGACTGAAGCACACAACACAAAAGTTAAAAAGTACTGTAGCAATGGCTTCAGGGTCACCTCAGACGGAACCTCCTGTGGAGCAATTGGCAACACAGTACCCAATATGTAGGGACATGATAAGAGGGTTATCCAAAAAGTGGGAAAAAAGAACCAAAAAACTGAACACCAAATGGCCAGCGGAGGGAACATTCGATTTGACAATGTGCAGAGAGATGGGAGCCCTGATAAAAAAAATCACAAACCTAATGATAAGAGTAGGAAAAGACAGGAGAAACGGGATAAAGAACAGGAAGTGCTGGGCTTGTTTAGAGAAGTAGGCATACAGTTAGCAAAAGAGCTAAGAAATAAAATTGGAAATAAGAAAGGTGAGCTAGAGACCCCACCCCCATATGCACCACCCTATGATGAGACCCACAGACAGCTGCCTGTAATGTCTGGAACTGTGCAAATACGTGGGCATGTTGACTTTGAGGAAGATGGACAAGACAAGGGTAATGGAGGTGAACCTGATGAAATCACTAACCAAGTTCAACAGGAACTAACAGAAGGAGAGGAGGATGAGGAATCCAGAGTGAGTGAGGAGGAAGGGGAAGTACTAACACCACACAAGAGCTTGAGCTGAGAGACTGAGGATGAGCGACCCAACTTCTGCCAAAACACACCTGCAGAGACTCGACTGTATGCTGATGTATCTGGATATCTGGAGGATTACAGAAAGACTAGGGAACATTCACAGGAGTCCGAGAAATACAAGCCCAGAGTGAGAGACATGAAAACAAAGGAACAACCAAGGAGGGAAAGCCAATGTCCTCGCCTCAGCGACGAAGAAATAAATCAAAAGCTGGCAGAGATGGGGGATGAGGTCAACCGAGAGATTCAACACCTGAGAGAACTCCACCGACAAAAGGAGCTGAGAAAGCGACAGACGTCAAGAAGAAGACCACGCTCTGCCAGCCCACTCCGAGAGTACAAGACCATATCGGGCACAGTTATACTGGAAGACCTGCCCCAAGACACGTCCCGCTGCTGGAAGAGAGGACAAAATCTAAGAGAAAGGCCAGCGTCTGGATTCAGCCAGTATCTAGATGCTGAAGGTTACCCAAACCGCCCAGGACAGTTCCCCATCCTAATCAAGGGAAGAGAAGGACACTATATTCCATGGGCAGGACAGGACCTGGACGGATTGATCTCTCGCCTCCCTGAACTACATGAAGGAGCTGGAAAATGGATCAAGATACTGGAGGAAGAAACGATTGGAAAAATCCTAGCCGTCGGTGACATCAAAGCTTTGATGGCCAAGTGCGTGGGGAGCGCAAAGATGAGTGAAATCCTAAAAGATGCAAAACTAGCAAAGGCGGTGGATTCGATAGTATTGGATGCCGAGCCTCTGGACGAATGCCGAGCTAACATATGGAAGGCTCTTCGACTCCATTACCCCTCTCAACTGGATCCCAAGGTGCTTGAAAGGAGAACCCATAGGGGATGAAGAAAATCCAGTTAAGTATGTACAAAGACAAGCAAGAAGATGGAAACAAGAGTTGGAGAGGGACCCAGATGGAGACCCAGTCCTGACCACGCTCTTTTGATCTGCTATACTGGATGCCATGCCCCCGGCAGTCAAGACCAAGCTAGAAGATGTGGTGGGTCCTAGGCACGAAGACAATGGAGAGTTCAGCGGCCACGTGGCTCATGCTGTGGAGCAGCATCGAAGAAATGAACAGAAGCTGAAAAATCATGAGAGAGAACTTCAAAGGAGACTAACTCAACTACAGCTGGATGAGCTGGTAAGCAAGAAAAAGAAGGTCCAAGCAGCCCTGAAGGAAGCAGATGAACCAACTGGAGTGATGGCAGCAGTAAACACACCAAACCAAGTATTGCCGCCCCAGCCAGTGCAGCAGGCTCCACAGGTCATGCAACGGTCACCACATGCAACGCAGCAGGCACCAGTCAATGTGAACCAGAATACCCTGCACAGTGCCAGCCAACCACAGCAGCCTAATGCACCAATAGTGATCTACATGCCAGAGCAACAAGGGAACAGAAACCGAGGAATGATGACATTTGGGAGAGGAAGAGGAAGAGGACGTGGCTACTACAGCCAACCAAGAGACATGCCACCACCCAATGTGTGCTGGGGATGTAGCCAGCCTGGACACAACAGAAGAAACTGCCCTGTTAATCCATGGCCTCAGGAAGTAATGCAGATGCATCAGCAATGATCACCAAGACCCACTAACCCACAGTACCAGGCATCAGGACCAGTCAACCCTTGGCGTGGCCCAGACCAAGGGTATTAGGGGTGCCCAGAGAATCCTACGGGGAGGAACCAGCTACCTATGATATCGACAAATGCTGACCAAGAACCAATGATGAAAATTGAAATAGAAGACAGAATGGTACCCATCATGCTGGACACAGGGGCAACCTATACATGCTTAAGCCCAAATTATGCCTCACACCTCCCCAAGTCTGGAAAATATACATAGAAAAGGAGGGATTGAAACAGATGATAGTATTAGGGGAATCAAGCAAAGAAGGATTACAAACCAATGTATTTTGGGTGGGAGATATACAAGAGGGAGTAGAAATGACACTTAGGAAATGGGGAAGATATGTGAAGGAACAGTTCCCAAACTCAGTAACCCCTGAAACTGAGTATCACTGCACCATGAGAATTGACCCATCAAGAGACAATGAGATAGAGAAGAAATGGCTGGAAGAGACCCAAGGGCAAAGAATAAGACTGACATCAGAAGCAATAATCATGGGTCCAGCTGGAGCAGCACTGACAGTTGAAACCAGAGAAGGAATTACCTAGGAAACCACAGAAGGAAGCACGACATGGTACCACTTAAATCACTGTACTAGAGTTCCACAACGCCGACATAGGGGACAGGAAGAAAATAGGGACAGTGTAGCGGCAACACCGGACGTACAGGCTGAGAATGCTCAAGAACAACAAGAAACGCCACAGGAGACGCAACAAGAGATTGATAGAGACAATGATAACTGTGCTGATGAACCTCATTCTAGGGAAGCTGAGCATACTCAACCAAGAGATGAAATGCAGAGATGGGCTGAACTGCAACTTCCGGAAGACACAGAACCTGAGAATGAGGGAACTGCTGAGCCTGATTCTGGCAGTGCTGTACCTGCTGCAACAGCTACCCCAGGTACTGACACTGCAGGAGGACAGTCAGCTGAACCAGGACCATCTGCAGGACATGCTAATGACCCAGAGGAGTTCTTCACCCTTGACTTACAAGCCATCGATCTCCAAGATCTCGAGCTCCCAGAAACCAGTGCACCAAACTTTGAGTGGGATGACTACCTCCAGCCCCATTATTCTGAGCCACCAGAAGGTAAAACAATGCACAAACATGTGGTGAAACGAGCTGAAAGAACAGACTAGCATTTCGCAAAAACAAAAGAACCTACAAGAGAGCAGAGCCCTAACAGAGGAATATTTCGAATTAGAATTGGCACAAGAGGCATTGCTGGAAACTGCATATCAAAATGAATGGTATAGATGGGCCCAGTACACGGTTAAACAAGCTACTGACCAGTCATGTGTATTGTGTGCTCTGTCACCATTGAAGAAACTAAGAATAGTCCCAAGTGAATTTGATTATAGACATTGTGCTAGGTTCAATGCTAAGTTCTGTGATCAAAGAGGGCACATAATACCCTAATGCCCGGCTGACTGTTTATCATTATTAGGTAATGCCGACTACAAGGGGCACTTTAATCAATACGGCTGGGGAAGTACGTGCCAGAAATTGGACATTCGGGTAGCGCCTGAAAGACGAGAAACTCCAGACAACTACCTAATTGATAGAACATTGGAATACGGGTGTTTTAGTAATAGCATAGGGACAAACAATGTGGGACAGTTCAAAGGAAAGTGTATGGTAGTATGGCACTTGGACTCCGACATGTTTTATGAAAATCGGCCGGGCTTGTATAAGTCCACCCATTCTACATATGCTACGATAAAGAATAACATGACGGTCATACAGAAAGAACAAGACTGTGAAGGTGCTACTCTGAGCTTTCCACTAGTGGCCCCTCTACTAAATCAGTCAGAAGTCATAGCGGACTATTACTGGTTATGTGGAGGTAGAAAATTGAGAATGACACTGATAGATTGGAGAGGCTTGTGTGTAAGAGTGAGTGAGGCTAGCCCAACATGTAGGAATAGTCAATTGGAATCCGAATGAACTAGAGTTAAAGAGAGATTGGAGCAAACCTAACCTAGAAAGGATGAAGAGCGCCTACACTAAAGATGCAAGTGTATATTTAGATGCTGAAGACTAAAATTTCATCTTTTAATATTATTTCATTATTAAATATTATGTATCTGTATTATTATTCTTTATTAGTTTTATGATCACTGTATTATCCTTTTGGAGTTTCAAAAAGCATGAGTTAAAAGCATGAGGAACATATGTCAGGGGAAAGCTATATATTGCTCAGAGAGTTATGTGTGCCATGTAACATGTTCACTCAGCATAAATGTTTCCACTGATGCAAGTGTACCACAGATGTACACAACAAGGAAAGTAGCGCACGTATGACATTTACGTTCTAAGTTGGGAAGCTCAGAGCAACATGTTTGTTACCTTACAAGGAAGCTATAAGACTGTGTGATGTATAAAAACTCAATGTCACATTGTACCACCCTTAGAGAAACATGTAGGCATGACCGGGTGAGAGGGTAGAGGAACATGGAGAAACGCATAGACCAGGCATGAACACAACATCATGAAGTTTCTCTCCTGACATATATAATTTATAATAAAACGTTCTTGGCAAGATAACTGGTGTCCGGTCCCGTAAATTGAATAATAACGGGGAAACACAAGAGGCTTTAATTCCAAGTCTACATTTGGCGTCACGAACAGGATAGCATTCAGACATTTGTCTCAATCATTCAAGGTAAGACTTTTTCCTATTCTAAAAAATAATTTGAAGTCTGCCTGATGATTGGACATTGACTGAAACTGCTTAAAAGAACTGTGTTGTTTAAAGTACCAGTTATTTTGCCAATGAATATATGTGTCAGCAAAAGGAAAATAATTTAAATAGTTTGAATTTGATGTGGCTTGTTTGAGTTGCTCTGTTCAGTAAACCTCTGAAATATTGAATGATGCTGGGGAAGTCTTTTTCATTTTTGAAAAGACTTTAGGAAAAGTGGATCTTTTTTAGAAAAAAGACCATTTAGTCAAGTATTTGGAATAGCAGTAAAGCGATTTAGCAATTTGCTTGGCATGACTGGAAGGTGGTTGGAATATGGCGAGACTGTAAAAACTGATGGCAGATTAATCTCTAAAATATTTCCAACACACCGAAGAATCGTTTTAGAAAACGAGGATAGTGTGTCAAAGCGGTGATTTATAGCGGTTTAAAGTGGCGGGTCTGTGCTATAGGACGCACAGGATTCCGTATTTAGAAATACAGGCGCCCTAAAATTTTAAACACGCTGATTGAGCCCTTAGAAGATGGGTATCAATGGAAATAGGAGCTAGAATTGTGTGTTTTTTCGATTTTGACAATAAGCTGTTCAGTATTGAGAGGAAGAGGTTGATCTGAGAGCAACTTCAAATAAACTAAATAAAATTTAAAAATAAAAAATAGAGCAAACAAATACACAAAGAAAACAAATTATTAGAGTTAACTTTGTTTTGTTTTTTTTGTTTTTTTTTCCTTTCCCCTTCTTTGTTCTTTGAGTTATAAGAGAAGGCGAAAGGGAGAGAAGGAGAGAAGCAGAGAGAGAGGGAGAAGCAGAGGGACCCCCCCCCCCTTGGAATTCACGCACAGTAGATATACATCCACACACACACACTCACTCCCAAAATATCCCTGCTGTTTGAGTGCACAGTCACAGAGTGACAAATAATTTGCAATGGCAGAAAGTGGTCTTAACAGCCGAACAATTGCTGATTGGTATTTAAAAAGAAAACAGAAAAAGCAAGCTAAGCTTTTGAAAAAAGGACTGGATGTTAATGCATCTTTGGATGTGCAGCTAAGCTGGTTTGATTCGCAAAAAGACTCCATCAAGTCAAAAGCATTTCCAATACTGGCAGCTCATTGGATTGTGAAACAAGGTGGAATCTTCTGTGGCATTGATGGATGTCCAGCCCCACTTTTTGAAGTTATGAAGCCTCAGCTTGAAGCATACCACAAATTAAACAAAATCATGTCCATCACATGTCCAGAGAAGGAAAACACAACCAATGATAATTCATTTGATCCAGATTGGACAAATATAATAACTGAAGCTGAAAAGAGATATTCACAAGCACCAGTGAAATCTGCAACCACTGTAACGCCTCCTCCTTACAACCCAATGTATCCAGTTTTGCCTGAACAATGTACAAGTTCCTCTAAACCACTGACACAGCCTCAAGCTTTGAGATCAAATGGTCCAGTTGACAAAATGTATATTGCATCTGCACAAGCAGCTCCAATAATAACAAGATCTAAAACAGTTCATCCCAACAGAGACATGCTGCGCTGTACACCAGCTTGTAATTATGGATCCGACTGGGGTGATGAGACAAGAGATGACGACATGATCACAATTGACAAGATCGGTCCTGAACTTTCTTCACCAGTAATTAAAAAGGAAGGATCTGAATTAATGACAGAAGAGAGACCATTCACTCCAGGTGAACGACAAGCCATTCTCACAGCCTTGCCTCCTCTGAAGAGACAAGATCCAAACACAGAGTTTTGGCGAGAATTAGACTCTCTTGTCGAAGCACATCAAATGACACTACGAGACATTCACACCATTGTGAAAGCTAAAATCCCAAGAGACAGATGGGAACGCTTGCCAGCTTCAATAACAACTGCCCAATGGATAGATTTGTGGGTTGATGACCAGGGACGACCCCTGGGTCTTTGGCAAGCCTTAGATGTATTCCGAAGAGAAATCCAGGAAATTTTGGGCAGTGGTAAAATTCCCTTCACATTAGTGACATTGATTAAGCAAAAGGATGATGAATCTCCAGATGAGTATGCTCTACGTAAGTGGAATGCTTATGAGAGATGGGCTCTCTGTGCTAAGAAACAACCTGACAGAGATGATGTACAGTTCATTGACACACTTGTGGATGGAATTGGCCCAAAATACCAACAAGCCTTATCACTTGGAGTCAACCCAGGTGAGACATTTGACCAAATCATGCAATGGGCTGGCCGTTTGGAGATGGCTATGAGGTCAAACAAAGAAGAAGGAAACAAGCCATACCGAAGAGGAGTGGCGACAGCTCAATACAACAAAGACACAAAGAATAAGATGGTTTTCTGCAGCAATTGTGGAAAACGTGGACACGTTAGACGAGATTGCTGGGCTAAAGGAGGTGGAGCAGAAGGTCAAGGTCCATCATTTAAACAGGTCAGTACCAAAGACCATAATGAAAATTCTCAAGAGAAGACGTTGACTGAAGCACAAGTCCGTCAGCTCATTGAGGGAATTATGCGTCCGCAATAGGAATTAGCGGCCCCCTGTATTAGTAAGAAAAAAGACAATCGCCTTTTCGTTAATGCATTAATAGGGGGCCACCCATGTGATGTTTTGGTTGACACAGGCGCCTCAATTTCAATAACAGATTTGAACCTACCTACAACAGATGAAACTATGGAAGTTGAAGGTGTTGGAGGTGGTATCACAAAATTTCGCAAAAGTATTCAAGTTCCACTGCAAATACATGAAGATGAAGTCTTATGGACATCTTTTTGGGTGGGGCCGAATTCACAAGGAAGCCTAATTGGCATGGACATTCTTCCATTGTTAAACATGATCATATTCACTGACAGTCGTCATATCACCACAACTGCTGGGATAATACCACACGAAGATCGCACATGTAATCTAAGGTCTGTTGGTACAGCAAAACCAATTATCAGGAACTGGACAAAAGATGGTGTGTGGGGTCTTCTATGCAGTTTGTATCCAGATGTTTGGGCTAAACACAAACTGGATTGTGGTAAAGCCAACATTGACCCCATTGTTATTGAGGGACCGACACATGCCCCTCATAAACAATACCCCATCAGACCTGAAGCAAGACGAGCCGTGGAGGAGATAGTGGCTGACTTGGAAGCTGAAGGTATCATCAGACAAACGTCATCTACCACTAATAGTCCTGTCTGGCCTGTCAAGAAATCAGATAACTCATGGCGATTAACCATTGATTACACAAGACTCAACAGTGTAACACCAAAACCGCATCCTATTGTAGCCAATCCTGCCACTATTCTGAATGATATTCCAGGAAATGCTAAAATTTTTACGGTACTGGATGTACTGTCTGCTTTCTGGTCTATACCTATAGACAAAAGATCTCAAGAGAAATTAGCCTTTACAGTAGGCACAAAACAATATGTTTGGAACAGACTCCCACAAGGTCTTAATATTTCTCCTGTTGTATTTCATAGAGCTTTGAACCAGTTCTTAACGGAGCAAAAAGCTGAAATTGAGAAATCAGGAAGTGTCTGCCTCCAATATGTTGATGACTTGTTGATTGCAAGCCCAGATGAAAGAAGCCATATATTTGCTCTGAATGTTGTCCTACAAGCCCTTAGGAAAGGGGGATTTAAAGTTAACCCCGACAAAGCACAGCTGGCCAAATCCAAAGTTATCTATTTGGGCCAAGAAATATCTATGGAGGGAAGGAGAATGACAACAGAGCGTGTAGAAGCATTACGACATCTTCCAAAACCTCTAACAGTTACAGGAATGCGAAAGGTGATGGGACTTTTCAACTATTGTCGTCAGTATATACCCGATTTTGCTAGCATCACCAGCCCTCTCATTGACCTGTACAAGGGAGGAAAGCCGGGAGTGGAACAGATTAACTGGACACCAGAAGCTGAGGAAGCGTTTACTTCTATGAAAGAAAAACTGACTTCAGCTCCAGCTTTGGGACTTCCCGATGGACGATTGCCGTTTCATTTGTGGACCAGTGTAGGAGATGAGACGTATTCAGCAGTACTGTGTCAAAAACCAGGTGATCGATACAGACCAGTTGGATACTTTTCCACAAAGATTCCTGTCACTATGATTGGGCAACCACGATGTATACAAGCTCTCGATGGTGCCACATGGGCAGTGGATGCTGTTGAGAATCTGATAGGAGCACAAACTATCATATTGCACACTCCACACAGTATAGTGACATTGTTGAACAACACAAACATCAAAACCATAACCGATGCAAGAAGAGCAAAATGGGAAGCTACTTTGTTGAACAAGGATTTGAGAGTGGAAATCATCAGAGACACGCCTCTTAACCCTGCAACAATGATGCTGGAACCACATGAGGGAATACCACATGAGTGTGTAAAACAAGTAGAAGAAGATAGTCTTGGTCCTGTTAATCCAATCCCTCTTGAAAATCCAGACAAGGAGTTATGGGTTGATGGATCCAGTTACTATGTTGATGGAAAACGACACACTGGATGGGCTGTAGTGCAAGCTGATGGAACTGTTGTGAAGAAAGGAGCTCTTCCTGGCAAACTTTCAGCACAAGTAGCCGAGCTCATAGCACTTACAGAAGCTCTTGAATTATCTGAAGGAGAACGAGTCAACATCTATACAGATAGTCGATATGCTTTTGGTGTGGTCCATGACTACCTTGCCCTGTGGAAGAGACGTGGACTCATCACCAGCAATGGGAGCGAAATACAACATGCTTCCATAATTCGTCGCTTAATTACAGCATGTCACTTACCTAGAGAAGCAGCCGTGATCAAAGTGAAATCACATCAATCTGACAAGTCCAAAGAAACTCAAGGAAACACGGCAGCAGATGCAGCAGCTAGAGAAGCAGCTCTACTCCATCCTACTCCTGTTACCCTGGTAAAGGAAAATACCAAGGATAATCCTGAGCTCCATCTTCTGTCATATCAATTGGAGACAGATGAAGAGAAAGAACAATGGATAAAAGCGGGAGCGAAAGAGGATGATCAAGGAATCTGGAGAATTCCAACAGGACAAGTAGTGATGCCTATCGGAACAAGAAGAGAACTAATGCAGCTGTATCATGGAAAAGTGCATGCTGGAGCAAAAGCAATGAAAGCTCAAATTAGTGAAACTTGGTGGTGGCCAAGAATGATGAGAGACATTGATGATTATTGTAGGAGATGTTTGATATGCCTCAAAGCAAATGTGGGAAAATCTGTAAAGGTGCGAATGTCACATGCACCCAGACCAACAGGTCCGTGGACACATCTCCAAATCGATTTCACAGGACCTTTGTTACCCAGTGGAGGGTATCAATATATACTTGTAATCATGGACAATAATAAGAAAGTGCGAGAAGCTCAACAGCAATGGGATGAAAAACACACCACTACTGACATTCCACACATTCCCGAGATAGGCAGTTTTGTTATGATCAAACAAATTGCTAGGAAGGGTTTAGAGCCTAGATGGGAAGGACCATCTAAGGAGTATGAGATACTCTTAACATACAAGTGTTTGTCTCAAAGGGAAGGGTGTAGGAACAGATAGATGGTATCATTGGTCACAAGTTAAACCTTGCTTAGTGAAAAAAACAAACTGTTGAGATTGAGCAATGTTCATCGATTAGTTTTAAAAATTGGGAACAAAGAAGTGATGCTAACTATTTTTCTGCTTCCATTTCAGGAATCAATTACATTGACATTTATTAGAGATGGTTGTGAGTTATTATGTATTCCTTACAAAACATTACCTCACAAACAATGAACACCCGCTTACTGATTCTCAACCCCAAGGGATAGGACCCTTTTACATCAACGTTTATTTTAATTTCTTATTTTGGCTCGGAACTGGGGGATTTAATTAGTTACGAGTTAATTAATTAATGAGTCCAGGCACGAGCAGAAGAATTATTAGTTTTTTTTTTCTTAGATGATTGGGGTTTATTTTAAATACATACACATAGATATTAAAACACACATAGTATACGGGGACATAACACGGGTTGGGGTTTTGTTCTTTTGTTCTTTGTTTTTGTTTTTTCCTTTTCTGTTTCTATTCTTCTGTTCGTTCTGTCTATTTTCTTGGTCTGCTATTTCTTCTCCTCACTATCACTTCTATAGGTTGGCCACCTGGGGATGATGGTGTGGAACTTATGGCGCCATAGTTCCAGTGGAGGGAGATGAAGACTAAAATTTCATCTTTTAATATTATTTCATTATTAAATATTATGTATCTGTATTATTATTCTTTATTAGTTTTATGATCACTGTATTATCCTTTTGGAGTTTCAAAAAGCATGAGTTAAAAGCATGAGGAACATATGTCAGGGGAAAGCTATATATTGCTCAGAGAGTTATGTGTGCCATGTAACATGTTCACTCAGCATAAATGTTTCCACTGATGCAAGTGTACCACAGATGTACACAACAAGGAAAGTAGCGCACGTATGACATTTACGTTCTAAGTTGGGAAGCTCAGAGCAACATGTTTGTTACCTTACAAGGAAGCTGTAAGACTGTGTGATGTATAAAAACTCAATGTCACATTGTACCACCCTTAGAGAAACATGTAGGCATGACCGGGTGAGAGGGTAGAGGAACATGGAGAAACGCATAGACCAGGCATGAACACAACATCATGAAGTTTCTCTCCTGACATATATAATTTATAATAAAACGTTCTTGGCAAGATAACTGGTGTCCGGTCCCGTAAATTGAATAATAACGGGGAAACACAAGAGGCTTTAATTCCAAGTCTACAATGCAATCGGGCAACCTAGAGGGATACCACATGAATACAAAGCTAGAAGTGAAGTATTGTCAGGATGGAAATCATTGCTTTTATGGGTACCTGTTAACAAAAATACAGAATGGATAAACTACATATATTACAATCAGCAAAGATTTATCAATTACACTGATGATGCACTTCAGGCATTAGGAGAATAATTGAAGGCCACAAGTAAAATGACCTGGCAGAATAGACAAGCATTGAATTGGCTCCTGGTAGACACAGGTGGTGTATGTGTTATGTTTGAAACTGATTGTTGTACATTCATTCCTAATAATACAGCTCCAGATGGATCTTTCACGACTGCCATAAAGAAGATAAAAACATTGAGAGATGAGGTCACTAAAAATGCTGGGCGAGATAGAAATTTTGGGTATTGGCTTGACTCGATATTCGCATCCTGGAAGGACTGGCTCATGCAGGTGGGAATAATATTGGCAGTTTCAGTGGGTGTTTTCTTTCTGTTGTTTTGCTGTGTTGTGCCTTTCCTTAGATCTATGCTAGCCAGTGCGGCGGCCAAGCAAATGATCAATGTGTCAGTCAGACCATCAGGAGTCGATGTTGGATGTGTCAATGAGATCCTGCCAAGTGCCCCAGATCTGGATGAGTTGGAGGAGTTCCTATAAAGAAATCAATTATGATCATAAGGAAAGACGGTACCTTATTACTTTTGAGTTTATAATTTTTACTCTGTTTATGATTAGAGAGGGAGATAGCCCCTGTAAAGACTCTAGGCGGGTCTGATCAGGGGGAATTTGCATATCATAATTAATAATTGATAATTAATAATTATTCATACAGATTTGGATCAGACCGGTCTTACATATTCATTTATTAATTTTACCCATGTGCATACATGTGCATCCCCGCAATTAACCACAAATTAATTGTTATTCATTGCAAGGACCACGTTTTACAAGACAGGCAAAATCAATTAGCTCAATTAAGTTATAGAGCTTGTGAAGACAAATTCTGTGGCCACTAGAATCTGCCTTCCCTGCTCTATAACCAAATACCCTCTTAGGTATTTATAGTTCTGTAAAGCGTGTAGCTTTAAATTGACATTTCATTGACCCGTATCATGAGCAAGACAATCAGTCAAGGTAAGCATATTTTGTATTTAATAAAGTTACTACTTAAGCATTTACTACGTTACAATGATACATGTATTTACAAACATTAAACACAAACTAAGACGACGCAGAGCGTTTAGACAATGCATACGCGTAAGTTGAGTGAGTTGGAGAGAGGGAGAGAGAGTAAGATAGAGTGAGTTGTAGAGAAAGTGAGAGAGAGTAGGTTACGTTCGCCACAACAGTCAGTTAACCTTTCTGAACACCACGAAAACACTTTCTTAATGCTTCTTAGAAGCTCTAAAAGAAGGTATACTTGCAGGGCACATTTGGTCTGTGTGAGTCGCGGGCTCGTTGCTCGGCCCGTTCGGGCCACGTGTCGGCTGGAGGTGCGCCTGTCCTGAGCGCGTGCGTCATGTGAAGCGCGGCCGCAGCGTGTTTGCGCGGCCCATCCCGGCTCGTTCATGGCTGCTTTGTTCCGTGAGGAGTCACGTGGCGTTCGTCAGCATTTAGCGCGAGTGTTTGAAAGGCTTAGAGTCTGTGAGGTGACGTTACCCGAGGAAATAGTTCGGCAAAGTCCACTTCCTTTCCTGTGAGACGAACTTGGTAGTCCATTTGAGGAAAAGACGAGACTTTTAGACGAACAAAAGAAAAGATCCATGGTCGGATCAGATCTCCGTGAGGAGATCTACGGAAGCATTACATGTTTCTCTGAGGGGGGTCAGACGAAGAAGGGCAGAGGCGGAGCCTGCGCACTCCTTTATCCCCTTGGCGGAATCCATCCCTTTCCTGTTGGCTTGAGCCAATCGGGGAGATGGTTGTAGCTCGCAGGAACTCTTGGTTTATTGTCCTTTGTTCCTCAGCGCGCGCTCCTCGTGGAAGGGGGTGTGTTCAAGGAGGGTTTTAGTGAACAATTTGATCTTCATTGGCAGTAAAACGAATTAAAAATACGCTTTACTTTACATCTCTATGCATATTCGAGTGTTTCATTCAATAAGCATTCTAGAAATATCGAGGAACATTATGTGATATCAAAGGAATATACACTTATGTTTAAAATGCATGACGAAGGTATTTTTAATTCCTATTTACGCTGTGACCAAATAAAGTTATTTCACTGTGACATGGGGAAGACACATATACATAAAAACCATTGAAAACATTTTGTTGAATGTTTTTAAACACCAAAAGTCCTTCTCTTTGTTCAAAAACATTCCACACATTCCGATGTGTGGGGGAAGGGAAAGGTTTGTGTGTGCGTGTGTGTGTGTTTCAGAAAACCCCTGGGGGTGGGTTTGATTCGCCTGGCCAAAATCCTTACACCCCACTGTGTATTTTGAGTTTGGGTATAAAATTAGTTAGAACATTTAGTGCATGGGTTGAGTAGGCAGTTAGTTAGAGGGTTTTTTCTCTACATTCCTTTGATTTTTGGTTAAGGGCTGTCTTTCCAGAATTATTTACACTCATTTAAAGTGTCTATGTCAGGTTAAATTTTTTTTTTTAGATATATTAAATAATGTTTAGATGTATGAGTGAAAATGTAATTATCATTAAAATTATTACTGTAATTGCCCTACATTAAGCTTTATAGCCATTTCTGTCAAGATCATATTTTTAAAACACAGTGGAGCTGCCTGTGATGTCATAAGAGGGAGATGTGACAAAAACGTTCTATTCAAGTATGGAGAGTTTTAAGTCTGAGGAGATCCAAAATCCCCCTCAAACCTCCGATGGCCCACAACCTTACAATTTTGAGCCTCCCAGGCGTGAGACAGATGAGGAACCAAACAGAAATTTAAATAATTCCTATCGAAGAAACATAAATATCTGGTGTGAAGAGACCCAGTGGAGAGTTGGTCAGGTGTCTTGGTAAGTATAGGCATAACTTAGAGGTGGAACTGTACATGTATTCGTATTGAACCGAAACGTACGGCCGTCACGGTTCGGTGCATGAATTTACACGGAGAATACAGGGTTAAAATAAATAAAACTCGCGTGCAAATTAATTAATGCGGAACTACGTTACTGTTAGATACGTGGTAGAGATGTGCGGTAGCCTATCAGAATAGGTCAGTGTGAAGAGGTTCAGTATGTGGAAAGAAGACAGGGTCGGCGTGACTGGGACTCGTTTATTCAGAAAAAACAAAAAAGAAACGAGGCGCACAGTAGCGCATTCGCCACCATAAACAAACACGCGATCCAACACTTGCTTCTCAGTCTCGGTTGCAGTAGCCGTGTGAAGTCCCAGTCCAACTCTCTCTCTCGCTCTCTCATTCGCCGGTTATATACGGCCTCTCCACGGAAAATTACTGCAATCAAACACAGGTGTTCATCATCTGCACTTGATCTACTAATCTCACCGTGCGGCTCCGTCCTTTCTCTCCCGCAGCCGCTACAGACTCACGCCCCCTCGCCACAGTCAGGTTTGCCGAAGTGCTGATATTCTGAGAGCTAGTCTCGCGGCTGTCATCAAAAAGTGGACTCTGTGACCGGTTTTAACGGTGTTTTTGCACCCAGTACAAACGCAGTAATTCACCATTGTGATAATACGCCTGCATATATACATTTCTTCTTTTTCTTATTCTTCTTCTTCTTCAGGGTTTAATTGCGGTTGGCAAACCTGTTTCCTGCGTATACCTAACTAACTACCTAACTTAAATAACTAAATAAATAAATGTCCTAATCAAATAATTCTCTCGCTCTATCATTCGTACAATTACCAACACAGTTCACTGACTCACTCTCAGCGACCTGGGGAGACGTCTCCCTCTTATGACGTCAAGTGATTCGATTGGGGGGAGGAGCAGTTTTAAGTGAGTACTGAAAATAACGAACTTTTTCATCTTATATTCTGCCTTTAGGTATCGAAAAACATACAAAACAATACACCAACTTGACAAACGTGTTTTCTCCTAACTATTTTGTGTTAATCATAATTACAAATTTAACCTGACATACACACTTTAATCTGTTTCTATATAGCATGCGTATATGTAATCCACTAAGAATATATAATCATACTAAGAGTTACAATTTTAATTACGAGAATGTAGGGGTTGATAGAAAGCCTAAAACGGGACATTATCTATAGTCAGAAGTATGCAAAGACAAGAAGGTTTACTTATCCTATCCTATCCTTATTAACTTAACCTAATCAGCATTTATACTACTGAAATTTACTTAATTATGCCTTATATATAATCGAATGTTGTTGAACCAGGCATAATTGACCAGACAACTGTAATGTGTATATGGAAAACTGGCCTAAGTGTTTCCTCTAGAAGGGCGTGCGCTGCCGTAGTTAGAGAAACTATGCATCAAAGGCGCGGTCACCGATTGTCGAAGAAGGCAAGGGCGGACTCAACTGGTGGTTTAAAAACCCGCTGTCTGCTCCAACACCAGATAGCGCTCCAAGGCAACTTGAGCACCTCTGGCAGCGATGGAGCAACCCAGATAGCACTCCAGGCCATCGGAAGCACCTGTGCAGTTCCTCTGGCACCGCGGGACAAGATATAAAAGATTTTCAATTGTAAAAGGATTGACAGAATGTGGTTAATTAAGTATATCCCTTAAGCTGATTGAACAAAAAGGAGGGTGGGAACTTTTACTCCACTCCAGCCAAATGGGGGTGGAGATGTTTGGTCCATCCTATCCTCCGGAGTGCATCTGATGTAGGTCAGCTTGATAAATATGGATGGTCTTCATTGATCATATAACATGAAGGAAAGAGGATCTGCTCACACAGATGCATCCTGGGCCTAAGAGAATGTGGGACTAATACTAGTCCCAAAGGGGGGATGTGTTGAGGAAATCTGCTTGTTCTAGTCACTCAAAGAAGAATACATAAAGGCCATGTCTGTGAAAGCTACTTATGTTTGTGTTAGGCCCTAAAAGCATCTGAAGGGCAGAGGTCATGAATATGGAAGGTTGCATCCATAGAAACACACATATGGGTGGCAGAATAACTGTCTCCATAGATACGCTTATATGTGAGCAACAAATGGGACAGGAGACACAGGAATGTACCTAGGTATCCATGGTTAAGTAACTAAAATGTATACATTAGCCTTTTTTTAAAAAAATATATGGACCTATGTTTCGCCACAATTAAAATTAGGCTGAGTAAATGTTAATGGTAGCGAAATAGGGAGGTGGAGCAGAAGAAAAGAGATAAGGGTAAAAACACCAATTGGTTAGCCCCGATAAGAAAAGAGTATATTATGGACAGAACAGACCAACCTAACTTCAGATGCTCTGGCCACCATCTCACTTTGTTGAGCTGCTAAATAAAGTTATTTCTTCGGAGACTGGAAACCTCGACTCTGCGCATTCTCTGCAAGACCAAGATCTGACTGCTGAATTGAATTGAGACTTCTGATTTGCCACAACAGTGGCACTATGACTGTGGGTGAATTTCGGCATGTACATTTGTTCAGGGCGGGACTCTTGTCAAATGTGTAAAATTTCGTGCAGATCTGGGCATTTACAGCCAAGTTACTACAACTTCCTGTTTCATGGCGAATCATCGACGCCACGGAAACGCCCATTGACAAAAACGCGCAGATAGCACAACTTTACATCGTCAATGCCTTTAGAAGGCACAGCAGAAATTTGAAGTCGATCCGACTAAATCCCTAGGAGGAGTTTGTTAAAGTACGTAATGAGTAAATCATCCAAAAATGGCGGTAAAATTAGAAATGGCCGACTTCCTGTTGAGTTTATGGCATCGCTCCAAGAGACTTTTCTGTGCCTCTGGACATGGTAGATGTACCACAGAAATTTCGTACATGCGGCGGGGGCTGCTTCGTTAAAGGTCACTTCCTGTTGCCAGCAGGTGGCGCTATGACTGTGGGTGAATGTCGGCATGTAGATTTGTTCAGGGCTGGACTCTTGTCTAATGTGTTGTATTGTCTTTACAGCCAAGTTACAACAAATTCCTGTTTCATGGCGAATCATCGACGCCACGGACATGCCCATCGATGAAAATGCGCAGACAGCAGAACTTTACATCGTCAATGCCTTTAGAAGGCACAGGAGAAATTTGAAGTCATACCATACCATCTTCTTCCGCTCATCCAGGGCCGGGTCGCGGGGGCAGCAGTCTAAGCAGAGATGCCCAGACTTCCCTCTCCCTAGGCACTTCCTCCAGCTCTTCTGGGCGATACCGAGGCGTTCCCAGGCCAGCCGGGAGACATAGTCTCTCCAGCGTGTCCTAGGTCTTCCCCGGGGCCTCCGCCCAGTGGGACGTGCCCGGAACACCTCCCCAGGAAGGCGTCCAGGAGGCATCCGGAACAGATGCCCGAGCGACCTCAGCTGACCCCTCTCGATGTGGAGGAGCAGCGGCTCTACTCTGAGCTCCTCCCCAGTGACCAAGCTTCTCACCCTATCTCTAAGGGATCGCCCAGCCACTCTGCGGAGACAGCTCATTTCGGCCGCCTGTATCCGGGATCTTGTCCTTTCGGTCAGACCCAAAGCTCATGACCATAGGTGACAGTAAGAACGTAGATTGACCGGTAAATCGAGAGCTTTGCCTAACGGCTCAGCTCCTTCTTCACCACAACAGACCGGTACATTGACCGCATTACTGCTGAAGCTGCACCGATCCATCTGTCAATCTCCCGTTCCATCCTTCCCTCACTCGTGAACAAAACCCCAAGATACTTAAACTCCTCCACTTGAGGAAGGATCTCTCCACCAACCTGAAGTGGGCAAGCCACCCTTTTCCAGCTGAGGACCATGGCCTCGGATTTGGAGATGCTGATTTTCATCCCAGCCACTTCACACTCGGCTGCAAACCGTCCCAGTGCATGCTGAAATTTGAAGTCGATCCAACTAAATCCCTAGGGGGAGTTTGTTAAAGTACTGAGTGTGTAAATCGTCCCAAATCGGTCGCCAAAATTCAAAATGGCGGACTTCCTGTCGAGTTTAGGGTATGGGTTCTTGAGGCTTTTTTGTGTGTCTTGAAATGATACACATCCCCACCAAATTCCGTGCCTGTAGGTTGAACGTGGACAAGGGGCTAATTTTTTCCAATTTTCTAGGTGGCGCTAGCGAGCCATTTTGCCCCACCCATCCGCGAAACCCACAAAATACGAAATTTTTCACCAGTCCTGACATGCGTGCCAAATTTGGTGAGTTTTTGAGCATGTTGCGACCCCGAAAATGATGCTTACTTTGCAGAAAAAAGAAAAAAAAATTACCCTAACAGCTTCAATAGGGTCCTCGCACTGTTAGTGCTCGGGCCCTAAAAAGAAAAATAAATAAATAACCCTAACAGTTTCAAGAGGGTCCTCGCACTGTTAGTGCTCGGGCCCTAAATAACCCTAATAGTTTCAATAGGGTCCTCGCACTGTTAGTGCTCGGGCCCTAAATAACCCTAACAGTTTCAATAGGGCCCTCGCACTGTTAGTGCTCGGGCCCTAAATATGTCCTTTATTCTGTCCTCAGTGTGTGTGACTGTACACAAATCGACAGATAGCTAACAGGCTTCAAGAGAAAGTCAGAGGCTGGAGTAAAGTTCAAGGCTCTTTACTGTTGTCGTAATTCTCATGAAGGAATTTTGTAAAACTGAAATGATACAAAAAGATAGCACCAATCACTGAATGCTATTCAAACACTTCATACATTAACAGACATAAAATAATATACCTTTAAGCTACAAAGCTGAAACATATATATTTATATTTTACATTCAGCTGGAATGCTTATAACTTATAACTAGCTTATAACTAGCTTATAACTAGGATATCGAAGTCCAGTAAAGGAGGGAGGGCGTTCTCGCATTTAGCTCCAAAACTCTGGAATGGCCTTCCCGATACGGTCCGAGCCTCTGACTCGCTGACACAGTTTAAAACTAGATTAAAGACGCTTCTCTTTAGTCAAGCATTCACATAATGCTTACCTTCTAGTCCTCTGTTATGCCATACGGAACCGTTTGCCACTGAAACTGCTTAACGCACCAGTGGGGCTCGACAGCCTTTTAGACAAACGGGTCGGCGCGTATGGTTGGGTTGCGGAGAGTTCAGGTTACGGAGAGTTTGTGAGTTATAACGGAAATCATTATGAACATCAGCTATGCTAATTATTTCCCATCTGCCTTTCTGCTGTTATCTCGGGACGCTTGTCCCGAGAAAAATGGCATTCGTCAGGTCCAGTTTTGTGTCCAGCCTCTCACGGGGATTTCGGATGCCCCAACGCCTGTGATGAGACGACTCAACGCCTGTGATGAGACGACTCAACGCCTGCGATATGTTATGGCGCCGTTTGATTCATAAACAATATTTATATTTAATATTTATATTTAAACAATATGAATGTAAGCCAGAGGAGAACTGGCCCCCGACTGAGCCTGGGTTCTCCCAAGGTTTTTTCTCCATCCAATCTGATGGAGTTTGGTTCCTTGCCACTGTCGCCTTGCTTTTGGCTTGCTTTGAGCTTGCTCAGTTGGGGTTATTTAGTGTTTAGCAATGTTGTTGATCTGTGTTGTGCTACTTTCATGTTATCACTGTGAAGCTGCTTTGATACAATCTGTATTGTGAAAAGCGCTATATAAATAAATGTGACTTGACTTGACTTGACTTATAACTGTAAACATAGTATGTGCAGTTCAACAGCTAAACTAACAAACTATTAGCTACCTCTTAGCTGAAAGGCTAAACAATAGTAGTTGCACATGTTAACAAATAAATATTCAACATCACAGAACATCTTATATGACACTTGTGTATTAATGAATAATTAACTATAAATTCAAGTCCAACTTACAAGCGATGCTTTCTCAAGGCAAAAACAGAGTGAGAACAGGATAAGGAGACTGGAGCTGACCGCATGGAAAATAACTACTAATGTTTCCTGATCAAACTGCATCATGTGATAAAATCAACCAATGATAGCAATGTAAGAGTTGTAAACAATGAATTACTCCCAGATGACCACTAGAGGGAGAAAGTAACAAACTAAATGCAAAGGTCAGAACATAACATCCTTTGTTGCATTGTAATGGATTTAAGAACTAGCTCATTAGTGTCACGGTGCGGGTGCAGGCAGAAGGACAGGCTGAGTCCAAAAGGCTTCAATACAAAAGGTTTACTAATAATAAAGTTCAGATACAGGCAGGAAGACTGGGTAACACCACGTAACATTAAACATTGACCGACAAAACAGAATCAAACTGAACTGAACTAAATACACAGAGGAATAAGGCTAATAGGGGTGAACACAGGTGAAAAAGATAATGACAGGACGAGGAACAGGTGGCTGATTGGGGAGTGAGTCCGGGAGAGGAACAAAAGGATCCGGGGAAGTGTGGTGCAGATGACGGGACAAAACAGGTGAAGACGACCGACTGTGACATTACTCCCCCCTCCCGGAAGGCGTGGCCTCACGCCATAACATCAATGGGGAGGGGGGGGTGGGCACCCTGGAGGCTGTGGAGGGCGTGGTCAGGAGGAGGAAGCCCCCCAGGGCGGAGCAGGATGAGGGCGAGGCCAGGGCGGAGCAGGCTGAGGGCGTGGCCAGGGCGGAGCAGACTGAGGGCGTGGCCAGGGCGGAGCAGACTGAGGGCGTGGCCAGGGCGGAGCAGACTGAGGGCGAGACCAGGGCGGCGCAGGCTGAGGGCGAGACCAGGGCGGAGCAGATGGGGGGTGAGACCAGGGCGGAGCAGAAGGAGGGAGGACCCCTGGTGGAGCCGATGGTAGTGGGGCTGACAACACCAGGGGGCCGACTGACAGGGGCGGAGCAGATGGGAGAGGAGACCAGGGTGTCGCTGAGGGACAGATGACATTGGGTGCTGAGGAGGGACCGAGGGACCAAGGTGACACCGTAGGCTCTGGTGACTGAAGTGACGACAGGGGCACAGAGGGACACGGTGAGGTCAGAGGGCGTGAGGGCTGACGGGTGACTGGAGGGAGTGAGGAGTCCAACTGAACCGAAGGGGTGACAAAACGGGGCGGAGCCAAAGTAAGGAAGTCCATAGGTGAGGGGAGGATGACGAGGGAGTGAAGGGAATCCGGAGGACCGAGGGAGCCTGGCCGAGCTGGTGGACTGAGGGGCCATGGAGGAGCTGAGGGAGGTAGGAGCCACGGCGGAGCTGATGGGACAGGGGGCCGAGGAAGTGTCCATGTGGAGGCGGAGTGAGGCGAAAACCGGGGATACACGGACCAGGCTGGTTTAGGGGAGCTGAAGGGCAGTAGAGAAGAACGGGGACAGATGAGAGGAGGCGGGAGAGGGAGGCTGGGCGGGATCCTGGTCTCCGACTCTGGCTGGACGGTCTCGGGCTCTGGCTGGACGGTCTCTGGCGCTGGCTGGATGGTCTCTGGCCCTGGCTGGACGGTCTCTGGCGCTGGCTGGACGGTCTCTGGCGCTGGCTGGACGGTCTCTGGAGAGCTGGACGGAACCAGCAGTGAAGAGCATACAGTCTCTGGAGGGCTGGACGGAACCAGCAGTGAAGAGCATACAGTCTCTGGAGGGCTGGACGGAACCAGCAGTGAAGAGCATACAGTCTCTGGAGGGCTGGACGGAACCAGCAGCGAAGAGCATACAGACTCTGGAGAGCTGGACGGAACCAGCAGTGAAGAGCATACAGTCTCGGGAGGGCTGGACGGAACCAGCAGTGAAGAGCATACAGACTCGGGGGGGCTGGACGGAACCAGCAGTGAAGAGCATACAGTCTCTGGAGGGCTGGACGGAACCAGCAGTGAAGAGCATTCAGGCTCAAAAGGACTGACGGTGAGCGCGGGCTCGACAGGGCTGACGGCGAGCGCAGATTCGGCAGGGCTGACGGTGAGCGCAGACTCGACAGGGCTGACGGTGAGCGCGGGCTCGGCAGGGCTGACGGTGAGCGCGGGCTCGGCAGGGCTGACGGTGAGCGCAGATTCGACTGGGCTGACGGTGAGCGCGGGCTCGGCAGGGCTGACGGTGAGCGCAGACTCGGCAGGGCTGACGGTGAACGCAGGTTTCCGGGGAACGAGACGTAACCGCGGTCGCAGGACCGGGTAGAGGATCCCCCGGAACATCACGGCGTCCATGTTGCTTTTGGGTCGGTCAATCTGTCACGGTGCGGGTGCAGGCAGAAGGACAGGCTGAGTCCAAAAGGCTTCAATACAAAAGGTTTACTAATAATAAAGTTCAGATACAGGCAGGAAGACTGGGTAACACCACGTAACATTAAACATTGACCGACAAAACAGAATCAAACTGAACTGAACTAAATACACAGAGGAATAAGGCTAATAGGGGTGAACACAGGTGAAAAAGATAATGACAGGACGAGGAACAGGTGGCTGATTGGGGAGTGAGTCCGGGAGAGGAACAAAAGGATCCGGGGAAGTGTGGTGCAGATGACGGGACAAAACAGGTGAAGACGACCGACTGTGACAATTAGAGAGATATGCAATGGAATTTGCTAGGCATTGCATTGTAAATACGATCAAAGGCTGTGCATTGAAGAATAAGTTATATGCAATTTTGTTTTAGTCCAATGCATTTAATAACTAACTCTTTCCAAAGTGTGTTCAAGCTATGTTCCATGCAATCTGCGTATGCACGCATTGCACAGACGATCAAGCGCTTTGCATTGAAACATTACATATTAGTAAATATGTCCTTTGTTGCATTGTAATGGATTCAAGAACTAGCTCATTAGAGAGATATGCAATGGAATTTGCTAGGCATTGCATTGTAAATACGATCAAAGGCTGTGCATTGAAGAATAAGTTATATGCAATTTTGTTTTAGTTAATTGCATTCAATAACTAACTCATTCCAAAGTGCATTCAAACTATGTTCCATGCAATCTGCTTATGCACGCATTGCACAGACGATCAAGCGCTTTGCATTGAAAAATTACATATTAGTAAATATGTCCTTTGTTGCATTGTAATGGATTCAAGAACTAGCTCATTAGAGAGATATGCAATGGAATTTGCTAGGCACTGCTTTGTAAATACGATCAAAGGCTGTGCATTGAAGAATAAGTTATATGCAATTTTGTTTTAGTCCAATGCATTCAATAACTAACTCTTTCCAAAGTGTGTTCAAGCTATGTTCCATGCAATCTGCTTATGCATAGCATTGCACAGACGGTCAAGCGAAATGAATGCATTCTGACAATCAATGCATTGCACATACTGTACGGTCAAGCACTGTGAATTGAAGCATAAGTAATATGCACTTTGTTTCATTCCAATGCATTCAAGAACTAACTCATTCCCAAGTGTGTTCAAGAGATGTTAAATGCAATCTGCTTATGCATAGCATTGCACAGACGGTCAAGCGTCGTAGACTGAAGAATTGCATACACTGTAAATATGCCCTTTGTTTATGCAATCGATTCAAGACCTAACATTACGCAATGTGTTGGAGAGAAGTGCAATGGAATCTGCTTTGCACTGAATTGTACATAATTCGTTGAAAAATTACATATAAGTAAATTTGCAGTTCAAGAACTAGCTCGCTCAAGCGTTGACGTGCAACAAAATCTTCTATGCCATACAATAATCCATATTTTACATAATGAACAGAAGGCCACTTACTAATTATTCTCATAGAATCTTTATGATGTTACCTGAACCATATAGTAGTCCGTATCTGATCTATTGAAAATATCTCTTGCCAAAGCGTCCTCAAACTGTTTTGTTACTATATGAACTCAAAGACTTCTGATGTCACGTCAGTCATTCAGTAGTCCATTTTTGACCTAATAAACAGAAACTGGCCAAAGAGTCCCCAAAAGGCAACTTACTAATTATTCTCAACAAATATTTTATGTTACCTCAGCAATATAGTAGTCCGTATCTGATCTATTGAAAATATCTCTCGCCAAATGGTCCTCAAAATATTTTGTTATACATAAACTCATTGACTCCTGATGTTATGTCCTTCTCATCCCAAGAATTCATCTAACTGACCATACGTCAACATCCAACGTTTTAGGGTACCCTTTAACGTCAGTTAGATGACAATCCTAGGCGGGTAGGTTTAGGTCTGGGGTAGGGTTAGGATTAGATAGCGTCATCTAACTGACGTTAAAGGGTACCCTAAAACGTCAGATGCTGACGTATGGTCAAAAGCGTCAGTTATATGACGTTTTGAAATTTGACCTAATGAAAATATTTCTGGATAAAGGGTCCTCAACATTTGTTTTTTTTACAATGTAAACTTACAGACTCATGTTAAGTCAGCTATACAGTTGTCAATATTTATTGACATAATCAACAATCTCTGGCCAGAAAGTACCTGATATTGAACTTTCTATGCTCATTGACTACTTTTGATATTACGTCGGCCAGCCTGTATTTGGCCCATTGAAAATCTTTCTGGCCAAAGTGTCCCCAAAAGGCAAATTACTTCTCATTCTCATAGAATTCTCATGAAGTTACCTCAGCCAAATAGCAGTCAGTATCTGATTTATAGAAAATATCTCTCGCCAAATGGTGAGAGCCATACAGTAGTCCATAAACTGATCAATTGAACACTTCTCTTGCCAAAGGGTCCTCAAAATGTTTTGTTACTATATAAACTCATTGTCTCCTGATGTTATGTCAGTTATTTAGTAGTCCATATTTGACCTAATGAACATATTTCTGGCCAAAGGGTAATCAACATTTATCTTTTACTATATAAACTCATGGATTCCTGATGTTGTCAGAAATCAGTCAGACTATAACAGACCCATTGAAAATATTTCTGGCCAAAGGATCCTGTAGCACCTCAATGCAGTACATGACATCCACGGGGAGGAGTCGGATCACGATCCAAGGGGTGGAGATGGGTAGGATTAGGGTTGGGTTTAGGGATCAGGGGGCGGAGTTGGGTAGGTTTAGGTGTATGTAAGGTGGGAGGAGTATGTAAGGTCAGTGGGAGGAGTATGTAAGGTCTGGATCCGACTCCTCCCCATGGATTTCATGTTCCGCAGGGAGAACCAACTCAAAGGATCCCCAAAAGTGAACTTACTATATTATCGTAGACTCTTTCTGATATTACCTCAGCCATACAGTAGTCCATATTTAAGCTACTGGGCATATTTATGGCCCAGGAGTACTCGATATTAAACATTCTATACATAATGGCACCTTCTGATGTTTCGTCAGCAAGGAATCCATATTTGACCTAACAATATTTCTGGCCAAAGGGTCCCCCAAAGGCCACTTACTAATTCTTCTCATAGAATCTTTATGATGTTACCTCAGCCAAATAGAATTCCGTATCTGATCTATTGAAAATATCTCTCGCCAAAGGGTCCTCAAAATGTTTTGTTACTATATGAACTCATAGACTATATGTCAAGTCAGTCATACAGTAGCCCATATTTGACCTACTGAACATATTTCTGGCCAAAGGGTCCCCAAAATGAACCTTATTATATATTTCTCAAAGACTTTCTGATGTTACCTCACCCATATAGTAGTCTGTATCTGATCTATTGAAAATATCTCTCGCCAACGTTTCCTAAAAATGTTTTGTTACTATATGAACTCATAGACTTCTTCTCATGTCACGTCAGCCCATGATTGACCTAATGAACATATTTCTCGCCAAAGGATCCCCAAAAGGCAACTTACTAATTATTCTTGTAGAATCTTTATTATTTTACCTCAGCCATATAGACAATGTCTGATCTATTGAAAATCTCTCTAGCCAAAGTTTCCACAAAATGTTTTGTTACTATATGAATTCATTGACTTCTGATGTCACATCAGCCATACAGTAATCCATATTTGACATAAAGAACATCTTTCTGGCCAAAGGGTCCCCAAAATGCTACTTGCTAATTATTCTCAACAAACCTTTATGTTACCTCAGCCATATAGTAGTCCGTAACTGATCTGTTGAAAATATCTCTCGCAAAAGGGTCCTCAAAATGTTTTGTTACTATATAAACTCATTGACTCCTGATGTTATGTCAGTTTATAGTAGTGCATATTTGACCTAATGAACATATTTCTGGCCAAAGGGTCAAGATGTTCCTTACTGCAGAACATGAAATACACGGGGAGGAGTCGGATCCAGATCCAACTCCTCCCACCTTACATAGCAACCACCAAGCAACAGCCTAGCAACCACCCAGAACACCCTAGAAACAAACCAGAACACCCCAGCAACCATCTGGCAACACCCTAGCAACCACCCAGAACACCTTCACAACCACCCAGAATACCCTAGCAACCGCATAGCAACACCATAGCAACCAGCCAGAATACCCTAAAAAAAACCACCTAGCAACCACCCAGAACACCGTAGCAACCTCCCAGAACACCACAGCAACCGGGTGCTGAGATTTGCCGCTTCAAGCTCCACTTCACATTTTCTTCTGGAAATGTGCCATAAATGTGTTCCTGGAGGTCAAAATTGAACTATGTATATCTAATCAAAAGGAGTCTAAAAGTTTATATTGTTTTAAACTTTTTGAGGAACCTTTGACCAGAAATGAGTTCAATATGTCAGATATGGACTTCTCTATGGCTTAGGAAGCATCTGTTGGAGTCTATGAGCATCTGTTGGAGTCTATGAGAATGGAAAGTACAAGGTCAAGTACTTTTGGGCCAGAAATATGTTCAGTAAGTCAAATATCTTTCTGGCTGAAATTACATCATGAGAAGTAAAGCTCTCGGTATATTAATCCAAACACCAAATACCCGTGGGCCATAAATGTGTTTCTAGAGGTCAAAAATTGACCTATGTATAGCTAATGTATCATCAGGTGTCTATAAGTTTATATTGTTTAAAACCTTTTGAGAAACCTTTGACCAGAAATGAGTCAGATATGGACTTCTCTATGGCCTTAGGAAGCATCTGTTGGAGTCTATGAGTATGTATGGAAAGTTCAAGATCAAGTACTCTTGGGCCAGAAACTGTCACGATACACACAGGAGATTGACAGCAGATCCAAGTGCAGTTTAGATGTTTTAATGGGTAATCTGTAAGGCGTAAATCCAGTCCAGGCAAAGGTCAAATACCGTATAAACAATCCAAATACAAAAATAACAAAACACAAGGAACAATCAGGAACAGACCACAGGCAGGGAATAAATACACACAGATCTAACAAGACTAACAATGAACAGCTGGGACAATGATACAGGAAACAGCTGAGTGCAATGAACAGCTAAGTAACAGTGACAGACAGAAAGTTGGGAAATGCAGTTCCAGAAGTACATGACACCGAGGGGAAGGAGGACATCTAGTGGACAAACAAGGGAACACAACCAGACACTGTGACAAAAACATGTTCAGTAGGTCAAAAAGGAACCTATGTATGTAACATCAAGATTGAGTCTATCAGTTGATATTATTTAAAAACTTTTGAGGAAACATAGACCAGAAATTAGTTCAATAGGTCAGATATGGACTTCTCTATGGCTTAGAATCAAGTACCCGTGAGCCAGAAATATGCTCAGTAGGACAAAAAGGAACCTATCTATAGCTTATAAATCATCAAAAGTCAATAAGTTAATATTTATTAAAACCTTTGAGGACCCTTTGACTCTTTCGCAGGGATTCTACTACTAATTATTTTGTGCACTGACGAAAAAACATCACTTGAGCGGTCGTGCAATGCAATAACTTACTCGTTCGTTTGTGCAACAAAGAGATGTGTAATGCATGTGTTTTGTAACAAGGGAAATAATTGCATTAGTTGTTGCATTTCTGTGATGAAGAGAAATCGTTGCCATTAGCTGTTTCCTTACAACGCATGCAATAACTAATAACTCATTCCGTTGTTCAACGAAATCACATCTAACGTTGTGCATTAAAGAATATGCACGCAATAACTAATATGTTTCTCTGTGCAATGAAAAGAAATATGATTCATTGGATTGCTTATAACAATCTAACTTGTTCTTCGTTGCAATGAAAAAGGCATAACGTGATGTTTTCTCGTCTGTGCACAAACAATCTAGTTTGTAAAATAGAAATGCATGCTAAAGCACATGCATACATTTTCTTTTCATTGCAAAGAAGACATATTTTATGCATTGCAATAAAACATTACCCGTCGCTTTGTGCAATGAAGAGATGTGGATTGTGCATGAAGAACGTTGTGCTTCAAAAATAACATATATGTAATATGCACTTTATTGCATTCAAGAACTAAACCCTTCCTTAGTGCTTTGACTGGATAACGTGTGTTATTTCATTGCAATGCTTACATTTTCTAACTTATTCTTCTTTGCAATGAAAAGAAAAGATAAAACACGCGTGCTTTTCCATGCATTTCCAATCTACAACTAATTAATTGGTGTTTTGACGAGAAAACATCACAAGAGCGATCACTTTACAATGCATACACTAAATTGGTCCTTTGTGCAACGAAGAGATTTGCAATGCTTGTGCTTTAGGATTGCATTGCACATGCACGCGATAACTAACCTCTGTCCAATGAAAAGAAAACACCTAACATGTGTTAAATTGCATTGCATGACATATCTAACTTGTTTCTCGTAATGCTTATGCACGCAATAACTAACCTCTGTGCAGTGAAAAGAAAACTTCTAACATGTGTTTCATTGCATTGCATGACATATCTAACTTGTTCCTCGTTATGCTTATGCACGCAATAACTAACCTCTGTGCAGTGAAAAGGAAACACCTAAGATGTGTTACACTGCATTGCATGACATATCTAACTTGTTCCTCGTTATGCATATGCATGCAATAACTAACCTCTGTGCAGTGAAAAGAAAACACCTAAGATGTGTGCATTGCATGACACATCTAACTTGTTCCTCATTATATGCACGCAATAACTAACCTCTGTGCAGGGAAAAGAAAACACCTAAGATGTGTTTCAATGCATTGCATGACATATCTAACTTGTTCCTCGTTATGCATATGCACGCAATAACTAACCTCTGTGCAATGAAAAGAAAACACCTAAGATGTGTTTCATTGCATTGCATGACCTATCTAACTTGTACCTCGTTATGTTTATGCACACAATAATTAGCCTCTGTGCAATGAAAAGGAAACACCTAAGATGTGTTTCATTGCATTGCATGACCTATCTAACTTGTTTCTCGTTATGCAATATGCACGCAATAACTAACCTCTGTGCAGTGAAAAGAAAACACCTAAGATGTGTTTCACTGCATTGCATGACATATCTAACTTGTTCCACGTTATGCATATGCACGCAATAACTAACCTCTGTGCAATGAAAAGAAAACACCTATGATGTGTTTCATTGCATGACATATCTAACTTGTTCCTCGTTATGCATATGCACGTAATAACTAACCTCTGTGCAATGAAAAGAAAACAACTAAGATGTGTTTAATTGCATTGAATGACATATCTAACTTGTTCCTCGTTATGCCTATCCACGCAATAACTAACCTCTGTGCAATGAAAAGAAAACACCTGTGTTTCATTGCATTGCATGACCTATCTAACTTGTTCTTCGTTATGCCTATCCACGCAATAACTAACCTCTGTGCAATGAAAAGAAAACACCTGTGTTTCATTGCATTGCATGACCTATCTAACTTGTTCCTCGTTATGCTTATGCATGCAATAACTAACCTCTGTTCAATGAAAAGGAAACACCTAAGATGTGTTTCAGTGCATTGCATGACATATCTAACTTGTTCCTAGTTATGCGTATGCACGCAATAATTAACCTCTGTACAATGAAAAGAAAACAACTAAGATGTGTTTCATTGCATTGCATGACATATCTAACTTGTTCCTCGTTATGCCTATCCACGCAATAACTAACCTCTATGCAATGAAAAGGAAACACCTAAGATGTGTTTCATTGCATTGCATGAGCTATCTAACTTGTTCCTTGTTATGCTTATGCACGCAGTAACTAACCTCTGTGCAATGAAAAAAAAAACACCTGTGTTTCATTGCATTGCATGACCTATCTAACTTGTTCCTCGTTATGCATATGCACGCAATAACTAACCTCTGTGCAATGAAAAGAAAACACCTAAGATGTGTTTCATTGCATTGCATGACCTATCTAACTTGTACCTCGTTATGCTTATGCACACAATAACTAACCTCTGTGCAATGAAAAGAAAACACCTATGATGTGTTTCATTGCATGACATATCTAACTTGTTCCTCGTTATGCATATGCACGTAATAACTAACCTCTGTGCAATGAAAAGAAAACAACTAAGATGTGTTTAATTGCATTGAATGACATATCTAACTTGTTCCTCGTTATGCCTATCCACGCAATAACTAACCTCTGTGCAATGAAAAGAAAACACCAGTGTTTCATTGCATTGCATGACCTATCTAACTTGTTCCTCCTTATGCTTATGCACGCAATAACTAACCTCTGTGCAATGAAAAGGAAACACCTAAGATGTGTTTTAGTGCATTGCATGACATATCTAACTTGTTCCTAGTTATGCGTATGCACGCAATAATTAACCTCTGTAGAATGAAAAAAACACCTAAGATGTGTTTCAGTGCATTGCATGACATATCTAACTTGTTCCACGTTATGCATATGCATGCAATAACTAACCTCTGTGCAATGAAAAGAAAACACCTGTGTTTCATTGCATTGCATGACCTGTCTAACTTGTTCCTCGTTATGCTTATGCACGCAATAACTAACCTCTGTGCAATGAAAAGGAAACACCTAAGATGTGTTTCAGTGCATTGCATGACATATCTAACGTGTTCCTCGTTATGCCTATCCACGCAATAACTAACCTCTATGCAATGAAAAGGAAACACCTAAGATGTGTTTCATTGCATTGCATGACCTATCTAACTTGTTCCTTGTTATGCATATGCACGCAGTAACTAACCTCTGTGCAATGAAAAGAAAACACCTGTGTTTCATTGCATTGCATGACCTATCTAACTTGTTCCTTGTTATGCATATGCACGCAGTAACCAACCTCTGTGCAATGAAAAGAAAACACCTGTGTTTCATTGCATTGCATGACCTATCTAACTTGTTCCTCGTTATGCTTATGCATGCAATAACTAACCTCTGTGCAATGAAAAGGAAACACCTAAGATGTTTTTCAGTGCATTGTATGACATATCTAACTTGTTCCTCGTTATGCATATGCACGCAATAACTAACCTCTGTGCAATGAAAAGGAAACACCTATGTGTTTCAGTGCATTGTATGACATATCTAATTTGTTCCTCGTTATGCTTATGCATGCAATAACTAACCTCTGTGCAATGAAAAGAAAACACCTAAGATGCGTTTCATTGCATTGCATGATAGATCTAACTTGTTTCTCGTTATACGTATGCACGCAATAACTAACCTCAGTGCAATGAAAAGAAAACAACTAAGATGTGTTCTCTTACGAGAGGTTCTCTCGTATTGCGTAAGCTAGCTTACGCTACGGGAAAGATTCATCTTTGCTGAGAAGTTGAAGCCAAAAAATTATTCCATAATTTTGTAATCATTGTCAACGCAGTATCTCTGAGGCAGACCATGAGCAGGCTAGCTAGCAGCTCATTGGTTCGCTCAGAGAGAATGCACGAACCTATGGGAGAGCGGCGCTGAGCCCGCGGCCAATGAGCGGACGGCGCTCGCTCATTGCGTCAGAGCCCGCCGTGGCTACAGTGTATAAAAGTAGCTCTCCCAGGCTCGTTCGTTGATTCTTCATCATTCAGCGAGCTACACGCATCCGCTGTCCTGGGAAGAAGCCGCCGTCGTCGAGAAGGCATCTTCTAGCGAGCTCCGGAGACTGAGGAAGCCGGCCGTCTGCCACCTTCAGCCGCCCAGCAAGCTAGCGCCATCCGACGCCGTATCCTTTTCACTTATTCCATTTCACAAAAGAGCTCGAGCGTCTTTTTCAAGATGCCTCGAATTTCCTGCGGCTCATGCCGCTCTTCACTCGAGGAAGGAGACCGCCACCCCATCTGCGCTCTCTGTCTCGGAGTGGAACACGCAGAGCTCGCCCTCGCCAACGGAGGATGCGACCACTGCAAGGACCTGCCTCTGTCCTCCCTGCGGGCACGACTGCAGGCGGTCAAAACCGCTCCCGCGCCGCCTCTCACTTCGCCGCGGAAGAAGAAACGCCGCTCCCAGAGGCTGCCGGAGCCCCCTGCGGATCCATGCGGGCCGCCGCCGCCGCCCACCGACCGCTCTCCCTCTCCGCCCCAGCCGGACATACAGTTGCCGCCGAGTGGCCGCTCTGTCGCCTTCGACAACACCGCGGATGAGAAGGACTCCTGTTCGCTGCACGCTTCTGACAGCGAGGACTGGTCGTCGATTGGCTCTTCGACGAGAGAGTCTGCGGGGACTCGCGCCGGCATCAAAGAGGAACTATTGCGTCTCCTCTCACAGGCCGTCGACCACCGAACCATATGGAACCAGGCCGGCCGCCGACCACCGAACCATATGGATGGTAAATTCCTGGACCGGCGCCCGGCCCCCGCCTGCAGCCGGGCTGCACCATTCCTGCCTGAGCTACATAACGAGCTCACTTAGTCCTGGAATGCCCCTCTTTCGGCTCGAAACCACTCCGACGTGTCCGCCTCGCTGCGCTCAGTGGACGGAGCCGCCGAGAAGGGTTATACTGCCATGCCGCCCGTCGAGGACCTGGTCGCCGCTCATCTTTGCCCGCCCTCTGCTAGATGGCGTTCTTCCCCTACGCTTCCTTCAAAAGCGTGCAGAGCGACCTCTACCTTTCATGCTCGCGCCTATGCTGCCGCCGGACAGGCCGCTTCAGCGCTGCATTCAATGTCAGTCCTCCAAGTGCTTCAGAGCGACATCTTGTGCGAAATGGCGAACAGCGGTAGGAACCCGCCCATCCTCTCGGATCTGAGAAGCGCTACGGACCTTTCCCTTCGCGCCACAAAAGCCTCCGCACAAGCCCTGGGGAAATGCATGGCCGCCCTCTGTGTCGCTGAGAGACACTTGTGGCTCACGCTTACCGACATGGGAGATTCAGAACGTGCCGTGTTCCTCAACGCGCCTCTTCGGATCTGCCGTCACGGGCATCGTTGACCGCTTCTCCGAGGTACAGAAAGCGACCCAGGCCATGAACTTGTTCCTACCCCGCCGCGCTAGCTCTTCGGCAGGCCGCTCTCATGAGCCCCCTGCCAGAACCCCACATCAGCCCCCGCCTCAGCAAGCTCAGCAGCCCCAGCGTAGACAGGGCGGCCGCCCTCGCTCTCGCTCTGACAGCCGCCGCAGACAGCCTCCCCCCCGGTGGCCTCGACCCAAGATCACGCTGAAACCTGATCAGCAAAAGTCTGCCTAGTACAGCTGAGAAAAAGACGGCTCTCTCCCACTGCGGCCGGACCGCCGTCAAAGCTTCGCCCTCTGTTAGTCCCCGACTCCTCGCCAACTACAGTAGAGTTCACCGCCACAAACAAGCCGGTCTCCCTGCCCGCTTGCGAGCGACAAAAAGCCGTTTTCACGGCTACCCAGAGAGTTCACAAAAAGAGCATAAAAGCCTCAAGTGTAAAAAATGTGCCCACAAGCATGTGTTCACGTATACACACAAGCACCATATGCCCCGGGTCTCACACAGCCCATTCTCACGGAGCGGTCACTAACCGCTCTAGTAGCAGAGAACATAAACACGCCCACGAGCCCATGCGCGTGTCCCCCCCTCTGCTCGCTCTGTCACACGGCCCATAAACTCCTCTCTGAGTGTAAGTCCCGTTTCCACTCACATTTTAAGCGCGCCCACACTCAGTGTCCAGCCCGCTATGTGCAGCAACCAGGGCGAAATCGCCATTCAACCGCTAGCCACATGCTGCGAAGCGTGGGAAGCCATCCCCGGCATCTCCCCGTGGGTCTTAAGCATCATAAAGAATGGCTATCGATTACAGTTTCGTTGCTGCCCGCCACGCTCGCGCGTTCGGCTCGAATCCGCTGTCAGCCCAGCTGCTATGAACACGCTCCGCTCAGAAATAGCCAAGCTGCTGCAGAAGGGCGCAATAGAGAGAGTCCCGCCATCTATGACCGAGTCGGGGTTCTACGGCCGTTACTTTCTTGTTCCCAAGAAAGACGGCGGTCTCAGGCCGATCTTAGATCTCAGGGCTTTGAACAAAGTGCTCATGAAGAGACCGTTCAAAATGCTCACAGTCAAGAAACTCCTCGCGCACGTCCGCCAGGGGGACTGGTTCTCTCTAGACCTGAAAGACGCCTATTTTCAGATCCAGATAAACCCTCATCACAGGCCATTCCTACGTTTCGCCTTCGAGGGTCAGGTTTACCAATATGCCGTTCTCCCGTTCGGCCTATCCTTAGCACCCCGTACGTTCACGAAGTGCATGGATACAGCGCTCGCTCCCCTGCCAACCCAGTCTCACGGCAGTTCGTGATATAGTCACGAAATTTAATCTATTGATTCGTGTTCGTGGACACGAATTTCCCTTTTTTTTCGTGTCACTCAGCACGACTTTCAAGCCAATGTATTTCAATGGGACATATTTTTCGTGCCTGCAACACGTTTTTCTTTCGAGAGCACAGTATTGTTTTTTCTCAATTCTTATTCATTTTGCAAACTTTAAGGGTAGCCTACACTACCAACATTTAATCGGACGGTTTTAATCCTTGTTTTTATTGCGTTATTTTCGCTAGGCTAAATACGCAACATGAATGATGATCGTGTCCACGAGCGCGAATTTTCTTCTTTTTCTTCGTGTCACTCAGCTTTCAATCCAATGTATTTCAATATGGGACATATTTTTCGTGCCTTTTGCGAACTTTATGGGTAGGCCTACACTACCAACATTTAATCAGGAGATATGAATCCTTGTTTTTATTGCTTTATATTCGGTAGGCTACGCAACATGAATCAAATGAAGATTCGTGATATGGGCACGAATTTCCTTCTTCTTTTTTTCGTGTTACTCAGCACGACTTTCAATCCAATGTATTTCAATGGGACATATTTTTCGTGCGTACATCACGTTTTTCTTTCGAGAGCACAGTATTGTTTTGTTTTTTCTCAATTCTTATTCGTTTTGCAAACTTCAAGGGTAGACTACACGAGGCCCAACAATTAATAAGAAGATTTTAATCCTTGTTTTTATTGCTTTATATTCGGTGGGCTACGCAACATGAATCAAATGATGATTCGTGTCTGGGGGCACGAATTTCCTTCTTTTTTTCGTGTCACTCAGCACGACTTTCAATCCAATGTATTTCAATGGGACATACTTTTCGTGCCTGTACCACGTTTTTCTTTCGAGAGGATTTTTCTCCTCAATTTTTATTAATTTTGCAAACTTCAAGGGTACACTGCCTTACCGACAATTAATACGAATATTTTAGTCCTTGTTTTTATTGCTTTATATTCGGTGGGCTACGCAACATTAATCAAATGATGATCGTGTCCACGGGCACGAATTTCCTTATTTTTTTTCGTGTCACTCAGCACGACTTTCAATCTAATGTATTTCAATGGGACATATTTTTCGTGCCTGTACCACGTTTCTCTTTCGAGAGCACAGTATTGTTTTTTTTTTTGTTTGTTTGTTTGTTTGTTTTTTCAATTCTTATTAATTTTGCAAACTTTAAGGGTAGACTACACTAGGCCCTACCAACAATTAAATAAGAAGATTTTAATCCTTGTTTATTGCTTTATATTCGGTGGGCTACGCAATCAAATGATGATTCGTGTCTACGAGCACGAATTTCCTTCTTTTTTTCGTGTCAATCAGCACGACTTTCAATCCAATGTATTTCAATGGGACGTATTTTTCGTGCCTACACCACGTTTTTCTTTCGATAGCAGCACAGTATTGTTTTTTCTCAATTGTTATTCATTTTGCAAACTGGGCTAAATTACTCAACATTTATTCAGACGATTTTAATTGCTTTATATTCGGTTGGCTGAAGTGATTCATGTCCTTAAGCACGAATTTCCTCCCTTTTTTTCGTGCCAGACAACACGAATTTCAAATCTAATGTATTTCAAAGGGACGTATTTTCCGTGCCTGCACCACGTCTTTCTTTGGAACATGGTCTCACCGCTATTCGTCACTTGACAATAATATATTAAATAATAATATAATTTGGGGCTCCATTAAAATTACATTACAGGACAGTATATTTTATATATGCTTAAAACATGCCTTATTTGTGGGAAAATGAAGTTTTTCCCTCTCTTTTTGACATAATTTTGGACTACATTAAAAAACGACATAACTTAATTGCAGGACTGCATATTTGCTGTAGGCTTAAAACACGTCTTAATTTATTGTGGGATATTTTGTCGATGGTAATTCAATTTTCAATGGCTTATATGGAGCCTACTTTGATTTGTTTTTTTCTCCAAAAAAAAAAAAACGATTAGCCTACTTTTATAGAACTTTCATCCCAATACGTATTATGAAGTTGTAATAAACTGCAGAAATATTTATATTGCTTTATATGGACATATCCTTTGGCAAAGCGATGCATTCTGGGAAGTGATATGTGTTAAATGTAATGTCTACATACTCGTGTTTCATTCACTTTAACTTTTACGCTGACCACTTTAAAATTGAGCACGGATATAAAATATTAAGACTGCACTTTTTAATTGTGATTGATATTTTGGCGCAATTTTGAGCAACACGTCACTGTGTGCGACCATCGGAGAAACCATTGCCCAGCGCGATTCCACCACGGTAAGTCGCTTACAACAGTCTGTTAAGCAAAATTAATTCATAAGCATTACACGTCCAAATTAATAAAATTACGAGTTTATATATATATAAAAAAACATTTTCTAGGCCTAGATCTAGGTGATATATATATATATATATATATATATGAAGAGTTCAGATGCAAAAGCCACTAAATGTCATTTGAAATTTTCTTCTTTAATGATGATTTTTAACAAACTTGTATATTTAAGTTCAGTAATTTCACTTAAATAACAATTAATAGGTAATTATTGCTATTTAAGTGAAATTACTGAACTTAAATATACAAGTTTGATAAAAATCATCATTAAAGAAGAAAATTTCAAATGGCATAGAGGCTTTTGCATCTGAACTCTTCATATATATGTGTGTGTGTGTGTGTATGTATATATATATATATATATATATGAAGAGTTCAGATGCAAAAGCCTCTAAATGCCATTTGAAATTTTCTTATTTAATGATGATTTTTTATCAAACTTGTATATTTAAGTTCAGTAATTTCACTTAAATAACAATTAATAATATTAATTGCGCCATTAAAATAATTTTTAACAGTAGCACAGGAAGCATAGGAACAGCATGAATCTGTATTTATTTATCCTAAGCATTTATAAGAAATCTATTACAGGGTACACTTTTTAAATCCTATCAACATAGCTACATAATTAACATTTTTTGTTGTTCTCCCTGCAGATCCTGTCAAACATATCACCTGTCGAACATATCTGAACCTGATTTTCAAAACCCAAAGGCACTTTTAAGAGCCAACCTCTATCTCTTCATTACTTTCTATATCTTACATCCTCTCTGTTCTCTCACTATATATATTTCTGTCTATCTTTTCAATCTTTATCTATCTCACAGTCTTTATTTATTGCTCTTTCTTTCCTTCCTGTCTGTCTTACTCTACTTGTCTGTCTTACCCATCTTTGTCAGTCTGTCTGTTTGTATCTGACTGTCTGTCTGTCTGTCTGTCAGTCTGTATATGACTGCATTGCAATGGCCACCAAGCATAAACTTGATTCAAACGATCCACACTATCAAGAGGGGAGACGCATGGCTCTGGAGCTGAAACATGAACGCATTCTAGCTGAAGCCAAGGTTAGAGTTTTTGTACACCTCAATCATTTTATAACAAACATAACAAATTAAAGTAAAATGGGATGAGTAATATGTAAGAATGATGAGTGCAGAAGATTTAATACAGGTATATTTGCATGATGCATCCTGCCATGCTCTATGACGTGTTAATTAGGGAATATAATCATAATAATAATAATAATAATAATACATGCAGTTCCATCCCCTTTGAGTTACAGAGACTTGGGGAATATATTCCCAGGCTCATTTAAGCTTTTCAACACCTTACTAACACACTATGTTGTGTTTTCCTTTCACAAGTTACCTGCCTTTTGGTTACCGTACTTTTATCAACATCAGTCTTACAAGAAATATTAACTCCAATACACAGAGAGCAGCTGATGCGAGGAAACATGTACGAGACCCTCCACACACCTCTAAAAGGGACTCTGTAGGACGTGGTAAGCCGAGGGGGAGGCGAGGAGGGCGACGCCAAGCCCCCACTACAGGTCATATCTGAATTATTTGACATTTGTTTGAATTTACTATGACAATGTTGGACCAACTCAAATGTTTGGACCAACTCAATTTAGAAATTAGAACAATGTAATTGTTTAACTCAAATTAGAACAATGTAATTGTTCATTGAGAGTTTAAAATATAAAAAGTAGATAAACCTTTCAGTGACACTATTGTAGAAGACACTACCAAGTACCTAACAAAAATATGTCTGATATCATAAAATGTTTAGTATATAGTTTGAAAAGAAGAATAAGAATAGAGTGTGATAGCCTAACTTGTTCTTATTATTATATATTTTGTTTTACAGCCACATGCCCCACTGTTGAGTGCTCCCTGTCATCCAGTGTGGAGGTTCCACTTACTGCAACCTCAACAAAACTAAATCCTCAAGAGGAATTTGGTAATTCACAGTGATGAATTTATGAATGTACAGTATAAAAAAAGTGTTCATTCTGATACTGATCAGTTGACTTTTAATTGTTCCTTATCTATAGTGAATGATCCCTTACCGCTTTATTTTTGGATTTTCTTTACAGAAAAAAATATGGAGAGGCTCTCTGATATTTTGGCGTCATGTCCTTCTGCTGCTCAGCCTCAAAGTAGCTCTGCGTCATCATGGTCTTTTCGGCAGCAGAAAGCCTCAGAGCGCTGGAAAGAAGCAAGACCATACCACCTAAAGTGCCTTATGTCAAAAGAGGCTGTTGGTCTTCCCCTGTGTTGGCTTTGCAACGAGCCTGCTGTGATTAGGTTGGTTTTCATTAATACAAAACGTCTCGGTTACGTATGTAACCCTCGTTCCCTGAGTAGGGAACGGAGACGTTACGTCAGAAGTGACGGAGATTGAGGGATTTCGCATAGAAAGCCAATCCTCTTCGAGTATTAAAACACGAGCCAATGGCATGCAATGCCTTGGGGCTGCGGAAATTTGCATAGCGTACTCCGCCCTACTCCGTGAGTATAAAAGGAGGAAGTGAACGCAACCGCAGTATGTCTTCGCTGAGGAGCCAAGACTGAACTCGGCCTCTACCCAGCGATACAGCAGAAGTGGCAGGGAGACGTAACGTCTCCGTTCCCTACTCAGGGAACGAGGGTTACATACGTAACCGAGACGTTCCCTTTCGTAGTCACTTCGAGTTACGTCAGAAGTGATGGAGATTGGGGGTCTGTGCCATCACGCCATCTTCAAGCTGTCTTCCAGTGCCCTGCGAAAGACTGAACCCCCGAGCCTTACCTCTTTTTTTTTTTTTTTTTTTTGGGGGATCCGACTTTGACACAGGATTACCAAGGTACACTGGGAAACATATCCCGAAGGGGACATGCTACCAGCTGCCTACCGAAGGGAGGACTTATGAATACACATATGGCCACATAGGAACGCATATGGAACACTGGAGTACCAACCGCAGGTGGCTACTGATTTAAACTCCAGGGGTGGCAGATGGCTTGCCAAGGGAAGACACATGCTCAGAGAGGCTTACAGTGGATAATACACATGAGACGGTTACCATGGGGAACCGTGCGCATGGAGGCACCTAGCTAGCATCCAGAGCAACGCAGTGGTGCCCGCATCGTCGGTGCTGGAGGACTCAAGACTTCAATGGAAGAACTGAGGAAATATCGCACTTATCCAGTCCGGGGAGTGGAGTGGCGAGCAAGCGAAGACACCTGAGCGGATCCAGAACTGGCCGAAACGAGTACGAGAGAGGATACCGGCTCAATTCGCAGATTATAGAATCTGGCGAAGGTGTTGGGTGTCGCCCAGCCTGCAGCTCTGCAGATGTCTGTTAGCGAGGCGCCGTGCGCTAAAGCCCAAGAGGAGGCTACACTCCGAGTGGAATGGGCCGTCACACCAAGGGGGCACGGAAGGCCTTGCTGCTGGTAAGACAAAGCAATGGCATCCACTATCCAGTGGGACAGCCGTTGCTTTGAGAGAGCCCTTCCCTTCTGGCTCCCTCCATGACAGACAAAGAGCTGGTCTGAGGTCCTGAAACACTGCGTTCTGTCGACATAGGTGCGGAGAGCACGTACCGGACAGAGCAGTGCCAAGGCGGGGTCTGCCTCCTCCGGGGGCAGCGCTTGCAGGTTCACCACCTGGTCCCGGAAGGGAGTGGTGGGAACCTTGGGCACATATCCAGGCCGGGGTCTCAGGATCACGTGAGAGTAAGCCGGCCCGAACTCCAGGCACGCTTCGTCAACGGAGAATGCGTGCAGGTCCCCCACCCTCTTGATGGAGGCCAATGCAACCAGGAGTGCTGTCTTCATGGACAGAAACTTTAACTCTACCGATTGCAAAGGCTCAAAGGGATGCCTCTGCAGAGCACTTAAAACTACCGAGAGGTCCCAAGAGGGTACGAGGGGAGGACGAGGCGGATGCAGCCTCCTCGCTCCCCTCAGGAACCTGATGACCAGGTCGTGCTTCCCTAAGGACTTACCTTCCACTGCTTCATGAGAAGCGGCAATGGCCGCGACGTAAACCTTAAGGGTGGAGGGCGACAGCCTGCGCTCCAACCCTTCTTGCAGGAAGGAAAGCACGACACTGATCGAACATCTCCGGGGGTCTTCTCCGCGAGAAGAGCACCAATTGACGAAGAGGTTCCACTTCAACGCATAAAGGTGTCTCGTGGACGACGCTCTTGCGGAAGTGATGGTTGCCGCCACCGCAGGTGGCAGCGAACTCAAACCTGCCTCGTCCCGTCCAGGACCCACACGTGCAGCCTCCAAAGATCGGGACGAGGGTGCCACAGAGTGCCCCGTCTCTGAGAGAGTAGGTCTTGTCTCAGGGGAATAGGCCAAGGAGGTGCTGTCGCGAGGAGCATGAGATCGGAGAACCACGTCTTGGTGGGCCAGTAGGGGGCTACCAGCAAGACCTGCTCCTCGTCCTCCTTGATCTTGCACAACACCCGTGCAAGGAGGCTCACTGGGGGAAACGCATACTTGCGTGGGCCCCGTGGCCAGCTGTGCGCCAGCGCATCCGAGCCGAGAGTGCCGCGGGTCAGAGAATAAAACTGGGCGCAGTGGGACGAGTCCCGAGAGGCGAACAGGTCTATCTGTGCCTCCCCGAACTCGTCCCAAATCAGCTGGACCGACTGGGGATGGAGTCGCCACTCGCCGGAGAGGGGACGGACCCGGGACAGCTCGTCGGCCGCCCAGTTCCGGTCTCCAGGAATGTACACTGCACGAAGGGACCTCAGGTGCTTCTGACTCCATATCAAGAGGTGGCGGGCGAGCTGCGACAACTGGCGTGAGCGTAGACCCCCCTGGTGGTTGATGTACGCTACTGCCGTAGTGTTGTCTGAGCGGACAAGCACATGCTGGCCCTTGAGTAACGCTCGGAAGCGGTGTAGGGCGAGCCGTACTGCCAACAGCTCGAGGCAATTGATGTGCATGAGGCGCTGGGCTCCTGTCCAGGAACCGGCGGCTGCATGCCCATTGCACATGGCACCCCAACCCGTGGTAGATGCATCCGTGGAGACAACGAGATGCCTGGAAACTCGCTGAATAGGGACGCCGGTCCGTAAGAAGCTGAGGTTCGACCACGGGAAGAAGGTTCGCCGGCATGCCGGAGTCACTGGGACTCGGAGCGAGCCGCGATGCCATGCCCACCTCGGGACTCGATCGCGAAGCCACAGCTGAAGCGGTCTCATATGAAGCAAACCGAGCGGCGTTGCCGCGGCCGCGGATGCCATATGCCCCAGGAGCCTCTGAAATAGTTTCAGTGGAACCGCACTCTTGCCCTCGAACTGTCGAAGACAAGTCAGCAGTGAGTGCGCGCGCTCGTTCGTGAGCTGCGCGGACATGGCGACCGAGTCTATCTCCATGCCGAGAAAAGAGATCCTCTGCACGGGGCAAAGTTTGCTCTTCTCCCGGTTGACCCGAAGGCCCAGACGGGCTAGGTGCCGGAGCACCAGGTCTCTGTGTTCGCAAAGCTGAGCTCGAGAGTGTGCTAGTATCAGCCAGTCGTCGAGATAATTCAGGATGCGAACCCCGTGTTCGCGAAGGGGAACAAGGGCTGCCTCGACGATCTTCGTGAAGACGCGAGGGGACAGAGCTAACCCGAATGGGAGAACGGCGTACTGATATGCCTGGCCCTCGAAGGCAAACCGAAGAAACGGTCTGTGTCGAGGTAAAATGGACACATGGAAGTACGCGTCCTTCAGGTCGATCGCTGCAAACCAATCCTGATACCGAACACATTCGAAAATGCGTTTGGCCGTGAGCATTTTGAACGGTAGTCGATGGAGAGAACGGTTCAAAATGCGCAGGTCCAGGATCGGTCGTAACCCACCGGTCTTTTTGGGGACAATGAAGTAGGGGCTGTAAAACCCGGACCTCACCTCGGCTGGAGGGACCGTCTCGATTGCACCCTTCGCCAGCAGGGTCGCAATCTCCGCTCTCAAGACTGGGGCATTGCCACCGACCATCGTGGAGCGAACTCCCGTGAAGCGGGGAGGAGACCGTGCGAACTGAATCGCGTAGCCGAGTCTGATCGTTCTGATGACCCAGCGGGATATCCCAGGAAGCGCTAGCCAGGCTTCCAGGAAATGAGCCAACGGGGTCATGCGAACCACAGACGTCCCCCCGGAGGGGCAGCGGTGCGGGTCGACTGGCACGCGTGCAGGAGTTACCCCGCTCGGATGCGTCGAAGCCCGCTCCCCGACAGAAGGGACCAGGGAAAGCGGAGCGTTCCACGGGGGTCTGTTCTGCCGGGGGTCTGGCGACAGAGGGGGAAGGGATTGGTGTAGCCCTGGGACGACACACGCACCCTTCCGCGCCCTCAGAGACAGAGAGGAGTGTGTGGGCTGACGCACGGGGGCATCGAGCGCACCCACTCCAGTCTGTGAGCTCAGTGAGGATGTCAAGTCTTTCTTTAACCAGTTCAGGGTGCTGCCCACCCGTGGGTGAGCAGCGGGGAGCTGAGAACAAAAGATTCTCCCCCGGCCCTCCACCGGGGGAAGGAGGGGGCCTGCTACCGCCTCCTGGGAAAGACTCGAGATCGTCACTGAGCGGCCCGTGTCAGGATCTTCGCTTGGCCTGGCGTTTAGCGGGGCGAGCGGCCTGAGGGGGCTGTGACGCCGGCCTGCGGCCTCCTCGACGCCGGGGCCCGGGTGAAGGCTGCTGCTGGGGCCGGGCGGGAGGGAGGGGAGCCGCAGGGGGGCGTCCTCGGCGGCGAGCAGAGGGAGGCACCTGCGCCGATGACTGGGTGGAGGCAGCAGCTGGTCGCCGGGGCAGGATGTGTTTGATGGCCTCCGTCTGCTTCTGAGCGGTGGAGAACTGCTGGGCGAAGTCCTCGACCGCACCGCCGAAAAGGCCAACCTGGGAGAGCGGAGCGTCGAGCAGACGAGTCCGCTCAGCGCTCCGCGTATCTGCCAGGTTGAGCCAGAGATGGCGCTCCTGAACCACCGAAGTGGCCATCACCTGACCGACGGCGCGAGCGGCCACTTTCGTTGCCCGGAGAGCAAGGTCAGTGGCGGACCGCAATTCTTTAAATGCCGTCGAGTCAGTCCCGCCCTCGTGCATGTCTCTGAGCACCTTCGCTTGGAAGACCTGCAAAGTGCTCATGGCATGCAAAGCGGAGGCCGCCTGTCCCGCCGCTCTATAGGCTCGCGCCGCCATAGCAGACGAGAACCCACAGGCTTTGGATGGGTGCTTAGGAGGACCACGGGTGGAGGCGCTCTGTGGACACAGCTGCATCGCAACAGAGCGCTCCACCGGGGGCATCCCAGTGTACCCACGAGCGGCCCCACCGTCGAGGGGGGGAAAGGCGGGGGAGAGATCGCGCTCTCGAGTGGACAAAGGAGCCCCCCAAGAGCGCGATAACTCCGCATGCAGCTCGGGGAAAAAAGGTATCGGAGTTGGCCGTGGCCTTGCGGCGGCAGCTTTGTCCAGATACCAGTTATCCATCCGCGAGAGATCGGGGCAGGATGGAGGTTTCCATTCTAGCCCGATACTCCCAGCGGCTCGAGACAGCATGGCCGTCAGCTCGGGATCTGACACGGGCAACGCTGGCACTCCCGAAGGGGGCAACGCAGCCGCATCTTCCTCTCCCGAGGACTCAAGCCCGCCTAGTGATGCAGTGATAGACATCACATCATCATCTGGAGCGCTGCTAGAAGCAGCCGGCGCCGCCGAAGAGACAGCCGACTGAATCGAGCTGGCGCTCGCTGGCTCACGCACTGAGGCGGGAGGTGTGGCCCGAGGAATCGTCGGGGCTCTATCCCACACCGTCACCGTTAGATCGCAGGGTCCCCGGGTCGACGGGCCCCCTTTCGTGAAGGAAGCCGATCGAGTAGGGGGGACCGGGGCTCTCACTCTAGTGAGATCATTGAGCCTTGACCTCAGTGTGGAGATGGTCATGCTCCCACAGAAGGAACATGAGTCATCCACGAACGCTGCTGCTGCATGCTGAATGCCCAGGCATACAAAGCAGCGTTCGTGACCATCAGATGATGACAGAAATCTACCACATCCAGAAGGGCACGGGCGAACCATCTTTAAAAAGACGTGCCGCGTGCAGCTCTTTCACTTTCACTTTTAGAGAAAGGAGAAATTCACTCTTTCAGCGCTGAAGCTACCAGGGAGAAGTGCAAAGTCTGGCAGACCACTGCTCAGATCGCAGGCAATGCAAAATCTCGCTGGGTACCGCCGTCACACCAACACTGAAGAGGACGCTCGTTCTCGAAGAGTCTTGAATCAGCTTTTAGGAGTGAAGAGGTTCTCTTGGCTCCGAAGCGAAAACATACTGCGGTTGCGTTCACTTCCTCCTTTTATACTCACGGAGTAGGGCGGAGTACGCTATGCAAATTTCCGCAGCCCCAAGGCATTGCATGCCATTGGCTCGTGTTTTAATACTCGAAGAGGATTGGCTTTCTATGCGAAATCCCCCAATCTCCGTCACTTCTGACGTAACTCGAAGTGACTACGAAAGGGAACTTCAATTACCCAGAGTAGGTTTGCTGAGTGCCCTGCTTTATTGGTGAAGATACATGTCTTTTGAGATGGGTGAAGACTTGGATACCCAGATGAAAAACACATTAATGAGAAAAGTAAATCTAGGACCTTCTTGCTGTGAGGTGACAGTGCTAAACACTGATCCACTATGCAATCCATTACAATTAAATCATACTTTATAAAAGTCAAACAGCTTAACTAGAGTGTACAGTACTTTATATGAGTTATTCACCTGAAATAATGTATTATATTATTTTCTTTTCGCCCTAGGTGCAGAGAGTGTCTTCCTGAGGAGTGGTTCTGTGGGGACTGTGATGTATTGCATCACAAAAAACAGCCACTCCACAACAGGGAATGTGTGATTCGTGGTTTTTTTGAAGCCATTCCTCCGACCACATGCATCATTAAAGGGGAAGATGGATATTGCACCCATGAGCAAGGTACTTTCTCAAGAAAGCGCTTTAATTTTGTTGTTTAATGTTTGTCTGTAGACAGTTACAGATCATCTAAATTATTGGTTTTCCTTATTTTTGCCAGCTTGCATTTTGCCAACTGTAAAGGTTCCAGACTGCTCCTGTGGAGGCACAAATTTCACCATGTTACCAGGCAAACCAGTGATTTTAATTACCATCAATGGTAAAAATATTTATAATATATAATATATATGTATAATTATATATATATATATATATATATAACTGAAAGAAAGACTGATGTTTTTTCTTTTTTTCTTCCACAAATAAAAAAAAAAGATTAGCATCTTTTCAGCATTATGTCCAGTCAACACAGCAGTGTGGAATATATTGAATTAGAAAAAAATAAATGTGGGATTATAGGAACTTGTGTAATGTCTCTCAACCATTCATAATGTGCATAATGAACTAAGTGTTGTAAAATTAAATATGTGGTAAGTGTGTATTATATTTTTAATATTTATTTTTGTTTCAAGGGCGCTTTGACTTGCATCAGCCACTGTATGAATGTCAAACATGCAAGCAGCAGTGGACCCCTGACATGAAGGACCTCCTCAGAAGTGGATATTGGCCAGCCTCCATCACCAATTCCACACTTTATACATTGGACCTCCTGAGCTCCTTTAAGGAACTCAAGATCATTTCTCCAGGATTCTCCAGACAAGCCTTTGCAAAACTGCTGGAACATCGCACTAAGTGTGGAGGAAGAGTAAGTGTAAATGTTATTTTCTATTTAAAAAAAAAAAAATCCATAAGCAGACAATATCAAAATACTATTTCATTCTATATATTTTCCAGTCTGGACCTATCAATGGCGATGCCCTGCAGCGCAGCTTCTTAGAGCTTTCTTATACTTCCTTTGAGGAAGACCAGCTCTGCTGTAGTGCTCCTTTAACCTGCCCAGCCTGCACGCCGGAAATGTTGGCAGTTTCAGCAGATGGAAACAGAAAGCTATATCGCTTTCGTCGAAACGGAAGGTGATCTTTCTTCCAGTCTTTTTATTTATTTATTTTCTTACTTCATATATTAGATGAATGGATTTTCTATTTTTCTTTCTTCCTCAGCTCTGATGATCCTGGCTTTTTTGAGGGGGTCTTTGTGGCTGAAGACAGTGCGGTGTCTACATTTGTAGACACCATACAAAAAGCAGTGAAAAATGCAAGTTGGCAAAATAGTTGTTACAATAATAAACGTAACCCCCACTTCAATTACTCCGGCCTACCAATTACAAAATCAAATTGAGAGAATGAATGCCATATATTGAATGACAGCATTGCTTTTATTTGATTTGTCATGTTTGTTTTGTGTGTCATAGACACAAGGAAGAGGCACATGTGGGGACTCCCATTGGACAGCAGCGAGGGAAACTTCCAGGAGGGCTTCAAAATTGGATGAAGAGGGGATGGAGGTTGCTGTGTGTCGCCATGGGTTCCTTTTGAAAGCCCTTAATATGTACAGGGGGGAGATATTTGCCTACCCTCTGTACCTTTAAAGGGAGCTCATGCCAGCCAAGGCACAATTCTTTGCAATGGACGTGGCATGCAAATACTGGCCATACCTGGAGAAAGTTGCTACTGTCCTTCCTGCTCTTCAGGAACTGACCACCATGAAACCCTTTCTGAGTGTGATGCATGCTCGAGCCCATGCTACTAAGTGTGAGGTGTGTATAATATTTTGGCATCATATGTACATTGGTAATATTTACAAGCACATTAATAATATGAAATATAAGTTAAGCTACAGTATATTATCTTGTCTTTTTGCATAATCATTTCTTCTATGGAATGTAATGACCTTTGATGCAAATTGTGGTTTGTGATATTGGGCTATATCAATCAAATTAAATTGAATTTCTTCCACCCTTTACTAACAGATTAATTGGAGTGGCAGGAACCAGGAAGGAGCAGGGACAACCGCTGGTGAGGAGGTGGAGCAAGTAAACAGTTACCTCTCACGTTGTGCCCTGACGACCAAATATATGTCCAAAGCAGGTGATCCGAGTTTGCAATATTCGTGTATACTATTTTTAGATTGGTCATCATAACCTCATTATTTGCTTTCAACAGCACGGGTGGACATGCTTACATTGCATGCAATGGGGTGGAATGAGAAAAAAAATCTCTCTTTACATCAGGCACTTTCCACAAGATATGTGAAGGTAAGTCTCATATTATTTTTTTGTGTCCTTTTGTTGTTTACTTGGCCTGTTGTTAATTATACATTTACATTTCCTGATTATTGTATAACACTGTTCATCAGACTATTCAGAGACTCCATGATGAGACTGCAAGGCTAGCTGACCTAAAAACAGAAATGGATTGCACAGATGAAGTGGTGTCACAGTGGCTATCTGATGTAAAGGAATGGGCAGCTGGTGGTAAGCATTACCAGATAAAAGAAAAAAACAAACATCCCTTTCTACAATCTAAGTTTGATATTAAAGAGCAGCAAAAAATAGTAGGCGGATCATCATCTAATGTGATGCCACATTTATGTCAGGTTTATTAGTATATTCCTGTTCCCTGCAGGAAGTGCACATACAAAGTTTAAATAAGTTGGATTAAAAGGTTCTGTGTTGTTTTAACAGTAAATTTGCTTTCACTATATCTTCTACAGAGACACCTGATGCATCTCATGCCAGTCAAGGCACAACACACAGAGGAATGCAGCAATCAATTGAGGGGCTCTACCTTAGTGTGAGGCACCGGAAGCGAACACTCTACCGTCAGAATGGTATAACTATATAATATAATAGGTTGATAAATTCAGGCTACTGTATGCATCTTACTCCACCAACATGGAATTAGCAAAGTAGCACAGTTCAGCTCAATCATTGAATTATGTTCTTTAAATGACAAGTCTGTAGGATTTAGTGGTATCCATCAGTGAGGTTTGACGATTGCAACCAGCTTCCCTCACCTCTATCTTTCCAAGCTACAGTAGCCGATGAGAAAATGTGAGAGGTACTATCTAAACCCAGTGTTTGCTTGCCTGTTGTGGGCTACTGTAGGAATGTGGACGTGCAACATAGTGGCCTCTGTGGAAGCGGAACGTATTTAGATACAAAACTGCCCATTGTAAATTTATTAATGCACAATTATTATTTTCATGCAATCATGAAAAGTGTGTGTGTGTTAATTATTCCAGCAAATAGATTGCCCCCAAAATTTTACACACTGAACAATTTGTTTCCCATGTCATTCTACATTATAATTTTCACACACTTCAATAACTGTAGCTCAATAACTTTAATTTTTTGGCGCTATAATTTTTTTATTGTTGAAGAGTTCTGTCAAAAACCTCTGCCTCTGTACTTCATGTCTTTCTAGACAGCAGCAAGTTTCCCCATCGCCTTCGAAGGAAGCTGGCAGAAGACAAAAAACTCCTTCTTCAAGAGATACAGAAATACAATGATCTTGTACTAGAATCGGCAACAACCATTGACGTTGCTGTGGTGGAGCATTCCCTAACTGGAGAGAGCACTGTGTCTCAAATATGGCCGTGGGAGGTTCATGGCAGTGGTATGTCTGTTTTTAGATGCTTCTCAGGAATTTATTTACAGTTCTGCTTTATAGAGTATACTGAACTAAGGCATGCATCTTACATATTGAGTGTTGTAATATTAATTTAGTTTAAAGTCCCTGTAAAGTCAAAATTAAGTATGTGTTCTGAGTTTGTGACACCACAGAAAAATGTGTTATTAGCCATCCAGCCAAATTTGAATGATAAAAAAAGCCGGCAAGTACATAAAATAAGCTATCAAAATCATGAAAAAATGAGCAGATTCTCTGCTCTCAAACGCTGGGGGCGTGTCCGCTGGCTGTGCTGAAACCACGCCCACTCACGGGAAAGCTGTCGACGGTGATATTAGCTGATTAGCTTTTGGAGACGGGAGGATGAACACTGAGGCGGGAGATAGCCATTTCGGCCCCGTTCACCAGTAACGGTGGATTATCAGTGAATAATCAGTGAATCCCAGTTGTCTCTGAGGAAAGTTTATAAAACGATCCAGTGTAAAACGGTCACTACAAAGGCGGGTGTTGGCGGTGATCCTCAGCTCTTCATCAACAAGGTTGGCTCTCTAAAAACCTCTTATTGATGTGATCGTTTTTAGGGAATTTAAATGAAGATACCGATCTGTTTTGTACATGATCGCATCCAGGTAATAGTCTATGCATTTCTGTATCAAATAGCTAGCTAGAAAACTGTAGGCTGTAGTAAATAATAGGACTGACAGTCACTCGTGATTGAGCGGCGAATGTGCTCTATTGTTAGGGGAGAGATCAGACTCTGTGCGTCATCAAATAGGGGCTTGTCCACGAGCTCATGGGCCCCAGTGTGTCATCGAGCCCTGTTTTAGCCCCGCCAAAACAATCCGTAAAATTGCAATGGTGAAAAACTGTTTAACGGTCTAACTCCACATTTCAGTACTTCACAGTTCACAGACTTTGTAAAATGTTTTAGCAATACATATGTAACATTTACAATGCGTTTAGAAATTTTTTGTAGAATTGCCTTTACAGGGACTTTAATGGTGTATTTTCAGTTTCCTTGTGTATAAATTTGATTTAAAAAAAAATCAATGTTTGTAGTGATTATGCAAGATTGTCTCATGTATACATATAACTGTAATTGATTCTTAGCAAACATGTCAATGAAGAAACAAGTGCATGACCAAGTGATGTTAACAAGGCGACTGCATGAGGAAACAAGAGTTTTGGTGTTGGAGATGGCACAACACTGTACATGGTTGCAGAGCCTGGTAATGGTTCTCAAGAACAAATTGGCTGAAGAAGGTAAGCTAAATTAAAACACTGTCCATCTAATGTGAAAAAAACACTCATCAGTCTCAGTCACAGAACTTGGATGGAGTAGATTTGTTATTGCATTGCCGTATCCATTTGGCATCTACATAAAATAGGGATTCAACTTGTTACTGTAGCTATTGTAACAAGTCGGTAAGACTATAAAGATTCACATTTGCTTGAAAGATGTGCAGATTTGTTGTACTATGGCTGTTATTAGAAAGCTGAAATTAACAAAAGAATTTTGAACATTGGACTTTGTGTCCTGATGTGTTACATAGGGTTAGCATAACATCAATATTATTATCTCCACCAGTCAACATAGAAAACCTTGCTGGTCAGAAAGTAACAATGTGTTAATTCAGCACACAACTGTAGTGAAGAAAGCTGTTTTAAGTTAACAGTTAACAAACATGGGCACAAAACTTTGGGCCTCCCTCCATAAAGTCACCTCAGTGAGCTATCATGTTGCCTCAAGTCGTTTTATACAGAAGCGAGCCTGGTCCCATGTCAGCGATTAACTCACATAAAAATGCCAACCATCCTGCTATGTAGATTTGAATAGGGGATATCTTTTTACTCCATTTAAGTTCTTTGGCCTAATGAAACAATCTTAGTATAGTTTGTCTTTAATGTAATCTATCTCTTTTGTATTTTGAGACGTAGACAAGGGAAATGAGGGACTTTGCTGTCTCTTAAGAAGAAGACTGGCAGAGGTGTCAGAAAGGTTCCAAGTTGTCCTCCAACAGTACAAGACTGCTTTAGGTCCTGAGGCTTCTGTCCTTCTACATGTTGAAGAGGAATGTCAAAGTGGCCTCAGTATTTCAGACACCAGTGAGGATGAAGAGGAAAACACAATTTAGGTCATTTATTCATTAATATGTACATTTGTCTGTTTTTGGAATAACCCCATTACTGTTTATAATAATTTATATTGTGTATTTCATTAATGCTTTACACACCTTATTTGTTCTAAAACAGCTGAAATTCACCCTCTTATTCTAATTCTTGCTTTTTTGTTTTTCTGTAATTCTCCAGATGGAAGCTGCACGAAGGACTGCGTTGAAGGAAATGGACTTGCCCTACAGACCTTATGCACCAGAGAAACGAGGGCGCCGCCATCTTTAGAATATTGTCTTTGAACTTTTGTTTTTGCGGTCGCTCTCTATATTTCTATGGCATCGCTGTCGAGGAGTAATTAGCTGGTGAAGTGGATTTACTTGTAATTGTAGAGTTAACGAAAGTTATCATGAGCATTGGAATGTTTATCATAAGCATTGTAAAGCAGATGTCTTAACAAATGTCGAGCGGGAAATTTTTCAAACGAGCCGTTCATTCAAAACTGCAAGAATCGCTGTGAAAATACAGACCGGAAGTCAAAAGACAACGAGCGCAGTGCTGAAAAGGGACAGGGCTACATAAGGTCTATATCTGTGTATTATTTGTATGCTGTTTGATGAACCACAATAAAATCTGTGTGCATTCTATCTTGTGGAAAATTCAAACTGTGTCTTTAGATTACAATGCAATTTAGTAAGCACATTGCACATGCCATTGAAGATACACAAACCTGTCAGTATAGGAGCACCAATCTTAGCCAAAAATGTCAACTTGGCATGATATTACCAAATGTAATTACTGGGCTCACATGATATTTGGGAAGTGAATTCATACCCTTTTAAGAGAGACTCCCCTTGATTGTGGTGACCCTGTGACATTTCCTCTTGCACCAATGTCAGGCCAAACTTTTGAATGTTATGAACCGATTTTTGTAATTTGCTGAGCAATGAATCATGTCTTTTTTTTTTTGACCTCATGACGTTCCCTGTAGTTGCACAACCATTATACCAGAATGTAAAATTTGATTTGGTCTAATTTGGCAGATTGCCATGAAATCTTGTAAGCACATGATGACTTTGGTGACCTCATGACCATTCCTCTATCATTACATAGGCCATAATTTAAAAACTCGTTCTTGATCACTTGCATTTTTTATGTTGTGATTATACTTTATATTGTATATTATTACAGTTGACAGATGACTTGATCTCTGTTCTGCTGGAGCTTTTCAAGTGAACTTATTCTCACAGTCCATTGTTTTAAAATACAGCCGTATGGCTTGTTTGAAAAAAATATGCATTTGGTGTATTTTCAGTGGTATTGTTGAGAAAGACAATTAATAAAATATTTTCAAAGATTACTTTTTACTACATTGTTATTGAAGAGCAATATTTGTATGTTTAATAAAATCCAATAGCGGGATTAAACTTATAACTTAAATAACTTATTTATATGTGGAATCTTGTTTAATTTAATATCCCACTGTATCATTAATTCATTACTTTAATGCATGTCTTTTTTTCTTATTTTCAAACCAAGCTTGCTTGTAAACAAGTAATATCTATTATATGTAAGGTGTATGTTACATTTTCCTCGATTGCTGAAACACTATAACTATATGGTTTTGAACAAAAATGTAAAAACCACAACACTGTTTATAAAAAAGCACACACTTTTCCGCAAACAAAAAACACTTGCTCAGTTTTGACACATGCTAAACTTTACAGACATCCCTTCATTTTTCATTCCCTACAATGTTGTAATTTAGAAAGGCTTGCATTCAGGACAGCTTCAGGTCAATTAGCACACAATCACCCAGGATCAGGAGGAAACACAAATAGTCAAAACTGATCACACAGCAATAGAAACCTTCAATAGATCGATGGAAGGGATAAGATGAGAGGGGGAGGGGAAAGGGAAAGAGACAAGCAGTCTCAGATGAGATTTGTGCCACTTTTGACCATGTTCCTGTCCATGGTATGACTATGAGGGAGGCTGGGCTACAAGTACGGCCAAACTGGAGTCACTTCACCGTCACCTCAATCATAAGAACCTTCAGGGAGGAAAACAGGTACAGTAGGTGAGCTTCAGACTGCTGTAGGATTAAAAAATAATCCAAGACATTTGAAATAGACATTACTGTGTTCCACCCTTTCTTTCAACCACAAGGACCATTTGGAGTTCCCAAAGACAGAGAGGGGCTGATAGTGATCAAGGCCTGAAGGCCAAGATTTGTGTACTTTGGGGGGTCAATGAATGTCACACCTCTATAACAATGAGGGAAGTGCAATTATCTGATTGGTGTGGTATTAAAAATAGGTTTCCACTCCAATGGTATAAAAATTGATAAAGTTTATTAGATGATTATTGAGTCTCCAGCAAGAGTCTCCTTTCCTGATAGTCCTGTTTTCTCACATTTCAGCCTAGAGATTGAACTGTTTAGGTTGATTGGATTAGCTAGGGGAGACTTCCACCTTTTGTCTTTAATGGCTCTGGGATGGCTCTTTGGAACCAGAGTTCCTGGCCACTATCAGCATTTAAATAGTTATGCTGATTCAATTGGATTGGTAATGCCCTCAGAGTAGGGTGTGTTCCTATTTCATTTGCATGCTTTGTTTCAGAGTGACTCCACCCTATGTAAACTCCTCCCCTCTAAATGTATAAATTGCAAGGGAATCTTTCCCTTAGAGAGACGATGTTGAAATGACTGCAGCTACGAGCAATAAAGAACTTCTGCTTGAAAAACGTCCATTGTCTCCTGGTCTCCTCTGCTTCTAACATTTCGACAAGGAGAAAAGTTTCTAACATTGGTCAGTTTGAATGTCTTTGGGTTTTAGTCACATGGTCAGGGAAAGGATAAAAGAAGACTGTAACTGTTGCTCTGTCTCTCTGGCTGGGTAAGATTATCGGAATAAGTCATCATCTCATACATCTATTTTGTAACTATTTTAAGTGTAACCATAACCACATTTTTTCATTAAACCTTTTCAATTACAACTAATGTGCTAAATAGTTTTGATTTGGTATTGACTTTGAAGTGCTACCTATTGCAATGCAATACTGTCACTGTCTATAGCAACGCTCTCCCACATATTAAGCTATTGTAAATCCACTTATTTCCATTGTTGGTATAAGTGGCAGTGGGTGGAATAGACAAGAAATGTACAGTTTTACCATCTTCCTGATAACATTTCTTTAATCATTCAGCAGTCTTGCAGCCTGAACCCCTGCAAGAAATCAACCCTTACACTGCTCTCTTACTGTAACTTTTGACTCACAATAGAGACATGTACGGTAGCTGTTGCACTACTGTAATGAAAAGAAATGCATCAAATTCCCTCATACAGATAGAGTTTCTGTATGCTTTCATTTTCTAAAAAAGGATGCATTATAGTTACAGTAAAAAGTGCTTCTAGCCTTCTAGCGTAGTATTACACGATGGAATGGAAGAAGCCTGTCTGGACATTTCATTTCATGTGGATCAACACGGTTATTTTGCCTCAGGTTAATGTAATAAACTGTTGCTTGTCATCATCATTATGGCAAGGACAAACAATATCCCAATAATAAAGATTTCCAAAATCTGTGATATGCTCTCCAGATCAAGACATTCACAATAAATCAAAATGTTTTTTTTTTGTTTTTTTTACTAATTTACTGACAAATTTACTGTTTTATTTTACTTTTTACTGAAAAATACTGTTCAATTCTAGAAGCTAAAACCTGGTGATCCAGATAGGCTGTATCTTTATAATTAAATCTGTGTGTGTCATGGTGTGGGTTCATGTCTTGTGTCCCACCCCCCCCCCCCCCCCCCATTTTTGTGAATTTGGTTCAGTCCTGTTCCAGTTTTCCCGCCCCTTGTTTGTGTTCACGTTTACAACCTATGTTGTTAATTTGGGTTGTGTGTCTTCTTGTCTGTCATGTGATTCCGTCTGCCATGTGTCTTGTTAATTGGCTTCATGCACGGCAGTATTTCCGGTGAAGGTTTAATAATGCTCGATAACTTCCGCCGATCGTAGAGTCCAATGCAATACCCATATATATTGAATTTTATACTCCATGGTTATACTAACGAAACGTTAGTCACAAAAACATATAAAACAGACACACCTCGTCGTGTTTATGCTTCTTTTTTGAATTATATTAAATAAACATAACTATATATAAAATCTAAAGGTATGAACGTTTAGTTTCAAAGACAGGAGGACAGTAAATTTTGAGGACTCTGCCATAATCCCACAACCGGAAGCTGTAGAGCATCCAGGATCCTTGCGTCAAATGCAGAACGTATGCGTGCATAAGCCCATTGATCATTGTTCTCAGGTGTTTCTTATTAGCCACGCCCCCTTGTTATCTTGTTTGCCTGTGTATTTAAGCCCTGTGTTCAGTCTTTGTGAGTTCTTGTTGGTTGTTTTGTCCCCCGAGTCCTGTTTCCTGCACTGTTTGACGTTTAGTTATATAAACCAACGTGCTGCATTTGGATCCTGCTTCATTTGGATCCTGCTTCTCCCTTGCTTCAACCACTTCATGACAGTTGTGTCTGTTGTGTGTGTGTGTCTGTGAGAGATAATACAATCAAGATATGACATATGGAACAGGTACTTCACCCAACAAGCAGCTCCATACAGTTCCATTCACCATCTTTTTAAATACATAAAACCATTCATTTTATTTGGATAAATTGTTTTTTTTTTTTTTTGATCAGATTTACCATTTGTTATTTGTTTGCGCTGGTCAATTATGAACAAAAAATTCAAAAATTAAAGATAATGTAATGAGTGAGTATAAAGAAGGTCAGTCACATTTTTTGGAACTTCATATTTATGCTTCATGTCAATCAAGCCATGAGGCTGTATTTCTTGACTGTGAGGTTAAGTGAACTTAAGCAAAGACAAAAGAACACGAAATCCAGCAAACCCTTTAAGATTAAACTCCAGGTCACATTCTTGGAGATTTTCACCTTTTCACTACAGAAAGATGAGATATGACTTCAAATGCAGCACAGAAACAATGTAATAAATAGGCTGAAACCAAAATGGAGTTCAAAAAATACATTTTATTTATTTTCATTATTTCGGAGAGAATCCTTTGGCTGCCAGGAATTGGCCCACTGCTCACCACTAAAAACAGAAGGTATTTTTCTGTTACTGGTTTTCCAATAAACTTGCATCATTACCGAACATGTCTTGGTAACACTTTATTTTGATAGTCCACTTTAGACATTCTACTAACTATAAGTAACTTTTCAACTACATGTTAACTAACTGTCATTAGAGTATTAGTAGACTGTCAGCTTAATATCTGCTAACACTTTATTTTGTTGGTTCCCCAACAGACATTTAACTGACTATAAGTAACTTGGCGACTACAGGTAAACTTGTTCTCCTAACCCAAAGCCTAACACCTAACCATAACCTAACAGTCTACTGACAGTCTACTATAATATACTAATACTTTAATCAGTTAGTTGACATGTAGTCGAAAAGTTACTTATAATTAGTATAACATCTAAAGTGACTATCGAAATAAAGTGTAACCCATGACTTTTACAAGTACAACAGTTTAATTTTCCATCTATGATGTAATTAACCTTCATGCATGCATTAATGGTGGTGGTCCTTCATAGATGGATAAAAACTGTTGTACTTATAAAAGACATGTCAGGTAATGATTAAGGGTGTCACGATTTCAATTTTAAATTGAAATCGATCGAAATTAATTCACAATATTGAACTTCAAATTAAAAAAATGGAATCGTCGTTTCTGCCACACCCCAATGTCACGTCCAATCGGCTTGCCAAGCGGAAAAAACACGTGTGTTGATTAAGTGCTGCGAGTCTATAGTCAACCTCCTTTAACTTAGCTACAGCCATTCAAAAGATAGCATGGCAACTGCAGATGCAGGAGACCCATCGGCAGAACTTAATCCCCCTCCTCTTTCATTGAAGTCGCAGGTGTGGAATTCTTTTTTGATTACCACTGAGTTATGTTTACAACGTTCGGCGTTCGTACAGAGCCCCTCTAGTCCCACTTTGGTAAAAAAAATTAATTATAACTATCTTGTGGCCTCAAGATAGTAACTCGTGGCCACAAGATAGTAACTCGTGGCCTCAAGATAGTAACTCGTGGCCTCAAGATACTAACTCGTGGCCACAAGATAGTAACTCGTGGCCTCAAGATACTAACTCGTGGCCTCAAGATAGTAACTCGTGGCCTCAAGATACTAACTCGTGGCCACAAGATAGTAACTCGTGGCCTCAAGATACTAACTCGTGGCCTCAAGATAGTAACTCGTGGCCTCAAGATACTAACTCGTGGCCACAAGATAGTAACTCGTGGCCTCAAGATACTAACTCGTGGCCACAAGATAGTAACTCGTGGCCTCAAGATACTAACTCGTGGCCTCAAGATACTAACTCGTGGCCTCAAGATAGTAACTTGTGGCCACGAGATAGTAACTTGTGGCCTCAAGATAGTAACTCGTGGCCTCAAGATACTAACTCGTGGCCTCAAGATAGTAACTCGTGGCCTCAAGATAGTAACTCGTGGCCTCGAGATAGTAACTCGTGGCCTCGAGATAGTAACTCGTGGCCTCGAGATAGTAACTCGTGGCCACGAGATAGTAACTCGTGGCCACGAGATAGTAACTCGTGGCCACGAGATAGTAACTCGTGGCCACGAGATAGTAACTCGTGGCCACGAGATAGTAACTCGTGGCCACGAGATAGTAACTCGTGGCCACGAGATAGTAACTCGTGGCCACGAGATAGTAACTCGTGGCCACGACATAGTAACTCGTGGCCACGACATAGTAACTCGTGGCCACGAGATAGTAACTCGTGGCCTCGAGATAGTAACTCGTGGCCTCGAGATAGTAACTCGTGGCCTCAAGATACTAACTCGTGGCCTCAAGATAGAGTTAGTATCTCGAGGCCACGAGTTACTATCTCGAGGCCACGAGTTACTATCTCGAGGCCACGAGTTACTATCTTGAGGCCACGAGTTACTATCTTGAGGCCACGAGTTAGTATCTTGAGGCCACGAGTTACTATCTTGAGGCCACGAGTTACTATCTTGAGGCCACGAGTTACTATCTTGAGGCCACGAGTTAGTATCTTGAGGCCACGAGTTAGTATCTTGAGGCCACGAGTTACTATCTTGAGGCCACGAGTTAGTATCTTGTGGCCACGAGTTACTATCTTGAGGCCACGAGTTACCATCTTGAGGCCACGAGTTACTATCTTGAGGCCAC